>NC_052535.1:66077267-66381767 GCF_016699485.2 Gallus gallus | reverse complement strand
ACATTTTGCGTCTATTAGCAGCCACTGTCCTCACACTAATAAACATGCCACTGTCAGCCTGCAGATTGCCTTCAGATCATGCCAACAAGAATTTCTTTTATACCAGATGACATATGCCTCCTAAGAGAGATGTTGCAGAAAGTATTCTGAGATAAAGTTAAATGTTGCCTGTTAGAAAATTCAGCGTGGCTCCAATCTTCACCTGTAGGGAAGAGAAGAAACTTTACAGCATACTGTTTTGCATCCAGCTTCTTAGGCAGCACACAGTGCAAAGAGTATCACCAAGACTCACAACCTGTGAGCTTAACTTCCATTACTGAAGATGCAGCACTTGACTTGAATAAGACATACACCCCCAGTTATACTGCATACTGAAGTCTGAGCTCCCAGCAAATTCCCCGTCCGCTCAGACACAGCCTTCAATCACCCTCTGGGATGCTTTAAACTTGCTTCTCTCCATAACTCCCATTCCCCATGAACATTTTCTATTTTCACTCCAGAGTTAATTGTGTCTTTTCAGGCTCAGCTATGATATTTTATTGGCTTCTTTAAACAGGAACTGGAACATTCACAGCAATGCTAAATAACCCACTCTACCTGCATCCACATGCCCAGCAGTTTGGCACTGATGCAATGTTCAGTCCCAACACAGTTGAGTTAAAGTCAGACAATTAACCTTGCTTTACAGATGAATAAACAAGAGAAACATACACTGAATGCACAGAAATGGTTTTAGATCATACAGCAAAATATTACCAGTTCCCTATGTCTCCATTATAGTCCTGTTTCTGTGATGACACAAACAGTTCCTTTAGCTATTTTTTCTTTCAGCTGCTAGATCACAACAGATTGAGGAATGATGCGCACGTATCTACTTATACAGACACAGAAGGCTCTTAAGCCTTCTGCCCTCTAAAGACATGAATTACTGTTATGTTTCTTATTGCAGATGCTACTTCTGTTTATTGCTCATGGTAGTGAATGACATGTAGCATTACTAACCAACTAACTCTTTCGTTCTATTGCCCAAACAAGTAAATGCGCATAAACATATATAACTCTGTAATCATATTTCCATTGAATTTCTTTTCAAACATGCTAGGGAAGCTGAGTGCAGCTGTTAAGTATTATACACTTGACACATGTTACTTCAGTGTCTATCAAATACTCCCATGAGCAGCAATTATTATCTTTTATGGTATACTGAAATACAGAACCCACTTACATCTTAAGGCAAAGAAAATTCCCTTTGAATGCAAACCTGAAGCATGAGGAGGGCCGTGTCTGAGTCACACCTCTAGCTTGCTCCAGTGCAGCCTGTAAAATGCTAGATACTTCTTTTCATTTCCCCCCCCTCCCAGTTTTAATAAGTCATCAGACCACATAGCTGTAATCCTTCTTGTGCTAACAGTCTCTCTTGTTACTGTTTTTTGTTTGTTTGTTCTCCCTTTTCAGGCAAGATTCTCTAGAAATCTCTTCCAAAACTTTAGATGTTCAAACCAGCACATGACGCTGGTGTTTCTTCCACTTTTCTTTCTCTCCTTCTTTTCAGTAAGATGCTATAGATATAGTCTATCTTTAAAATATTGAATTTGTTGTATGGAACTGCATACTCAAATTCTTATGTCATGATATTATGAATGGAAGCACTGGTTTAAATCATTCTCTCCTACTATCATCCTACTACCTCCTAATTCATTTTACCAGTAAAACAATGACATCTCATTGCTTCTGAAACATCCTCTTATTGTGACATTGTCACAAAATAAATAACTGAAGAATTTAAGGTTGTGTGTTGAAAAGCAACGACGGGCTGCATATCTTTCAAAAAATATTGGCTAAGAGGAGCCTCCGGCGATAACTTTATGTACGTCTTACCCCTTCTGGTATTCAGACACAAACCCATCTGTCATCATTAGAGGTGGTGTTGATTTATTCAGGCAGAGGGACTGAGCATGCTGTAACAAGCATGAGAAGGGCTGGCCCAGAGCACTTCCAGTTGTTTTGTTTAGTAAGACCACCTCTTCTTACTGCTGCAACAAGGCTGCCCCTTTGCTAGGCACTGCTAGGAGAGGGTGATCTTTGCTCTCAGTATAAAGACTTGTTTCATCCTTTCTCACATGTAGGTCTACCAGGTCATAACTATTTCAAATACTGCTAGCCAAGAATTCATATCTTTTAGTACAGTGACATTTCACTGCTTCATGAATTGGTTCTGTGTTGTCTTGATTTGAGGCTAAGGAGTTTTCCTCCAAACGTTCTCAATGGAGAATTAATCTCATGATTAAAAGAGTTGTCAGATCCCTCTGAGGACATGTCATCACAACAACAGGCAGCCTGCTCACACTAGTACTCAATCTATTGTCATAGAATTGTAGAATGATTTGTAGATGTAGATTTCATCTAGTTCTAATCCCCCTGCTATAGGCAGGGACACTTCCCACTAGACCAGGTTGCCCAAAGTCCTATCCAGACTGGCCTTGAACATCTCCGACATAGGGACATCCACAACCTCACTAGACAACATGCTACAGTGTCTCATCACCCTTGTAGTAAAGAATTTCTTCCTAATATCTAGTCTCAATCTGCCCTCTTCCAGTTTAAAATCATTTCACCTCTTTCTGTCACTACATGCCCTTATAAAAAGTCCCTCCTCAGTTCCTCCCACTGTCCATGTTGCCTACAGAGATGTTAAATAGTGCCGGTTCCAGCACCAATTCCTGAGGAACACTACTTGTCACCAGTCTCCACTTGGACATTGAGCCACTGACCGCAACTCTCTTAGCACAACCATCCAGCCAATTCCTTATCCGAAGAGCAATCTATCCATCAAATCCATTTTTCTCCAGTTTGGCAACCAGCATATCATGTGGGACAGTGTCTAACACTTTGTACGAGTCCAGGTAGATGACACCAGTTCTTCATTCTTTATCCATTAATGCTGTAACTCCATCATAAAAGGCCACCAAGTCACCACCCATGCTCAACTCAAGCCAAGAAAACAAGACTGCATTAATTCTGGATGATAAGAATCAATGCCATCTAACTGAAAGAAAAAGGACACTTTTTATCTCACACTACAGAAAACATAAAGCAACTTACAAAGCTTCTTTTTATCAAGAGATATAATAGCCTTGGAAACAATACAGCAAGAGTTTTATTCCATATGTCAAGGCCAAGAGATTTAGCAGCAGGTATAAAAAACAAACAAAAAAAAGAAAACGTTACACTGGAGTAAAAAACTCAGAAGAACAAGACATTATTACATCACAGTTGTGATAGAAAATTTTACTTTCACCATTACAACATTCACCCGTGTTTTTGGTAGAAAAAGGCAAGAGATCATCTAAAATCTGAAATTTCACCTACAGAGTGTATTTTTAGCAGCACATATTAGTAGTACCTGCTTTTATATAGTTCTATTTCACATATAGATATCCGTGCAGAATATTAGTATATTAACATACTGCAAGTAGCATACCTCATATTGACGTATATGAGGTAGTACATGCATTTTCCCAGTTCATTAGAAAGTTATTTACTATCCATTTCTCTCTAACAATATAACTTTTGAAAAGAATTAAGATTGTACTTTGCATATTATTAATTTCTAGCCTGATGAAGACAGTTACTATTGAGGGAGAAAATAAGTTAACTATTCAAAACCCAACCTCATTCTCATTTATATTGATAGCAGTCAGTGACAACAACCAAAATCAAAATGAAGATTTTCAGTTTCTGCAACCAAAATTAGGGAGGATGGAACATGGAGGAAAACCTCTAGCTTTTCTACTTGTATACAAGCATTAGAGAGGTAAATAAAAAGTCATAGGAGAGGCAGTCAATATTTTCCCAGATCCAGAGACCTGCACTAGACCGATGAATAGACCCAGATCTCTTAATAAGTTCCTTCTTATATACTGTTGGCCTAATTAAGAAGGAGCTGCAAGAACAATTTGCAGTCTAGAAAACAGACAAATCCCCGAGTAAAATAAAACAAAGTGACAGATGAATTACTCCAAAAATACAAGAGAATATTCTCTATTCAGCACCTTTACTTTTAGTATCAATATACATGCTCTAATAACCATCAGGCCTAAACACCTTCATGTAATTTGCTGATAAAAAAGAAAGAGACAAAACCTGAAACACCTAAAAAGTTTACTTTACAAAGCCATTAATAAGGTGGCATTACTAAGTAATGCAATAACATAATCTTACCTTAAAATGCAGGTCTGATCACATTTTCTTCAATTCAGAAACCATCCTTCACAGACACAAGGATATAAATACTTCATATGCAACTTATGCTGTTTTGGGTTACATTTGATTGAATTACAAATACAACCACAAATCATCTTTCAGAGAAGAATCTAGAAGCATCAGAATTAGCGGAGCTATCAAAAGACCAAATGAAGAGTCAAAAGCATAGGCAAATACAAAGCAACTTAAAACTCACTAAAATCTATGGTAGGGATGTCTACTTAGGAGTAACCTACCCAAGAGTGACTACCCAGGGCTCCAAGCCAGCTGCAAACTATTTCTTCACCTATAGGTAAATTATGAGGAAACAGCATCCACCTGAGTTCTGGTAGAGCATTGCCCACCCCTCAGAGTGCCTAATTTCACATTGGTTGTCTAATCACAGGTCAGAGCAACTCACAGCCACTGACGTAACTACCAACAGCACTTTCCATGTGAAAATGCCAAAGACCAATTTTTTTAAAACAGGGAAGTAGAAACAGGCTTGGTCCAAAAAGGCAGTGATCATTTTCCAAGAAGATACATATTCGTTCTTGTAGAACCATCATTTCTATAGATCATAATGAAAAGTTTATATCATCTAGAAGATAAGTTACCCACTGAGGGTATGCTGACATCTCCGATGTATCACAGAACAGGCAGAAGAAATGTGGTGAAGTTCAGAGTCTTTGGCACCTTCCAGGCCTTCCAATTTAACTATGTGATGATCAGACTTGTGTTGCTGATGGCTCTTTTAGTATAGCCTCTGAAAACCACATCTGAGCGTACAGCCAAAAGAGATTACAAATGCAATACTTTTCATAATCTTTCAATGAATGGATTTGTAAACTATGCGAGACATCGTGATCAAGTGGTTTTATTGGAAGCATAAATCATGAGATCTGTGTCCTGTTTCCAGCTCTGTTTACTAATATGCTTGTGTAAATGAAGAATCTGCAGGGCAAGTATGCTATAGAAATCTTAACTTTTTTCATTCTATTGGGTGACGTAACTGATGTAGGATGTTTTAAATCTGTCCTCAGGTCTGGCGAAAAATCTTTTTACAAATTAAGCCCATCTCTCTGTGATTTTTCTGTAAATTTGGAGCAAATATGCAAGCATTTTTAAAGGCCTAAGAGCTCTCCAAATAGAAGTATTTAGACACCCTCATGCTGTATTTATTAGCTTAAGGTATTCTCAGTGGTAATCAAGAAACAAAAAGACTTCACATATTTATTCAAATTAATTCAAATAATATTTCACCATTTTTTCATAATTTTCTTTGATCACAAAGTATCTTTGGAACACACCTTTGCAGTCCTATGAAGATAAAACACCTCCATTTCAATTTTGTAGCTAATAAACTACTCTACAAGAGTATTACTTTAAGAAATCTTCCTAAAGAAATACTTCTGACAATCATCTAGTCAGATATTTTCTCAAATAGGAGGAGAAAGAAAGTCACAGATTGTATCCTAAGATACCCCAGTAGGTATCATTTGAAATAAAGGTGACTACTGGCCTAACTGTCTTATTACATGCTCTCCAAAAAAAATACATTAAACAGTTCTAAAATTAGCTGGTTTTTATTTATTTATTGGGGGGATACCACACTGTAGGATTGTGGATCCATTATTAATCATTTCTTCACTTGAGACTGCTAATTCTCTTCTTAATACAATAATTGCTGCTGCTTCTTGATAGAGTGTACATTTAACCAGCTTGCAAAAACTTACTAAAATGGAGAAAAAATCCTGGATCTTAGATAGTTAAATCTAAATTGGCACAAGACCTCACTCAGATTGATTTTCAAAAGGTCTGAGCCAGACAGCGTCGCCTTCCCTGTCTGCCTTTGAATCCAAGGGACAGCAATTTCCTCTAGAACACTAGGATGAGCCAAAAGAATATAGCAACTGCCTTAACTAAAATGCTTTTTAAAAAAATACAAAGATATTAAAAATATATGTATATATATAAAGTTTTAAAATACACAGCTATCAGGCAAGCGTGTGCAACTAGTACATGCAGCATCTCCTATAGATTTCTCAGTGTTACCTGGGAGCCCCCTGCTGGGACTTTGCATCTAGGAATTGAGCAGAGATAAGAGTTTTGTTTTGAAGGTGTGACACAGATGTTCCAGTAATATTTAATTACTCTGTATGGTATACTATCATCCTTGGAGTCAATGAATTCTTAACTGCTCACAAGCAAATCACTAAGTAGAGGAAAAATACATAATTTCCCTCTGCACAACAAATTCATTTGCTTGGTATTAGCAAAATAATTTAAATGTTTAAAAATAGTCCTACTTCTGGGAAATGCATGCAGATTGACTTGGACAGCCTACGTGGTGGATAGAAAGGATCCAAACCTGCAGATGGTTTGCGTGGCTGTCACTGTGGATGCCATGAACAGAACTGGATGTGTTCAGTTTGATTAACAAAAAATGAAAACAACAACAAAACACTGGATGAACGTTTTTAGAACTGCAGAAAAAGCAAAATGCCATAATGAATCTTCATCTTTTAAGGAAAATTGGTCTTTTTGTTACGCCACCTGATTTAACTGCAACAAACAGACAAGCTTTCAGGAAAGTTATCAGGCACACAAGCTTCTCTTCAGGACAAATAGAAGCAACAGCTTTCAGGTTAATTACAGGACAATTTCTCTGAACTCACAGATCCACTGGTATATTACTTCCAAGCAAAACTCATATAAAAGATCCAACCCATATTGCAGCCGCTACCTCCTGGGTGTCAACAAGTACTGCAGTGCTATGCACTGCACACTTAACACTACTTGGTACAGTACACACGAGCTTTCCCAGAAATATTTTATACCCATATCTTCTCACTCTTCCAGTTATGAGCAGGGCAGTCATAAAGCTGAACTTCCATATTCCAAAACATCATTTGAAGATGTTTTGTAGGTCCTGTAAGCTGGAGATTGAGATCTCAGTGGTGGAATGGCTGTTTCATTCAAAGTGTTTTCTCAATGGCAATGAGAGTTTCTATATTTTATGAGCAATGAGCTGCTGGCTGTTTGATATGTATATAAGCCTTCATTCACCGGTGATCTTTTATTCAATTTCTAATTCCTTCCTCCTATACTTCTTGATGGCAAAATGTCAGGCTTATTTTTAAGATGTCAGTGGAAATATCAAAGCACTGTCTCGAAAAAATTCAAAAGCCTGCATACATACAAGATTATAAGTAAAGCTGCCTGGACACAGAACAGCACTGTCCATGAATTTTCTCTGACATGGGGAATAAATCGATCTTCCACCATACCTAGTCACCTGCAGAATTTTTTTTTATCAGCTTAAGTATTATTTGCAAAATTGAATTGCTATTAGTAAGCTTCAAGAAAAAGTTCTGGCTATGGCAAAAGGAGTTAAACAACCAGAAGGAAAACCTTACCATAATTCATCCCACTACTTTCAAGGACACACTTATTTTGTGAAAATGCAATAAGATGTAAAATTTAGCTGTAAATATACCACTCTCCCATGCAGTTCTAAGTTATACCCAGGCAAAACATCTTAAACTAGTAGAAGCTCCGACACACAAGGCATCAAAATACTAAACCTGTTTTCAGATCTCCTGGAAAGGTTCCCAGTTCTCTCCTTCAACCATTCTGTGAAACCTCAGGGTAATGGGTTTAGAATTTGAGTACAGTGTAATAGCACCTTCTAATGAATGGTTTGTAGCCCATAAGAAAAGGCAAGAAGCAGCAAGAAGAAGGTGATTCTGGAAGAAAGAAAAAAAAAAAAAACTTAGGCCAGCAGGAAAGGAAATTGTTCTCTGTAAATTACGTATTCCATTTGCATCTTAATCTGCTGGGGGTAGGTAGGGGAGGAATTTATTTGCTTATATCTGAGATAAGCCATCCTGTTCTTCAGAACAACGGAGTTTGTGATGCCACTGAGCAGCCATCAAGGCTGTAGGTTATTAGAGCGCCTTTTCTTTAAGCTTAATGGAACACTGAGTCTTAGCAATAACCCGTGATTCAGCTACTAAACATGAGAATAATAGCCAAAACATGTACAAGATAGAAAGCAGAAGGATCAGAATTTCAAAGCAATACAGCTTGGCATGTCTTTGATATTTTCCTGCATTTTCATTAGCCATCTGTATTAAAGAAGGCCCATGTGACTTATTATGTCTTCCCTCATTAGAATATTCCAGAGAAGAACTACTGAACCATGAAATCCAAAAGAAAATACAGTACAGTAGGTGAGCAGAATATCTCACTTTGTATTTCTCTTTTGTCCCAGAAAAGCAAATAAGTAAAATCATCCAGCCACCTCCTGGGGCTTCAAGCAGCCATGCAACACAGCCAGGTTGTGAAAGAACAACACAGAGAGAGAGTTAAGCATCACAGCCCACCTGATTTTATCTGAAAAATTCTCCTTCATGAGTCAGACAACTTGAATAGAAAACGATAATGTATGTCATAAGCTTCTATGTTAATTTCATATCTTTACATAATGATAAAGTACATCTCTCATCTAAGCATTATCACCACTTGCAAACACAGAAGAAATGATTAGGAAAGCTTGTTCTATCTCGTGTATTTGGGTATTTTTGAAAGGGAGGTTTTGTGGTATTTCTTTTACTATATCATTATTTTTATTGTTGGAATAATCACACTCCTACTGGAAAAAAAAAAAAAAAGAGGCCAATTTGGGCAGAGAAAAAGACTGTAAAGGCCACAGCTGAATTATTGAAAAACATTGAGATTGTTGCTTATTCTGTTTTCATGAACACTATGTAAATAAAGGCAGAACAGCATGCATTTTGTAACATCTACCATAGCGTGCGCTTAAAGCTAAATAAAAAATAAATGGGAACAACAATAGATTCTGACTGTGAGGAATTATATGTCAACTATTTTTTGCATCAAGCACAGATATGTTGCAAGGAAGGAACTAAACTCTGAAGAGTACAAGTCTGCAGAATATTAAATTTTACTTGAAGCAGGATTAAAGAAGGTTACAAGAAGGCCTGATACAGGTCAACAGCTGAGCCTGAACTAGGAAATTCTCAGAAGTACATGAATAGCGTCTGTTGTGTTGAAAAAAGAGTTGAGTATTTCAGTCTTGTGTTCATTCAGCCCGAGGATTCAGATCATAAAACATGTACATTTTATTATTTTCATCAAGACTTTGATTCTTAGCTGGAGGAGACAAGAGCTAATACATCCCCATATAACATATAGCTTACTCATATTTCATGGATGCATGAAATCTTTATGAATATATTCATACCACCATTCAGAACATAGATACTCTTCATGATTTTAGTGAAAAAGCAAGACAGCAAGTACCATAAATGCAGCTATAAAGTCAAAATGAATACGCAAAAAAGTCCAAGAAGATTCTAGTCATACCTCTTATTGGATTTCAGATGCAAAGAGGCATAGTTTTAATTACAGACTGCCAGCCCTTTAAAATGCTGTGTCATAAAGTATCTGTGGTGCATCACGAAGCACAGAGTGGGAAACATGGACTCTTAAGTACACAGTGGTATCCTTTACTCTCCTACCTGAACACATCCTTGGAAAAGGTTCTCTTTTTAAACAGCAGACAACACAGTCAACCAGGCAGTCTCTTTCTGTAACTATTAAAAACAGCATTCACAGTTTTAAAAGAGGGGGGAATGCAGACAGATAAGATCTACGGAGATACCATGGGGAAAACTTTTATGTGAGTATGTCATCTACAGGACATAAAACACTTCTTTATTTTATGAATCATGTAGTTAGCTTTTGAAACAAAAGAGTTTATTATACTTAGCCTGTGTTCTTTCTTTATGAGGGATGTTCGATTTCCAGAGCAGCAGTGACAGATTTCGTGCATTCAAGATGCTGCATAACTACCTCATGGTCTTCTGGATCACTGATGCATGCAGTGAATAAAAGAGGTTAAGAGTAAAAGATATTAAATTTTTATTATAACTGATCTAAAACCAAATAAAATGGGACAAAGCTTCAGCAATTGAGTAAGTTGTTCTTCTCCCAGTCCTGAATCGAAATTTGAATTTAAATATGCATATGTTTTCGTCAAACTCTATATAACAGCTAGTATTACTGAAAGACTAAAAGAGTAAACCCTTCTCCCCATACACACGACACGTCTAAATATGCAATATTGATCCCCTATCAATTTAAAGCTATCAATTTCTCTACCGAGAGATCTCCTCATTGCAAAACAATATCTCACTGGCACAAAGCTGATTTTATTTTCAACATGACCCGCTCAGGAGAAATCTGCATATGACTCATCAGTGCTGGCAGTCAGGAGAAGTTAATGCTTTAAGTACACCAAAGCTACTCACTCTCTGGGGCTTATTAACTTGCTCCATCTTATGCAAGTGTAGCCAAAGACCTGGGTGAAAAGGACAAGCTCAAATAAATTATTCACACAGATGAGTTCATAGAAGTACAAATATATTCTTTTCCTAACCCATACTGTGCTGGTCTAAAATGGTAACTCCTAGTTCAAATAGGAGTTACTCCAAATACACACAACGTCCTCTCTCCTTGGGACTACAGATCTCATACAGATGCTAACTGAAGTTGCTTTGATGAATACTTCATCACCTATTTCAGTCACTACAAGCCAGTTATCTTACTCACATTAACTACTAATTAACAAAAAGAGACTCACAAAGGCCATTCAGGGTGCTCCCACAGATGCCTTACACTGATTCAAAATTAGAGAATAAATCTCAGGCCAAGTGAAGTGAAAACATTCATTTCTTCTCTAATTTATCTCATCTTCCAATTAAGATCCATTGACAAGACTTGGTTATCAATTGGTTTTCCTGTAAGCCAGGGTCCTGAAAGAAAGCAATCTAATTTCTTCATTCATGCTTTACACCTCCATTGAGGTCAATATTTTGGCAAAAGCAAAGATCCTCTCATTAAGCTCCTAGTGCAAGATTTTTATTTTACTTATAGTTCTGCAAGGAAATTAGTCACCGCACACGGTAGATTAACTGCTGCAGCTCAGCTTCTTCAGGTGCACTTGAGTTTTCTCAGAACATATGAATCAAGACATAATTACTCTGCCAGCATCACTGACTGGAATTATTAGTTTTCACATTCTGCTACTCATCTGGGACAAATGGGGTGTGCTTACTATCTAGTCAAGATGGAGGAGGGGAAGGAGGGGGAGAACTAGGGAAATTCATAAGTAATGGAGACTGAGAAGAACTTCAGAAGTTGGTCACGATGTTAAGAATCACTTCAGTGATCTGGAAAGGCTTAAGAGTTTAAGCTCCGCTCTGTGAGTGGAAAGAGCATATTTTGATTAGGTTCTGCAGTCATTTACATGCATGAATCAGCATGATGTCATATTTAAGGAGCCATTTACTGTTGCCATTGCAATTTTTCCTAGTTGATACATGTTGATAATAGATTTTATAGGTGAGCCCTTTATAAAGTGTGGTTATAAAACTTAACCACAAATTCTAGTAGAAAACTCTTTGCATCAGGGTTCCTCCTGTCCCTCATATTTCATCTTTTTTCCCTACTGGACCTAAAAGAAAATGCTGCCTCCTGTTTCTGTTGCATTCTCCTGGGAGTAGGGACTAGATTCAAACCATGTTGGACAAAGATGTCCTAAAGCCCTCACATCAGATTCCCTTGTACTTGAGTAATTACTGAATTCTACTTCCTTCTAGCTTAAAAAGCAGCAGGGCTCATTGGTGTCAGTACAACCTATATGCAATTTGCTACTCACACTAACTACTTAACAGTCAGAGGACACTCTACATTCAAAATCATTCTGCAGAGATTTAGAACCATTCGTTTTATTAAAACTATATTGAAAACTAGTTATCTAACTCTACTTTCCCCTTGGACCTTCTCTAATGCTAAGCACTTCTCATCTGTCTCACTCCTTTTGTCCTGCAACGTACTTGCGCTGTCAAACCGACCTACTTCTTGCAGTAAATTTCAGCTCCAATTCTCAGGCAATTTTTATTGAAGTATCTTGTTTGCCCTGGTATAGCTATAGCTCTCTTAGAATTTATATAATGAAATTTATTTCCATAAGTTTGTGACTGGGCTGTAAAATTTCTCTCTGCACTGAAGCGTGGATTACAAGCATCAAAGAGGTCTATTTGCTAATATTTTAAAAGTTACATTATAGCATTTTAATGATTTTTTTATATTTCTAGATCTTTATAAGCAAGTCATTCATCTTCACTGTAAGCAGAGTTATTTCTGATATACTCTGTTGAAGAGAAAAAGATCTTATGTTACCAATTCATAGTGTGTATTTTGTTTAAGGTTTTGATTTTAGAAGCTTCTAAATCCAGTCAAAGCAAAATTCTTTTAGATTATTTCTCTTCCCCTACTTCACCATGTTAGAGATCTCTCTTCCTTACTGCCTCTTAACCAGCCTCTGCCCTGGGGCTTCAGGCTCTCCTCTTCTCAGCAAAGGGTCAGCAAGCCTATTTGGCCTCATTTTGGGTAATCTCTGCACCCTATCCTTGCTTTGTGATAATACTACACAACTGCTCTCTGGAGCAGAGTTCTAGCAGTCTCTAACTAAGACTATTCAGTAAAGATTTGTTTCTTGAAATGGCATAGCTGTGATTAATTTTCTGACTGAAGGGGAAAAAGTGGGATAAGAAGTGGACACTATGGCAGCCTAAGCAGGCAGCTGGAGGATTCTGTGGAAAAGAACATACATGAAAAAAAAAAGAATTATAGGGAACGCAATGCTTTATTTCTTATTAGTTATGTATTTTTTAGCATGAATAGTTCAAGCCAAGTTGTTGATTGATTTGGCACTTTGTAGATTAATTTTTCATGCCTAACTTTTGCCTGGAAACAGACACTTTTATTATTTATGCCTCAGAGATAGCCAAACATTCCTCCTCTACATTTGCCAAGTGTATGCAGTCTTAGAAATGCTACTAGGTACACAGGGATGAACAACAAGATCAGAATGAGTCTTTCAGGTCCATTACTGCACTGCAGCACTAGACAGCAGTACTGTAGTAGTTAATTCTTCTTTTGATACTTTTCAGTAGTATACTTTGTTTTAACACTTCAGTTATTTTCTTCCTAAAAAAACAATATTTCAGCCCTTGAAAGAAATTGCAGAATTTGATCATTTAAGCTTTTCTGGTTGCAGCTATACTAGCTCAAGATATTGACCTCCCTAATTGCACTTTACATTCATGCTTGAGGCTACCTTACTGCTGAGTCACTTGCATTTCATTTGAGGTTCAAGGTGGGCAACTAACAGGACAGCCTGGAAGGAAAGAAACATGGTTACAGGAAAGGAGGAGGCAACAGCATCACAAGGCAGTGGGAGCCTTGTCCAGAGCGTACAGTCTGTCCCTGCCACCTGTCACTCCACGTCACCACTATCCACAAGCAGTGGAAGAGATGACTCCTGGAGATACACATGGTTACTGCATAGAAAACAAGTCATTTCAAGAAAGGTCAGAAGCTGACTTCACTGTGGGTTGACTGATCACTGTAGCATCAACGGTTGGCAGAGCAGCTCCGCCTAAAGCAAATACAACAAAAATTATAATGAAGTCTTGGGAGAAAGCTTTGATCTAATTTCTATTTACCTGCAGTAAATATCCCCCTGCTTAAAACAAAACACAAACAGCATATTTATTTACCCATACATACATATATGTACATATACAGGTATATAATATCATACCTTTTCTGGAAAGGCACACCATACCATTTCTGAGAGAGATTTAAACTATTTTGAAAGTAAATCAAGCAAACTCTCACTAGTTCAGGATATCACTTAAACCTGGCAGAGAGTAAACATTTTTTCTTGGTCCCATCTTGGTAAAACATAAGTAAAACTGTCCCCAATATGATAAAACTTTTTGAACCCTTCTCACACTGGATCCTCATCTCAGCTGCTCACAGTTTCAGCCCTCTGAGCTGAATATTTCTCTGTTCTTCTTCCTCAGGATGCTTTTTATCTTTCATTCTTAAGAGACTCTACTGTTTCTGTGAGCAAAGATTAAAAGGAAATGCATTTTGCACTTGCTAACCTAAATCCATACAAATGTTCTCCTTATAAACTTGAGTGTTATCTCAAACCATATAGTCTGCAGCACTGACCTGGCGGTTAACAGCTTGTCTCCCTGGAGTCATAGAGTCACAGATTTATTTCCTACTGTTTTTGTGAGAAAAAAAGAAAATTAAAAAGTCAATTATAATCATTTCCCAATCTCAAAAAATAAAGCGCTAATTAACTCATCTCTAAAACAAAGTACCTAAATCTCTTGCTAAATCTAGCTCAGGAGACAATTATCCCTTTTTCTCTCAACTTCTAACGAGATCTTTGAAGACACTAAACTTACTAACAAATGTAAATTCTCTTCTAATAGAATTTGATAAGACAAGCAATACACAGATAGATGAACACAGACTGTACAAGTACACACTATACTGTATAAAACAAGCAACACCAACCTATAGCTAATGTTCAGATAGATCTTCTTGTAAGTGTGTTCCTCCTGTAAGCAGGTTCCTCACAATGCTTGAAGCTGGGAATGCTTTCAGGGTCAGAGATGACATTTCCTCTCTAGGACAAGCACTCAGCCACTAATCTCTTGGGCTTTGCTTTGAAATCTACAGCAGGCAAAACAATGTTGTACATAGCATGGACAGAGAAGAAAAAAATTGCATATTTAAATGCACAATGCGTTCTTCTACCCCTTCAATAACTGTGCCTACAGGACATCCCATTAGATCTCTAATATGAAGAAAAAAATAGGGCAATTACTCCAGGGATACAGGACTGGATTCCGATATCAAAAATTTTCTATAGAATTAATTTTCCTGATATTACTGAAGTTGCATTAACACAGAAGCAATATATTACCCAGGATATGAAAATCTACTTCCAGTGTGTACTGCAACCCCCAGCTCTGCAGTGGTTAAGAGAAGCATGGCTACTTTTCATTTTCTTAGAAAATTTCATTTTGCTTTCTTTTTCTTTCCCCTTAAAAGAGTTCACCCCAGTTCATATCCTCATCTGCATTTATAATTTATTCTCTGTTGACTGAGAGAAAAAGAACAAACATTAAAATTTGATACCTTTTCTCCAACTGGGAAGAAACATCTCACAACAGAATTTGCATTGTTTAGCTCTGATCATCTCCACATTTAGCTGTTCTTCCTGTCTTAAATATTGCTTCTCTTTCTTCTTTGAGAGTTGAGGAATAGCTTTTTGACAGCATTTTGATGAAGTGTTCTAAGTACTGAAGCATAACTCCACTTCCTGCCCTCATTCTGAACTTACTTTAACCGCTTGCTGCTGATGTATCCAAAAATTCTGAGCTTTAGCACTTGTTACTACAGGATTTACTGCCCTGCAGAGAAACCTCTGTCAGTATTACACAAGGAGGCCTGTTTTGCAAATCCTGGACAGCAATGTTTTTTCTTTCATACAGTTTTATTTTAGTCCAGAATAACTTGACTTTAAGTAAGAATATGGTATTCATAGAGTCACACACACACAAGCTAAGAGTGGATCAGATAATTTGAAATACAATTTTTTTAAATCATTTTTTTGCTTTTCATAAATATTATTTCTCTTGCCTGTTAGAAATGCAGACATTTCTCTATCCCAAGGTATCTGGGTATTGACACAGATTAAGCTAAGCAACATAATATGCCCAGATAACTTCTTACCTTCTTTGTTTAATTCCATTTTACCATTTGTCTTCAGAATAATCAAAAGAATGTGAAGAAAGTAGGGTAGAAAACAGTACACAAACAGAATATATTAGCCTCAATACTGAGGTAGTACCTAAATTAAGGCACAGTTAATAAAACAGAAAACCTGGAAGAACCACACCCTACTTTGAGACATAAATAACCTGTTGCAAGTGTAGAATTAGTCTTCCCCTCTCACTTTAATGGTGCCTCATGACATTCTACCATCACTACAAATACTCGCGCCCAGGGATTTTCAGGATTAAACTCCTTGAACACAAATTTATTGTAGCTTTGTCCTATATAAAGACTATTGCATCTCCCTTTTTGCCATTGGACTCTTGTACTTTGCATTTTCACATCTATGTTTTTGAGCACCCGGTTCATATATGTAAGCCAGCAACTACGGTATTGACTGAGATAATGCATCCAGTAACAGGTATGCATGTTGTACTCAGCTTACAATATATATATACAAGGCAGGAATTACTATGATAGCATAAGTGTTTTATTTACATCCTTAAGCAAGTTTTACAGTTACCCTGAACATTATATCAGTAAAAATTTTACACAGCTGAGATATACCATGATGGAGAAAAACGCTTAAAAAGTAGATTTATGAACTACACGTATGGTACGTTGCAATTACAGGTAGCTATTGTCAGGAAAACCCAAGCTCCCCTATCAAAATTAAGCACCTCCGTCTTTAAGAGACACCACATGGAGTTAGCAGATTGGTTCCTCCTTCCATTTCAGATGAACCTCCAGTACCTACCATCTGCATTTTCCCATCCACTTGAGCACTAGGTTCAAGTTCTGAGGAACCCCTGGGTGGGTGCTACTCATCATCCCCTGTGCCTGGGACACCGTACCATGTTCAAAGCTGGAGGTCTATAGGGGAAATGGGAAGTCACCAGCTTTCAGATTTCCACATCTTTTTAGTCACCCTCCCCTATCTGCTTGACAGCGTTCCCCATTTGACCTTCCCACCTAGCACTGTGTGGCTATCATATCTGCAAATTTCAGCGAAAGCCCCCTTCATCTAAGCTAAGGGGTGGAAAAGTCATGAGAGGGAAAGCTGTTCCCCGTTGTTTACTACTGAGCAATTACCTTGTGTCAACAAAAAATTCTTGATATTATTAAGAATGACAAATTGCCTCTGCTTGTGTAAGATACTCAGAACTGCTCAAGTCAGGAGTACAGACGCACAGGCCATTAGGAAACAGCTGGCTACTGTAACCCTGTGGTCTAGAAAACATTATGTCTACTTCTGTACACATTTAAATAAATCTGGCTGATCCAGGTGAAATAAATTACCTTAAAGGTTGATTTGTTAATTGGGAACAAAACATTGCTCTATGAAACCTTAATTAAGAAGCATTTAGCTGTGACTAATGTTAGTTATGCACAATCTTTAGCATTATTAAGTAGGGTTCTGTTAAATCATTACTGCGTGGCTTTTTCAGTGTCTCTCAGTAAGATACATTTGTACAAGGCTAAACTAAATGAAGTCCTACCTCTCCAGAAATTTTCAGCAAAAGCCATTAAGAAATATGTAAATCAATTCAGTGAGCACTCGAGACAAAAATCAATCTCAGTGGAAAAGCAGAAATATCATACTTTACACAGGATTATGCAGTAATTTCATGGGCTGGTTTCTCTGTCACAGCACTTGCTAGACAGTCCTTATACACAAGTAGACAGATGGATTGTGAAGAATTAGGAAATTTGAAGCATGTCAAAATAAAGAGACTCAGGGCTTTTTTTTCCCCCTTTTTTATTCTATCAGTTCTGTGACAGCACAAATTATCATCCCAGTGCAGCATGTAAGTGTGCTTGACTTTCATCACATTAAAAGTAAAATCTCCAGATGTGCTCCTGCGGTGCTAATTACCATGAAACAGAACCACATCCAGATCCAGAAAAGAGGAATTTTTCTCAGGAAGGAATTTTTCAAGAGAAGGAGAGAGAGGACAGTTAAATTTCAAGCCAAGTTTGCCCATTCAAACTTCAAAAGTTTTATAAGCACATAAGAACCCTTTTATCACAAAAAAGACAAACCTGAAACTGCAGATGCAAACTCACTTCTGTGAGTTTGATTACGCTTCCACAGCATGGAAAACGCACATGCGTATCAGACAAAATTTAGAAAGCACTATGTGACAACAAAATGAGAAATGGAGCTATGGCAGTAACAGTTATAAATAAAAATATGTGCAAACCAATTTGAAGATGTTTGAATTGAGAACATTAAAAATGAAATTTCCAAAGAGAAATCTCAAGAAATGTCCTTTAAAACACTCAACACTTTTTCTTGTAAAGTTTTGTGTCAAAATCCTAGTCTATGATATTTAGTACATGCTTTTAAGCTTTATACTGTATTCAGTGTATTGTGCTATGTAAATTATTTAACTATGCTTCACAAGCTATTTTGTATATCAGCAATCCATGTGCACCACCATTCAGCATTTAAACAAACAAAAATCCACTAACAGAAAGATTTGCCTTCTCAAATAAATCAAATGTGGTTTCAAAACTGATTTTTTGCACCCTCCCCTTACAGGATCACAACAGCTGCTTGCATGATGGATCTACACAGATATCCCCTGGATGAACAAAACTGCACACTAGAAATTTGTAAGTTACTGGAGGGAGAGGGTTGGCCATTTATTATTTGGTCCCAATTTAATATGTGCTGCAGCTTCTGAAATAAAACCAGAGAGGTTTCTATCAGTTGAATATACATATGTATTTATGTACATAGATCTGAACCTACCTCATTGAGATGTGCACACTCACAGTCTAGAGCACTGATTAGGAAAGATGGGCTCTCAAGCCAACATTTATACCAGTTTATAACTTCTAGTTGATAGCATCAATAAGGTGCCTTATTTAAAGCACAGAAGTGCACACATACCTTCAAAATTACTCTTCATAATCAAGTACTTCACTTTTTTTGTAAAAGCATACTCAATATCAGCACTTATATAAGCAGTAGAGTTGCAGCTTTTAGTCTAGATTTTAAATTGTTTGCTGCTTTTCTCAGAATGTCACCTTACAGTGATTTTTAAAAACCCTGCCAGGTTGAGAATATCAAACTTTTTATTCTAAGAACAAAAGATCTTAATAAGTAAACATCTCCAGTATGTTTAATGAAAATTATTTTTACCAGAGAGAGAGCACTGTCTGAACAGAACCTGCTTATTTATTTCTTTAGAAAATTAACAATAACATATCTTTAAAATAGTGCTTTGGCACTGCGGGCAGACATACTGGAAAGATAAACAGGGAGTCACTGTTGACAGGGTTCCCATGAAGCGCATCAATAGCTGCAGTCAGGACTCACCACAGTTGTATCACTGTTCACCATTCAACACATGCAAGAAAGTCACTGGAAGGACATACTGGTTGTACGCCATAGTTAACCCTCCACTACAGACACAGCAGCATAACAAGATGGACCAATTTGATATACCTGGATTGAATAAGGCAAACATGCATTAATCTTCCAAGAGCATGTGTTTTAAGTTAGCCCTGTCCATATCTACATTGCTCAGAGATTACTGAAGCACCACAAACCCACACACCATTGTATGAACATTAGTACAGCCATTTTCTTCTCTTTCTTGGGAAACAAAGGCAGTAGTCAAATTTTAACTTCTCTTTCAAGTGCCAACCATCACCCTATTGTTCTCAACAGTTATTTTCTGTTGGAGCAGAACTCTGTCTGGACTTCATAATCCAGCACTACAGAGCCATTCACTAAGCTGCATGGTTATCTTGCTTGTCCTTGGCTGGGCTTGGCAGTTGACTGCCTTTTTGGCACACAGAAATGTTGTTGATGTTGCTTGCTGCTGCTTGGCTCATTTTCCAGCAGTGCATGCAATGAATGCATTTGGAGAATAAGTCATTTTTTGATTTTCAAAATAAAATGGATATATACGGTACAATAACAATCAAAAATATCAACTTCATACTGAGGTCTCTTTCATATTCAATTCATACCTGAATTTATTTACCAGGATGTAGTTGGTCTGAAGTCTTCAGTCCAGTCATGTCTAAAGCTGATGAAAGTACATGAGCACTTATCAGCTAACAGGCCAAATAACAGGAAATGCCTGGCTCACGTCTCTCTATTCATAAGCTTTCACTATAATGAAGCTTTGTAGGAAAGAATGTTCAGAGAGAATGGGCTTGATACTATCACTGAGACTTCATCAAAATCAAGACTAGCATCAGATCAAATAAGCAATTAAAATGCTAATACTATCAGGGATGAGAGAATACCATGTCACTCATGTGGCCAGTCACACGTCTCCAAAAGGAAATTGCTTTTCAGACCTTCACTCACTATAAATAATTCATGTCTTCTAGGATACATATGTTGATATTAGTATCTGTTGAGCTGAATCAAAGAAATCAACAAAATTTTTGTTCACAATTTGCCAGCTGGACAAAATTTCTAGAGAGTGTTACTTCTAATGAATATTTAGATCAGTTCTACTAGCAACTAAATGACTTCCCAAAATTAGGAACAGGCTTAACTGCTACTGAAATTTTAGAGGTATTGGTTGTGCCAGCAACACTGCCACAACTGGAATCTTTGACAGTTTACACAGAAAAAAAAATGTCTTTTAGTGTACCCCAGCTTTTCTCCTGTGCATCTCTAGAACTCTTGAAATTAGTGATGATGTACCTGGAAAAATATTCTGGACACAGTTGTAAGACCAGAGTGCCTCATTTTTAGGCTTCTGAGTAGAATTGAACCAGTCATCTTGAGTACTCAGCATTTAGTAGTCTGCTTTAATATCCTTGAAAGCTACCAGAGGGCAAAATGAAGGTGAATTAGCAGGTGACAACCACGACCACAGCCTCTCTGTTGGTGCCACACACACACCAGACATGTGATGTTTTCTTCCACAACAGAACCAATTTATTTGATTCCCTCCCTCAGCCTCTCACCTTAGATCTTCCATTGCACATCAGCCTTTCATATTTCTTTCTATTATATAAATTGTTGCAGACCTAGGAGGAAACAAAATTGTTAACATTTTCTTGGTTAGAAAACGTTTTCTGCAAGAAAGTCTTAGCCAACTTAGTCTTGAGAGATACTGAAATTAAATAAGAATGTCCTTTAAATAAAAGGGCCATGGAAAGTGGTACTGTAATCAGTAAGATACTCTGGAGCTGCCCAGCACCGAGAAGCATCCCTGACTACTAGACACACTGTGCACTATGAGTTCTGTCAGATTATCTCCAAAGTACTGGAAAATTTGGGGGGTAATTTTCATACTGTGTTTATACTATTTATATATTAACTCACATGGCACCAGGTTCCAGAGCAGAATGGTTCATGGAAACTGTCACTGAACAACAATCACTAGTTTGAAGAGATGTGTTCTGTGTTGCCATTGACTTTCTTCTGTTGCTACCTACAGACTTGTTGGTTCCAGCAGGAGTTTAATAGCAGTAATATTGACCTTTTAAAATCCTTACTTTACTTCTTAACAGTATTTTTATCCTTACTGCTGTTACTAATTGTGCAATGTAGAAGCATGCAGAAAGAAAACAATCAATTAAACATATAGTCAGCAAAAAAGACCTGCAGAGATATGTAAATCTATGCAATACTGATAGCCCTAAATCTAGTAGCTGACAACAGCATGTAATGTGATATAGAAGAAATAGGTCTGATCTTTAGCTGGTGAAAACTGTTAAGACTTCATTTCTGTCAATTATAGCACTGCAACATACACTAAAGGTGAATCTTCTCTTTTTAATTAGTTGCCTCAAATGTTTGTTCCAAGTGAACACCCTTTCTTCAGCCCCACCCTTTAAATTAGATCTGATCAGGAGAGAGTAAGTGAGCTCCAAAGTGAAATACTTAGAGGGAGAGTTCAATGCCTGTGGAAAATGCACATGACAATCAGGAATTTAAGCAAGAAGACAAAGGCAGTATATAAGAACTAAAGTATGAGCTGATAAAATATCTAATCCTGCACTTAAACAGGAGTAGGTATTGAACTGATCTCCACTCACCTGCAGATGTAAATACACAGCTTGCAGGGAGATGCATGCCTGCAGATACAATCATGAGTGCAACAGAAACAGCAAGCAAAAACTTGGAAGAAAAATAAATTCCAAGACACAAGACCATGGCCAAGATGGATAATGTATTCTTCACTCTACTGTTAGATGACCCTAAAAAAAAATGCTGAGCTTTTTGAGCAGACCAGGATTGTTACTTGCTCTTCTAGAGTCATGCACAAGGAAAATGGGGCTGCTACACTGCCCTCTCCCTTTAACAGTTAGCTCTTCAACAAAATGAGAGCTGTCATATCTCTTCCGTTACAACAGGGTGCCAGGAAGATGGCACCTGAGCCAGTCCTCCCCCTGCCCTGGAGTGCTTCCTGCCATGGAAACCAAGAAATCTGGAGATTCATTTGGTTCTTTAAAAGCTCAGTGTGTTCACAGGAACTCTATTCATAAACAGAAAGGCAGAGAGTCATTATATCTCATAGGGATTCTGTTGGAGTTAACCAGAGACAGTTCCTTCAAAATCTAGAGCATTAGGACTTGGCCTTAATAATACTCACTGGTGACTAACGTAAAGCACTGCCAATAGCAGCAAACCAATTGTGCTACACAGGAATGGAAAAAGAGCACAAAGAACCATAACACTGCCCTGTTATCTAATCTCTCCAGTGGAACAGCCAGAGTCGTGATAATACATGCTTATATTGAGCCTGTAGAATATTTTAACTTTAAAAATAATAATAATAATAAATCTATCTTTCCTGAAGCTATTCTGTACTGTATACACACAGAGAGCTGCATACATACAAGAGGAGGAGAGCATTTTGGCCGCACATATTCCTTCACACAAATAGTCACTGCTTTGCTCAAGTACTTCACCTTACTCCACTTCTGTGGAGGCAGTTGGGAGACCATATGAGGGTTTTAAATCTGTTTCAGTGTCTGATAGTATGATGGCCACCGGAAACTTGTCTGTGTAAAATCAAGAGATTTTGTGACAGGAATTGCTTTGTCAGCAGAGCTGGGATCTGTATCAAGCCAGTTCTCATGGATCAGCAGACCCTGCGAAATAGGAGGCCTAATGCCTGATTGGAGACTACCCAGGTTTCTACCCAGGGAATGTTGAATCCCCTAGCTGTCAGTTCTGCAGTGCCAGCAGGCTCCAGTGGGGGTTACAATGGAACACACCAAGATGCTGTAGCCTATAGTGGCAGGCAACTGCAACGTTCCAGCATCCCTTCTGAACCAACACAAGAGGCGGCCTTGCTGTACCACCTGGGAGATCAGATGGGACACTGTTATTAATACTCTTCGTCCCTTTGAGTTGCCAGTATCACAGTCACAACATGATCTTTTGGCCTGAACTTGCATCTGGCTTTCCCTCAGCAGAAAAAATGATGTGCAGACAGCAGACAGCATCACTCTGACAATAAACCAAATCCCCATAGGGCTCTCTCTCCACCAGACTCAAGTGAAACGTGTTTCACACTCACAGGAGAGAGAAGGCCAGGCTGCGCTCCAGTTTGGCAAAGCTATTTACTCATTGGCAAGTTGCCATGCGTTTCACAAGAGGTCTGTGAAGATTAGCAGAACAGTCCCTTTAGCCTTAAAAAATCTGTGTCTCTATGACAACTGGAATGCTGCAGCATGATTCAGGAATCAAGATCGCAACACTGAGCCGTGTGTTAGCCCAATCGGTAGCACTCTCCTACAAACCACATTGCTTGCGTGGGAGATCTCAGCAAACCCAGAGGAGCCTGAAAAGGCTGAGCTGGGAGAAAGACAAAGATTTATTTTGTCAGCGACAGTAGAGAAAATGGCAATTCCACCTTGACTCCATTGTTTTTATGGCTGTCTCTGCTTCATAGTGAAACAGACATAACACTAAATATGCATAATGCTTAAATGGAAGAGCAACAAGCTCACAGCGATACTGCAGTCAATCAATAAAATATCCCACTTGAACTTCTGGATGCTTTGTTGCCAAAAGAAACGCCAACTGTTGTTCATATCTATGTTCATATCTAAACATTCATTATCGCCTCTGTTGGCACAGAGCAGTTTGACAGGGTGAGATCTGAACAGATTTATCATAGCTCCCTGCTTGAGGAAGACTGCATTGATCCACAGTATGACTGCATTTGAACTACCAAGGATATAAGAACCAACATCTCAAAAAAGTGCTATTTTAATAAAGATGAAAACCTGTCTTAACTGCAAGCTTTCCCAGACAGCTTTTCCTATACATGCCTACAGATACAAAAGGTAAAAAACTGGAAGGAAACTCAGCTCTATTCTTTTTTCAAGAGATTTGATCTTTCTGACTTTTTGAATGAGGGCAGTTTCCACCCCTCACAGTTCTCAGATTCTGCCTCACCCATAAATGAAGAGTTTCCCTCATTCACCTGTGTGTCAGATTCTCTTACTCCCTCATAATAGCTATCAGCCACGATCCCTTGCCCCAGAGTGTGTCACTTTACATAGGCACTGCCACCCCTAGAGAAAAAGGTTTTATCCTCTTTAACTGTTCTCTGTTTATGACAGTGTAGAGCAGAGAATACTTCTGCTTCTGATCAAACCCTTTAGCTGCTCTAAAACACATAGCCATCCTCAAATTATGTTTGAACTTGATGCACTATGGAGAGAGGGATGTATCTGTTCCAGAACTCAGATCAATCTAACAGCAACATCTTTTTTGAGATTATCTCAAAAATAGGGGCTCATTTAGAGGAGGGGATGATTTCTCAGGAAACATCTATGCTTGTACATGAGTCACTACGTCTGTAGTCAGAGCAGCAGCAAAAAATAATCTCCAAACCCAGCCAAGTCATGTTTTTTGTAGAACTGCCATGTTGTGCTTTGAGATAACATGATCGCCCTAGAATGTTTCAACCTTAAATACAGTTTATGTGTTTACTTGCCTTCTGCCAAGGTGTGAATTGCTGTAGAAAACAAAAACCAGGACAAACTGAAAGATTTTGGTACTCTGGGATTCATTTCAATCCGTGAGAATAAATTCTTGCTCCAAATGCATCCAACTCCACAGATACAATAAATCTTGAGAAATTTTCTGTCCGGTGCCAATTCACTCTATGTCTTCATCTGTACCTACGGCTCCTTGACATCACAGCAATACAAATAAGAAAAACACATTGTCTCAAGTCTCTGTGAAGAAATATTTCTTACCCAACTTGGCACAGCATGAGTGTGAATAGGTTTATTACTGAGTAGGCCATGTATGCGGGTCCTCCAGGTGCCAGGAATCCAATCTGCAGAATTGAGAGCATAAGTCCATCAGATAGAATTCTTAAAGCTTCTTCTGTTAGTTTACTTCTACCACTTCTATCAGCTTTATCTGGTGTAGATTCATCTTCTGCAAAAATGTAAAGCAAAAAAAAAAAAAAAAAAAGTGCAAAAGCAGGCTGCACAAAGAAATACTGTTCCTTATGAGCAAACCACCGCGTGTAGGAAACTTCAAGAACATACTGAGAATTTCAGTTTTGTTTGATGAGTTCATTGAAAAATAATATTAGTATGAATGAATTTATCTTTTCTGGCAACCAGCAGCCTTTGAAACAGCAGCACTAGGCTTTCCTAACCACCAAGTCCCATCTGCCTGGCCATTCAAGGACCATCTCCTTAGACAGGCGCACATTTCTCTCAGTCTTAGCAATATCTGGTAACGCTAAAGTGCAAGACTGTTTTGCACTGTACTGGTTGTCAGCCTGCAGCTGGAAATGGAGTTAAGGCAATGATTCATTTCATACCAGACAATGGATGCCAGGATCTGGTCTGCTTATTGCTGGGAAAACTGAAAGGCTGCACAATTACTCTAAATATAGATTTGAGCAAATGAAACAGAACCTAAACACTGCTGAACTGTTGGCTAGTATACCTATTCCCACTTAGCAGTTCTGGCTAATACCACCAAAGACTAACATTTAACTCAGAATACGTGGCCAGTCTCCTCAGTAATCTCTCTCCATTCTCATTCATTGATATTCTGTAAGTGCCTATGAACTCTAAATTGCCTACAGGGAGCTCTTCCTGAAAAAACACGTGGTTGTTTAACACATTACCATTTCTCATCCAAACCAGACAGCACGACAGCCTTACTTGAATTCACATTTAAGGTCAAAGCAACAGAACCCTCAATTTGAATATTTCACACGCTTACTTGGGCTGCAATTTGTATCAGCAAGATCAGGCACACAGAAAATTGTTCAGAGTCTGTTGATTACAAGATCTTGGACCTTCTCTCTCACTGAAGCACCCGCCCCTCATCATCACCCCACATTAACCTACCAATGAGCCACACATCTGCCTCCACACACAGCAGCATATACTAAGAAGGTTTTCACATCACCATGTAGGAGAGTCTGCTCCTTTACTTGTACTGTATATTCTGTAAACATTTTCTTAGCAATAACAGAATCTTGCTAATTTTGTACTGCAGTTTTGCTATTTGCTATTTTTCTCCCTATTGTTGCTAGCACAAATTCAGTCTCTGCAACACAGGCATCCCCCAAAATGCCTGTAATTTGCACTCGTTAGCTTTGCTGACGTGTACTGTACTGCAGTACACGTCAAGGTGTTTGACATGACACTGGTTTATCTCCATGCTTCAGTGGGGTAAATTTTCTCAGGAGAAGACAATGTCATACATGCTTCATAACTAATGAGTCCTTTCTTTAAAACCAAGACCAGAATTCAGTCGTCGTCCCCCCATTACAGCTATAAATCTATTTAC
The DNA here is from genome assembly GCF_016699485.2 of Gallus gallus. Lineage (NCBI taxonomy): Eukaryota > Metazoa > Chordata > Aves > Galliformes > Phasianidae > Gallus > Gallus gallus. The sequence continues at coordinate 66,355,021 of NC_052535.1, read as the reverse complement.
CAAGAACAGGTCTGGATACACTCTTTCTTAAAGGGGACAAAAGTATTGCACGAGAATGTAAGGTGTACTCGCATAAGCCATGCTGGCATAAGTGAAAACAGCAAGGGCAGGTTGTGGCCTGACAACAGAGCACAAAACAGATGGACCTGGACTTCAAATGGTTTCTTCATGGAACACAACAGCTGCACCTAAATTTGGGAGAATCTGCCTGGCAACAAAACAGGAGTACTTAGAAGTAGATCTTAATTAGTCAAATGAAATAAGCGCTCAAGGGCAAGATGTGTTTACCATATGAGCACACAAAACTATGTACCATGCAATATTGACCGAACTAAATTAACTGAACACTAAGCAGCAGGACCTGCGTTGCTAATATTTACATAATGCGCTTATAAATATTGTTGTTCTCTTTTTAACTTTGTAAAGCAACACAAGTCAGGAAAACACATCCCCCATTATGGTTCAGAAGAACATAGCTATACACTGTGCAGGGGGTTCCAGACGAGAAAGGAAGAGCAGCAAAGCAAGGGGTGGAAAGACAAAAACTCTACACTAAACACGCTCCACTGAAAGCAGGTTACCTTCACCTGCTTAGTGTGAAGGTGTGGAAACCCCATCAGATAGCAAAAGAAGCGCCAGGGGAAGTTGTTCATACTTGACAAACTGAGCAATCCCATCCAGACCCTTGAAGTCCCAGGTGCACTGCTACTGAAGCTAGATTACTAGCTGAGAAGATAGCTAAAATCATGTAGAAATTAATGTCTGAAGGCTGTACTTATCAGGGCTGATCGGTAACTAGCAAGTGGGTATGTGTATGTGTTACATGTACAATTACACAATTATCCAGTCTGCACAAGTAGACACTGCCCAGTTGTTAATTAGTCTGGAGCTCATACTGCACATTTGCTTAATTTACGTAGTTTAAAAAGCATTATAAATGTTGCTAGTTTTGAGACAATAAGTCATCAAAATGCCTCAAGTTACATCACTGACTCTGTTTGCTAAATTATTAGCGTACGGAAAACCAAGTTTATGGTGTCATTTTGGCCACTGTGTTACTGTGGACAGGTTACTTATTACTACACACGTGGGCAGGAACAAGATTTCCCATTCACAATATAATTTATACCAATTATACAAAGATTTGTAGAGTTAGAGGCTCTCAGCATTAGGCTAAAAGTCACCACTCTGTTGATGAATTAAAAAGATGAGTTGTAAAGGTGAGAGACACTAGACAGACCGATCCGGAAGTGATGGAACATATCACAGATACTTAATGTCTGTACTGACGTAGATGGAAAGTCTATCTTGCCAGGAATCACCTTGTCTCTGACAGTGGCCAATAACAAGTCTATGAAGTCAGAACAGAAATTTCTCCAATCTGTAATTTCAAGTCAGAAATACTAGGATTATATTTAATAACCTAGGCAGATTTTTATGAATATACGATGCAATGAGTTTTCCCTTTATTTTTCCAAACCAGCTTTTAGGCTATTCCATTTGGTATCCTCTTGGTGTAAGAGATTGCAAATAATAATTTCCTGTTCAGCTATGCTAACTTACAAACCCGTAGGCTACCATCACAACATTCCCTCAGTCCACTCATACATGCCCCAGGCTGAAGAATCAAGGCTGAGTCAGTCCTCCCTTCCATGAAACCAAGTCTGTCCTCAGTCCTCCTAGTGGCCCTTCTTTGCATCCAACTTAATACACCCATTTTTAAGAAAGAAAGAAAACAGCGTTTAATAGTCAAGATATAGCACAAAGTGGATTAGAAAGCAAAGGAAAGCGTAAACAAAAAATTTTGCATTTGCTCTCCATGTCTTTCCTTACATACCATGTAATTCCTGGGTTTGATTCTTTATAGTGAATTAGTATGAAATTTTTGGTACAAGTCTGACTACTTGTATGACTCTTCCACAAACCTTGAAGAGGCTCTGAAATGTTTCCGTCTATTGAAGCTGCAGGACCATGGAGGAGTCCTGCTGTGTTAGCCATTAAAGAAACATTAAGCAAAACCAAACAATTCTTCTCCAAAAGGATTTCCAACCTTGAATCAAGTCTCAATGGCAAATGAGATGTAAAACACTAAAGGGGGGGGGGGGGGGGGGGGGGGGGGGGGGAGAAGAAAAAAAAAAAAAAAGAAGATAGCAAGTAGCAATGAATCAGTATTAAAGGTGTTTGCAAAGAGAGGTGAGGCTATAATTCACTTCCTGAACAGATTAGGATGCTGCAAGAGTGACTTTATGCAGTAATAACATTTATTTTATGCTTCTAGTGGATGGGAAGCAACGTCTCCAAATGGGATGGAAGATTCTCCCATATGTTAAATTTATTTTTACTTGAGAAACCCTCTTAAATAACTGACAGTTTGTAGTACTGCAGCAATCTAACCAACTTCATTTGGGTCAGTATTTGTTAGGCTAAATTCTGACTCATGTCCCTGGTTACAATCTGCCATCTGCCTACAGAAAGTAGAAGGCTGCCTTCCCTCAGGTCAGCCTGTATTTCTCAGTGAAACTCACCAAAAAAATTCAGTTACAAACATCCACTCTAACACAGCAACAGAAAGTCATTTCTAGCAATTCTACCACCCAGATGTTAACTGGTAATATTGCTTTCCAAAGGCGATCTTCAGATACATGGTGCTGCAATTCCAGGCTGGGTTTAGGTTGAAATTATCAGTTTACCGTTGTTTGGATCACCTTAGCAGAGTGCAGAAAAAATGCTTTATTTTCTCAAATATAGTCATAGGAATACTAACAATATGAAACAAGAATAATTATACTGTAAAAATGTGCTCAGCAACCTTGACTAAGTTGTTAGGAAAGAAATGACCCAGTAGTGGTAGAGGGGTGGATTCCAGCTTCATATCCTTACACAAGACTGAAGGCTTAAGGCACACGGCCTAGAATATTCTTTAGAAATGAGCTATTAGAGTCAGATCCCTAAGGAAGAGATCCTGTTTCTTGGTGTTTCAGAGCTACATCCCCTGGAGAGTCAGACAGAAAAAGCGTCTCCATTTGTACAGCACTGGGGAATTCAGTAGTACGAGTACAACTATGATTTTATTTGTGAAGTTAATGTAATATAAATCTTTATTTATCCCAGAGGTATTTGAGAGGTAAGAGCTGGAGTGGAAAATAGAACAGCCTGGTGACATTAACAAGTAATATACCGTTAACCTCCGCTACATCACAATGTCAGCAACATTTCTAAAACTTCTTTTCTGCAATCAGCAAGATTTATATGTAACCTACTTATTGCCATGCTTGAATCCAGTTACTTTCTAGACTTGTGGTACTTCTGCACAGTGTTTTCACTCAAGCTCTCAGCTACTGGTCAAGAAGCAAACAAAATGAAGCACTGACATGTCAAGGACTGCATTAACGTTCTCAGACATTAGGAAGCAGAAGTTTAACATCTGGAGTTGAGCAATAGAACATATTTTCATAGAATCATAAAATCTTTTGAGTTGAAAGAGACACTTAAAGGCCATCCAGTCCCACTCTCCTGTAGTGAACAGGGACACCTACAGCTATGTCAGGTTGCTCATCCAGCCTGACCTTGAATGTCTCCAGGGACAGAGCATCCACCACCTCTCTGGGCAACCTGTGCCAGTGCCTCATCACACTTACTGTAAAAAATTTACTTATATGCAACAAAAATCTCCCTTCTTTTAGTTTGAAACCACTTCCTCTTGTCCTGTCACAACACGTCCCACTAAAGAGTCTTATAGTCCCCCTCCTTTAAGCATTGAAAGGTTCCTATCCCATCTCCTGGGATTTTATTTAAACCAAACCCCAACCCGGGTGGCATTTTAGTGTCTTTGAAGAATCTAGCAAGCAAACAAAGGCTTAAAAAAATCAAATAATTTTCACGGAAGCTTTAATATTAATAATGATAATAATAAACTTCACCATCTGTGATTAACGAAGTGACCAAGGCGGAAGGCCGTGGGGAGCTGCGGAGGACGCGCGGCTGGAGGCAGCGCTCCGCGGGGAGCGGGCTCCCCCTAGTGGTCGGTGGGGACCTTCGGCGGCCCCGCTCTGGGGGAACGCACCGCGCTGAATGAGATCAACCTGCGCCGGTAGGGCAGTTCAGTGGGATTCATTTCGCGCTCTGCATTTGTGAGATTACTTTATACCTACACCTACAGCCTTCAAGCCTCGCGTCCGTGAGCCCGAATAAGACGGGAAAGCAATGATTTTCACACACCTGGAGAAAAGTGTGATGCACATAGCGAAAGGAATTAAAAATCATAGGTCAATGGGGACAAAACTGGAAGGAAGAGTTCCTTCTAGATTCTTTATTGTCAAATCATAGAATTACTCCTATAAACACAACCATGAATGCCCCTGAATGGAAACTGTCACTAACTCTTCCTCATAATTTCCCAAGCTCCATCTGGAGGAAATTCAGCAAACAAATCAGCATGTTAGAAACATTCCAGATTCATTTTTGCAGTGTTTGGAAGTTTGTAAAGTCAAAAGGCATGGCCTGTCATCAGCATTTGGTCTGTCAGCAGCTGAAGTCTTCCATGCAAGGCTTCTGCTATTGGCCCGCAGAGTTTACAGCTTTGTAGTTGTTTTTTTCATTCAGTAGCAATTTAGCCAGAAGCACTGAAGCCTATCCAAGGGAAATGAAAAGTACATGTGCCTCTGTTACAACCTCTGGTAAACTGTTTTTGCAGACCAGCAACACTACACGCTGCGCTGGCAACATGGTGCAGCCCTTTGGTAGGAAGGCAGGCCTGTTTTCACTTTCGAGATCTGTCCTCTGATATTTCTGGTGTTTATTCGGTACTGTTTGGGTCTTAACAGGCAAATAGACAGAAATTCACCCTTCAGGGAAAAGAACAAAGCCAAGGCTTTCTGAGCACTGGAGGCTGCTCCTGGGCCTTCTCTACCACCAGCCAGTGCAGGCTGAGACCTGACAGGAGGCAGAATAGGGGGGAAATTGGAGGGAGCAGTGTGGAAAGGGGGACAGTGCAAGGCAGAAGAATCAAGTTCATCACTTTCCTCCACACCCTGAAGCTGACCCTCTGGTTCTCACATCTAAGCCTTCCCTGGCTCTCTGCAGCAAGTACCCATGAAATTTTTGGTTGTGCCTGCACCCTTCTTCCTAGCACTGGCTCCTAAAGATGTAGGAGCCTAAACTATGCCTATTAGCTCACGTACAGGATGTCTGTGTGGTATCAAGGTGACAGATGGTCAATATGCTTTCAGCAGGAGATGATAGCTTGCCATTTCCTCTATTGTACAGGGTCTTTCTAAAAAGAGGGAAATATTCAAGAGACATTGTTAAAGTAAAGATTTGCATGAAAATGAAGTTAAGAGTTCCCTGGCATTTTTCAGCAGACTCAGCAGCCTTCACTTCCCGATTCAGTCTTTCAGCATCACACCCAACACAGGGCTTGTCCTGGCCCTGTAGTGTCTGTGCCTTATCACTGAAACCCCTCACCAAGCAGCTGTCCTGACCATTGGCAATGAGAAGATTCTGGGCTTCTGCCGACAGCACCAAAAACCAGCCAGCAGTGCAGGCCTGGTACGGCTTACTGCAAAACAATTAGCATAAGCAATGGGTAGCACAGAAGTTTTAGGAAACAGCAGTGATCTGTATTACACAGATAAGCATACTTTCAGCAGCAAGCTATGGCACAGCTCACAAAAAAATCTTGAACCTTGCTCAATCCATAGTGGTGTGTTTGCATCAAAAGTGGCCTGTTCACTAGCTGCAGTTTCTCAGCAGTCCATCCTTCCCAGCAGCAAGGTTTGGCTTTTACAACTGTGCCCAGGGTATCTACAGACCCAGTTTGTATGTGGTCATCCTTCCAGAGATGAGGAACTACCATAGGAAAAGTCATCTTCAGTCTGATTTCTCTGGCTAGAAAAGACATCACCAGTGCACATACATGGCCAAGTTCCTAACTCTGCAGAGGCTTCTGGTGCTATGGTTTGTGCCACTGCCACATGTCCTAAAACTTTGAGTTCAAACTCCTTCTTCTATTTCATCTGTGTTTAAACCTGATTATAATCCACAGCTGAAGGTAAAGTCTAAAATTAGGCGAGATCTTTTTCTCTCCTTTAGTAGACATCTGTTCTAAAACATCATCAACTGGGAGATTTTAAAATTCAGGCACTATTGAGCTTAATTGAAACATATTTGAAAACACTAACAATGGCAGAAAGGCAGATTAATTCTTAATTAAATGAAAAATAGTCAGCATCACTGTTAAAAGAACAGAGAATAAATGCATTAATTCTGAAATAGATAGGAAATACTCTATGTTAACTGCAGATCAGCAATGGCAAGGTCTCATTAAAATATAAAATGCTGTATGACTATCAAAGGGGTAACTACAGCTCAGACACAGTCAGAGTATAGTACAGGTTTCTTCTGGAATCATCTTTTCTCGTCCAAAACTGCTAGTTCAAGTACTAGGTCAGGTTGCCCAGGGCCCCTTCCTACCTGGCCTTAAACATCTCCAGGATGGAGCATCCACAACTTCTCTTAGCATCCTGTTCCAGCACCTCACCACCCTCTTAGTGAAAAACTTCCCCTGACATCTAATTTAAATCTTTCCTCCTTTAGTTTAAAACCATTCCCCTCATCCTATCACTATCTGTTCATGTAAATAGTTGATTTCCCTCCTGTTTATAATTTCCTTTTAAATACTGGAAGCCTGTAATGAGGTTTCCCCCCTCTTCTCCAGACTGAATAAGCCCAGCTCCTTCAGCCTGTCTTTACAGGAGAGATGCTCTAGCCTTCTGATCATCTTCATGCCCCTTCTCTGGAACCTCTCCAAAAGCTAACAACTTTCCTGTGTTGGAGGCCCCAGACCTGGGTACAATATTCTGGATGGGGTCTCACGAGGGCAGAGTAGGGAAGGACAATCACCTCCCTCACCCTGCTGGCCACCCCTCTTCTAATGCAGCTCAGGATACCATTGGCTTTCTAGGCTGCAAGTGCACACTGCTGGCTCATGTTAAGTTTTTCATCTACCAGGACTCCTAAGTCCTTCTCAGCAGAGCTACTCTCAAGTTCTTCTTCTCCCAGTTTGTAAACTTATCTGGGATTACCCTGACTCAAGCGCAAAACCTTGCACTTTGCTTTGTTGAACCTCATTAAATTCACGTGGGCTCACCTTTTGAGTTTATCAAGGTCCCTCCGGATGGCATCCCTTCCTCCTGCCATATCAGCTGAGCCACTCAACTTGCTGTCATCAACAAACTTGCTGAAAGTGCACTTGATCTAATCATCTATGTTATTGATAAAGCTAAAGAGCACTGGTCCCAAGACAGACCTCCAGGGGACACCACTCATTATCAGCCTCCACCTGGATATAGAGCCATTGACCACAACCCTCTGACTGTGACCTTCTCACCAATTCCTTATCCACTGATTAGTCCACCCTTCAAATCCATCTCTCTCCAATTTAAAGATAAGGATGTGGCAGGAAACCACATCAAAGGCCTTGCAGAAGTCCAAACAGATGACATCAGTTGCCTTCCCTTTTTCACCAATGCCATCACTCCATCACAGAAAGCCACCATATTGGTCAGGCACAGCTCTCCCATGGTGAAGCCATGCTGGCTGTCTTGGATCACCTGCTTGTCCCCCATGTGCCTTAACATGTCTTCCAGGAGGATCTGTTCCATGATCAGCTGAGGCAGTGAGAGGAGTCTCACCAGCCTGTAGATTAAGATTCAAGACCTTTTTGGCTAGCTCTAAATTCCATCCTTATTTTCTCTCTTGTCTTTTTCCATGCTCAGAAGTTTCCTCTGGACACAGAAAAGGCAAAGTGGCTTCTGCAGAACAGAAATTTCATACATGAGACTGAACTCCTTATCATGAGCAGCTCCTTCCACTTTAAGCACAACTATGTAAGCTAAGTAATAAACCTGAAAGAAAATTCAATAGCCAAACTATGTCTCTGTTTTAGATGGATACACCACTAATGATATTGAATTTTACTGGAATGGAGGAAAGTCTGCAGTAACTGGAGTTAGTAACATCGAGCTCCCACAATTTTCTATAGTTGATTACAAGACGGTATCAAAGAGAGTAGAGTTCACAACAGGTAAGCATCAGCAAGTTTAAAGCTTCTCCCAGCCCAAAGATAGCAATGTCTAATTTCTCTTAGGGTTCAGTCATTGTACGGCTTCATTCTTTCAGGAACGTATCCTCAGTTATCACTTAGCTTCTGGCTTAAGAGAAATACTGGTTACTTCACTCTGCAAACACATATGCCTTCCATATTGATCACAATTCTGTCATGGGTATCTTTTTGGATTAATTAATGATGCCTCTGCAGCCAGAGTGGCTCTTGGTAAGCTATTTTGTAAATTACTGCAATACACTTTCCAAATCATAATGCCAGGTAACCATTTTGTCCCACCTCTATTTTGACCCACCTCTATTTTGACCTGCTGCTCTGTAAATTCAACTAATCACATTTATGTCTAGAGCTATTATCTAGATGCATTAACAAAATGTGATTAGAGCAGGCTAAAAAATAATTTCACCCAGCTAAAAACAACAAAAATACATTCACTATGAATAACACAATGAGGCAGAAATGCTTTAATTCAGAGCATTCCTTTAATAGGAAAAGTTGTGTTGACACAAACATTTCACTTTCTCTTTACCAAAGACCATTTTACTATAAAGCTGCACTTTCTCCTTTCAATTCTATGCTTTCAGTCATAAGTTAGTTACCTATTCCTATTCCCTGGGACAATGTAATGTAGTCTTTGGGCTAAGCAGAGCTACTGCCATAAGAAAAGCAAGAACCATTTCTTCACACAGTGGTTGACTCTTTGCTATCCAAGTCAGCTAGCACTACAATATAAATACAATGTCTTCATCACTGACACCAGAATTATGTGTTTATGCTACATAGGATAAGAAAGCTACATAGGGTAAGGAAGGGCAAGTTTCTACCAGTGACATTCACCTTTCCAGTTCCGGGAAAAGCATTCCCTGCGATGTTAAGGATCTGATCACATAATTAAGCTATCAGCATTACAAGCGCATGGTGGGCAACCCTGTTATTCTCATATCCTCACCATTTTTTCCACCAATATCTGCTTCTTTCTTTTGCAGGAATCACAAATGTGCTGACCATGACCACTATCAGCACCCACCTCATGGAGACACTGCCAAAGATTCGCTACGTTGAGGCAATAGATATTTACCTGATGCTATACCTTTAGCTATAGAAGGTCGTAGAGAATAAACATTTGCTATACAGTTCCCTTTCATATGCTAAAAGCTCACCACAAGTAGACAGAAAAGATAGGTGCTGTTTCTTCAGGGATTCTCGAACAAAGCCTACACCACTGAATTCTCAGGAATTCAAGAACTCTACCAGATTATAACAGCTTTCACAGATGTTAGGATTTTTTCCTCAGACTAAATTCAAGTAGATCACGTCTACTCTTCCTTATATATATATTTATTAAAATAAATAAATAAATAAATAAATAAAAAGACAAACTTCAGGAAGTACTTCTACTGCTATTTTCTCTACAGGAAAAAGTTAAATTTACCAATACGTCGCTGAACACCTGCAGATTTCTGTAAACCTATTCCAGTTTTGCCCAAATTTCAGAAATAAACTTTTCCCTAATTATATTTGACCTAGTCTGACTCAGTGAAAAATACATACTGTAGTGAACCAAAAAAATTCTTTCTTATCTCTGATTTTCTGAATACATATTCCATCTGGAAGGATCCTATCCAAGCTACCTTGTATGCTTCTGCACTGTTGTTGAGGTGATCGCTTTTGGTCTAAATATTTGGGCTCTCTGTTCAGACCAAAGAATAAGACCAACACAATACACTCTTACCAGATAAGCCATTAGTTTGATGGATGATTGTAATTTTACATTTATGTCAGGAAGTGCATTTCTAAAATTCTGATATTTTCTTAATCCTGGAGTTGTGTGTCTACCTGGATGTCCTGTGTTCTTGCAGTCACAACACTGCAGCTAAGCACCATGCTGTCATTCCCAGCAAAATCATGAGTCTATTAAAAGTCCTTACCTTCATTCACGTCCTGGTCAAGTACACAAGATGCTCTATTACAACAGCTACAAAATTCAGCTCAGGTTTACAGCAGTCTCTGAGGCCACAAAATATTATTCCATACAGAGCTGAGGAGATATGGATCATTGTTTCCATTATAGACTGTTCTGTGTGGATACTGTCAATCTGTTTCTATAGAAAATAAGAAAGAAGAAAAACAAGATCCACAAACTTGAACCAGCCTCTTTCACAGCTCCTGGGCTAACCCAGCCTGGGTGAAACAAAGCACAAGTGTTCACAATGAAGAGTGATGTGTTGACTATGTGGGTCCCAGTGCATACACCTGAGTTGGGATAAGAGAGTCACAGCACAGGTGAGCACTTTTCCTTCACATATGGTTAGCTCGTTTGAATCACAAAATGTTCTAGCTCATAAAGAAGGGCTTTTGTCTAAATGTTGTGCTGGTAGAGATTATACCAAGGGTGGTAATCAGAATGGGATGGGGTAGATTTGCAAACACACTTGAGCTTTCCAGAGCATGACACACGTATGCTAGCATTTTTCTGAAATCAAATGTAAACCATGGATATTTTGTACCACAATTTAGCAGTGCTGACTCTTTGGGGTGCAATTCTATTCTGATACTGTGAACGAACAGACTGCTTTCTGTCTATATAGTGAAGGCTTCACAATTTGTACACACACATATAGAGATACATGTATGCAGATACAGACACCTGAACAAATACCAGTGGATTTAGTTATCCCAGTGGGACACACACCAGTGTATGACCTTGTGAGCACTCACTTTACTCAGCATGGCAATGCTGATGTTCAACAGCAGTACTTCTGTTTTTGGCAGGCAGAATGCACATGGTCGGAACCAGAAGGGACACAGTAAGCTTGTCTGATCCCAGTGAAGACAGTTCCCAGCTGCTGTCCATCAGCTTCTGAAATTTTTCAGTGATATTACGATGGTTTGTACCAGGGCAGAGCCTCTTCAGAACTCAAAAGAAATACAGCTGTAAGTACATACAGCTATGGGATATTTATTCCCTTTTACTCTTATCTTGTATTGCAAACGCAGGCAGGGACCTATAACCAACAGAAGATAGTAACTGTGGTTCCTGTCTTTGCACCAGGTGAAGATTCTGTTTCCATCTGACATGCAACCCTCCCAGCTGAAAGAGTTTTACTTCCTTCACTGGATAGCCAAAACATCAGATACGTGAGGAAAAGAGGAAACTGGTCTGGATATTAGTACAGAAAAGATCACTCAGAAACTGATATCATCCTGCTGTTCTGTATGTAGGGGTTCCCTGCACTACAGAGTGAATAAGATGAAAAGAGGCCACTCTAGTTTTACAATACATACCATTTTATATTTTAATACACAGGAAAAAAAATGTATTAAACAAGCTTTCTGTTTCTCTGAATAAAATGTAAAAACTTCTTCTATCTCCTTGTCTGTTTGTCAAAGGAAGATGTCACAGAAGAAATCAACATAACTGTGGATAAATAGGATTCATCTCTGACCATGTTGGTAATGTCATCCTTGGGTCTCTAGTATAGCCCTTCTCTGCCATACTACTGCCAGCATACTCAGCCTAAAGTCCATGCTAAATTAGCACAGATTAAACATTACAGATATTTCAGGAAGTCGCATTTATGCACACTTTCAAAAGGCAAAAATTATGTGATTTTTCACGCCCCTGGCATTTGTAAGGCTCTTTGCTCTGAATTGCAAAGCTTGCAATTCAAAGTCTGAATTGCTTCATGATGCATACAACTCATCCCACCTAAAATGATTTAAATAAAACCCATTTAAAAAAAAAAAATGGGATAATTCATAACACTTAGTTTAGGAACTCATACATTGCTTGGCTTGTAATAAACTGTCAGGGCATATTAGTTTGAGAAAAATCTCTGTGAATCAATTTAAATTGTAAGCACTTATGTGTTGTCTTTACAAGAGAGAAGCGATAATACTGCCTAACGATGCTTGCACTGCTGTCACCACTGTTACAGCACTAAAGTAAATTAGCTTACACATTAGATTATGCAATCAAAGGCAGCTCATGTAACTATTCAGTAAAACTGAGGAGAAAACATCGACCCATCAAAAACTTCTCAGAATTAAAAAAGAAATCTAATTTTACATGGCAATCTGAGACCTTTGCTTTTTCCACAGAAAATATCAGAATTTGAGAGTCATTTATAGGTAAAGGATTCCTCTGGAGAGTAGGAAACCCTAGTTTAGAGCATCTTCCTGCTTAAATTAAAAGACTTGGCCTGAAAAGTAGAACCTGGGTTCCACTTTTATCTACCCATATCTCAAATAAATACTGCAAACACCACACTGGTCTGGGACCAGCTGGCCTCCCTACCCCAGAATATGCAAAGTGGTGGGAACTGTGACATTCCTGGTGATTGCTCATTTCACTGTGTTGTAAAGAATCAGTTGCTAAGCCTGACTAAGTGAATGTTATGTCTGTGGAAACTTTATTTCTCCTTCTAGAAAGCTTTTTACAGACATCCCCCTCACTTCATCGTTTTCAGTGAGCAAGGACTTGCAGTGGCACAGTGTAAATGTTACAGTCTTATCCTGCACCATTTCCTCCCCAGGTGATGGGGAGGAGCATCTGGTACTGCCTTCCAGCTGTCCTCCACCTCAGCTCTTGAGGACTGTGTGCTCAACTTGGAGTTTTACTTGAATGTACTTCAAAATTGTTGTAGGTTATGCTAATTCCTAGCTCTCCTACATCTTGCTAAAAAGGTAAAGACCAGAGCATGAACAAAGTGAGGCATATCACAGAGGTGCTTCACTGGACTACATATTGGCAACAGGTGATTTATTTTTTTTTCCTTTGTATGAAGGTATTTGCACAGAGTCTTCGTATTGATTTTGGTATATCTGGGGCAGGTGTAAGGCTGCAGCTTACAAAAGCCAAACATAACATGCAAGTCTCAAGGCCAAGTCTTAAAAGTTTCATGTAAGAGGTCTGTTTTCTGTTGAGTATTTCCTTTCTATGAGCTACAGTGGAAGTTTACCTGGAAATTTGAAATATCGTAGAATTCTTCACAAGGCTTTACTACAAACATGTAGTAAAGATCTTCATCCAAAGATGAGTGCAAAAGTAAACCCTTTGTAGTAATGCAATCACTTATGTTCGATCACTTGTACATGAAAAAAAACAATGATATTGAAACATCTATGTGTTTACATAGACACAGTTTGTGCCAGACACATACATGACAGTTGCAGTTTGCAGTTCTTTTCTCAAGCACATAAAACAATATAATAAACAACAGAAATAAACATATTTGAAATAACTTCTGGTAACAACATAAAAAAATACAACTGCATATAAGATTTCATTGAGTAAAATGGATTATTAGTCTGTATGCAGATGAGCAAATTAATGGTATGCTGTGGGGAGCAGAGATTTCCATCTCTACCACAGATTCATTCTCCAGAATTGATTTTCATCACAAGCTTTATACGATAACTGATATAATGCACATGTACCTACATGTTCTTCACATGATGAACCCACCATTACAAAAACTCTTCTTGAAACTACCCCACAGCACCAAAACTGTATGAAAATGACAGAGACTGGAGCATTTTATTTTCACCATCTATCTGTGAGACAGCTTGGGCCGGCTGAGGAACCTATCTAACTGATATTCCTTCCTTGGCACAGGTTGAGCCCCAGGGAAACATGCTGCTTAGCACACTGAACATAAGATATGATGTCAGCTGCTCAGATGTGTTCTTGAGCTGTCGTGATGCCCAAGGCTCCATGTACACATCTGATGGTGCCGGCCTGCAGCACAGAAGGGCCCCTTCTGGCAGGGCCCTCTATACCAGGAGCGCGCTGGACACGCACAGGCTTCATCAGAAAGGGCACTTGCAAAGGAGGGCATCCCAGATGAGAGTCAAGATACCGAACTTGACTGATGTCAATTTCATAGACAAGTGGTCCAGGATGGTCTTTTCCATCACATTTATTCTTTTCAATGTTGTTTACTGGCTGTATCATGTACACTTATGTATGCAATAATGTTAATATACACTAACATATAGAGGCTTGTTTCTTTTCTGTCTCAGTTTTGTTAACTATGAAGATCTGCAGTAACCATAACGTGATATTTTCAAGGTAAGGTACCAACCCAATGAATACCTCTAGATCTAAGCTTTCATAGCAAACACTCAAATAAATGAAAAACCATCCACGTTCATCACATTCCAATCAGAATACTACTAAATTGTTTAATTTCTACAGTTAGTGCCTCACTCACAACCTTCCTGCATCTGCTGTTGTCTTTTTTTTTTTTTTAAGTGGAATAAAATTCAGCCACATACTGTAATCCTCTGGCAGCAGAGGTCCAAACAAGATAGTAAAATGACTCAAAGTAGTCATCATGTCACAGTCTTTAAGTATTAAAAGCATAAAGAAATCAGAAGAAATAACTTTTTAAAAATTATAACTGTTACATCACACAGCATTTCAAAATAAATAGTTCTACTAAAAAGTGTTTTCATGAAAGAGATATTATTCAAGGAGATATAAGGCAACTCGTATTTCAGAGAGGCTGGGATCTTCAAAGGAAAGAAAGGGAAGCAGAGACAAACTCCACTGAGTTTCCAACCATGGAATCAGAGGTTTGGACCTAACTGGAATTTTGTTGTTTCCACAAAGTAGCAAAGTTGAAATTGGTAAGAACCTGTATGCCATCTGTAACTTTGTATTAGAATCAGAAAATGTCTTAATTCCGGGAAGCAATTGCTGCAGGATACTCCAGACCCAAAGCAGACCATTTTCTTGGCTCTCAGATTTCCTGTGTCCAGTAATTGCAACACATCTTCCCAAGAGCTAGCAGAGATCTGGGAACAGATCACACAAGAGTTCTGCACATAGGGTCCTACAGATTTCCTGACTCTGATGAAGAACAGAAGACACAGCCGAGCCTCAAGGCATACTAGTGGTGCTGGACACATGGCTCTTCCAACTCTCAGAGCTCAGATTAGGCCAACACCACTACCCGTTGCCAGACATAAACCCAGGCAAGGAGCCAAGCCCCAGTAAGCTGCCTTCAGCTGAGGAGTAGTAAATCAGCCATCTCCTACCTGCAGCAAACCTTCTAACAGTCTAGAAACAGTCTAGAATGATAAATGCCCAAGAATGGGAATAACTTCACTGCATTTATTACAAAAAATGTGAAGCTGCCAACAGGTATTTGGCATTGCTAATCCAGTGGGGTACTTGAGTCTACCAGTTTTGTTGTGGATTCCAAGGTCTCAATCTCATCCCATGATCAATGGAGCACTGAAATGGTCTCAACCTTTAAGAGAATAGTTGCTGTGGCAGCTCAGAGATCACTGCACACCTGCCTGATTTCAATAGTGATTTCTCTGTGTGCTATAAGTACTGAAACACCAGCAAAGACTCCTCTGATGGTCTAATGTACCTTCAGCCTAAGGCCAAAACTGTAACTCTAACTTTGCATATATGTATCCATCTGCTGCTATCAGTAATAAAGGGACCCAATGTCAAATGCAGTCTGCAACTCACTCTTAAGAAACAGTACCTAACTATAACACTCAAGATCATCTAAACCAAAAGGGAAAAGGGAAAAAAAGCTTTCAGGTGCTAACCTGCTCCTGTTAACCTCTCTCCAGCTCAGGAATGTCAAACGAGTTCAACTGATTGGACAGAGTCAATGGCAGAGTAGAAATAAGGTCCATGAAAACAGAGGTAGCAAATGAAATATAATAGATTCAAAGACAGACATATCTGGAAATAAATTCAAAGAAAGCAACATATTCTGTATATTGGTATTGCAAGATGTGAAAAATAGTTTTTGCACTAATTTCCCAAAGATATTCCCAGGAAGGCCACATCAGTTCCAGTGGTATAGAGATATTACAACCCCTCTTTCCCACTACAGCAATGTGAGCATTTGGCTTATAGGTGAAGCCAACATCCAATGGAACACCGAAACAAGAATTTAAGTGATAATAAAGGATACTTTGCCTTCTGTTACAAGTTCAAAGATCTGCTCTAGATCTTCAACATTTTTTTCTTGTGGGCTCCTAGCATCTGGATACACACAGTTTCTAATGTATGTGTCATCCAGTTTGTTCAATCACAGATAATAGCAGTGGGCTACAATACATTAAATGTACAGCATCAAGCCAAGAAAAGAACTGAGCTGAGGATGGGTCATTTACAAAGAGCTGTGACAATGCAACACTCCTTCAGTGGGGCACATTCCAAAATAGCAGGCTCCAACTTACCATACCATGAGTCCCCCAACACTCGGCACCAACAGGAACTCCAGGAACCCCAGCCTTGATATAGGTTTTGTACAGCATGCACCCATCCCTGGCTGTGCTGGGAGCTGAAAGCCACCATCCAGAGTGAGGAAACAGCCAGGGGCTGTCAGCAGGTTTGGCAGCAGGGGCTAATGGTTGTTTCACAAAAACAGACAAGAGGCCCTTACTGCAGGTTAGCAACATCTCATCCCAGGGCCAGCATCTTCAGCCTTTCACACAGCTCCTTCCAGCCCATTTAACCGCTTGACTCTGGTAGGGAAAACAGAATTTGACACACAAGATTGAAAGGCACGTTTCATATAGACTAAAACCACTTTCTAGCCTCAAAAGAGAATTAAACCAAAGCCTGGGAATAGCTAGCATATTTTCCATTTTTTCAGCTGTTTTTTGGCAAAAGGGAAAAAAGAAAAAAAAAAAGCAGAACACACTTCTCACTTTAGAGCAAAATAGCTTGCCAGTAAGGAAAAAGCAGAGGTTATGAGAGACAGGGGTTGGAAAAGTGCAGCTATACATGGGGAGCCTGTGTCCATTGCCATCTGCTGTTGGAAGCTGGTGAGTGCAAAAGAAAAACAGCCTCTTCCCAGCAAAAGGCTGCAGTCATCTGAGTGGCTTTAAGCAATAAAGGTGAGTAATAGACACTTCAGCTCTATACTCCTTAGGAACAGACTTTCAGCTCAGTGTAGATTAGGTGCTATTGCTAATTAGGTTTCAGCTAAGCTCTCCCTTACAATATGTGCAGCTATTTCATGCAATTTTTGAATGTTAATAGATTTAAATAAACTTGCATTGGACTCCTTCCTAGCTAGGCTTCCCAAAGATGAATCTTCTACTATCATTACATGTGTATATGTGTGTACAACTATCTGAGAGTCTGCTAATAATATTTCACTCCACTGGCAATTTCATGCTAAAGGCAACAGAAGAGTAAGGGCGTGTGAGGTATGACAATCATACAAGTTTCATCAGAGCAGAGGACAAAGTTGTTAATCCATGCCTCTTCTCTGGAACAAAGGGAACCCCAGCCTTACTAGTCATTGGAGAATACACATGGGACCACAATTCAGTACCCAAATCCAGAGGGAAATGGGGTTCATTGGTTCTTATGTTCTTAAAACTATTTTTTCACAGTTATAATAATCTTTTAGATTCATTCCAGCCTTCTCTTCAGCAGTATTCCACCTAAATTATGATTGAAACAGCAAGTGCTAAACTGATAACACGTCTAGAGCTTGCAGCTCTCTGAGAACAGAGCTGATCCACCTGATGGTTCACATCTGTGAAACATCTTGCTGTCTGTTGTGACCTATTTAAACACACACGACCTGACGCTAGGTATACTTCCCCTCACGGTCCACCATCAAAGATACCCCTGTTGACATGCAGCAGCCTCCAGTTAATAAATGTTCCAGATCTCCCAGTACCTTTTATTACCACAGTGCCTTGTAAAAGCCCACACGATGACTCTTTGTGAGGTTTGCCTGCTTTTCTACATCATGACAGGGGTCTCTTGTTCTTTCTGTAGAGGTCTCAAAGTAGGTACAAAGAACAAACGTATAGGAATTCTGCCAAACATAAGTAAAGTGGATTGAAAGAAGTAAAAAAAATTATATGCTAACCTGATGCACTTAAGAAAGCATTCTCCAACAGCAGAGAATGAAAAATCCTTTTTTTTTTTCCTAACACTTCATTATTAATTCACAATTCCAACTGTTAGTGAAGTTACTGTTCCTTCCAGATAAAAACACAATGACATCAATGTGCTTATCAGAATGATCTAGGAAATTTTCCACAGGCTAACAGAGGTATGCATCTTCTAAGAACACGGCATTCTACCATACACAATTGCTTTGTTGCACTTCCATACTGCCAGCTTGCTGGTCTGATCCAATGCTGATTTACTGTAGCGTGTCTGAAATGACTGATCAAGAGAAACATCATTTTCTGAAATCACAGGAAGATTTTCTGTGAAATGGAGAGAAGTGCAGTGAATGCCAATGGAGGGAAAGTAACATTACTTTTATAACTCACTTCTATACTTTTGAATGAAGATACACTGCATTTTCTGATTCAACTAGTCTGTTTATGCAACCCGAATTTCTGTAGGTGCTTTTTGGATGCTGAAATTAAAAGTTCATTCAGTGTGTGTGTGTGTGCATTCATTACATGTAGCATTTTTGTTAGGGCTTTTAGTTCAAAGAGCCTACTGTACAAAGTCTAGTTTCTGGTCTTAATTACATTTAATAGAGGTCTCTTTATGATACCTGTAAAACCACAGGAAAATGAGAATATAGTTAAGATGGTTGATTTTCCCTTTTTCCACTTGAATATACTCTACATTTGGAGATACCACTGTTCCATAAAACCCTTAAAACTGTGACTCTTACATGTGACAATTCAGGAATGATTGAGTGAAGACGAATGAGCTCAGTAAAGAGGAGTTCTACTTTTGTCATTTGGGAGAGTACAGCTGCATACTTCACTGCCACAGAAAACTGCAGGACCCAAAACAAACTGCTCCCCAGCAGGTACAAACTGCACTGTAAGAGGTTTTGTCTGGATGGAAAGACTTTTTACAGTGAGAACACCCCAGGATGTGGTAGAATCCCTATTCACTGGAGGTTTTGAAGATGAGCTTGGACATGGTGCTACACAATTGCAGCCAGGCTCCTTTTTCCCATGAAAGGCTGGACCTGGTGACCTTTTAAAGTCCCTTCTAATCTGTGCTGTTCTATGAGACAATACGAACATATATCACTGAAACAGCCTTTTCTTGCTTCAGAAGTACCTGCTTCTCTGAGCAGAGAGAACTCTGAGCTTCTCTGAGACAGAACAAAACCATCTTCTGCTAGAGGGTGCGAAGCACAGAGCAGCAAATGCTCTTCTTTAATCTGTTTGGTCCACTTCCTTTCAACCGACAGGAGGCCATTATATGGCTAAAACATGAAGGCTTGCTTCCCTGTTGAGATTCAAGGTCAGCATGCATGTTTCTTCAAATGTTAACCTATGACAGCAATACTTCATGTCCTAGTTTTTAACTGCTCTCTTTAGCTATTCACAGATTATTGAAGTTTGCTCACTATCAAAAACATTTGTATGATTACATGAATAATACTCTTTCAGTAAAATCCAATATTTACATACAAAACAGCTCATTGTACATTAATTACTGTCAAAACATAACAGAAATTGTTTCATCTTTTTAAAAACAACAACCAAAAAACAATTCTGCAGCCTTTTCTGTTCAGTGCTGCAGTAAAGGGCAGGACAAACAAAAGATGATACTAAAGATGAGATACCACAGCATGCCTCTAGTGTAATTACAAATCCATTTGACATAACTTGCTACTAAACTTAAAATGCAGCTTTGTACACTCTTACAACTCTGTATTACTAAGACAAAGTCTGAAAGGGCATTTAGTTGTATCTGCATTTTAAAAATTGCTTTCTATCAGCCAGATATGTAGCAGATTTTTCAACAGTAACAGAACTTGTATTTTCTGGCCTTTTATTGTTCAGAAAACATCAAACTATTCCGAATAATTTATTTTTGAGCAACTGGTATCCAAAAACTCAGTAACCAACTGGTTGAGCAGGAAGGCTGGACCAGATTATCCCCACAGTTCCCTACCAACCTCAACTGTTCCATAATTCTATACTCCTTTTGGTTGTAGAACTGATTTTTTCCTAGCATCTACAAAAGGTTCTGAGTTTAGTGAGTAACATCAAGAAACAATTTATTGCAAAAATTCACAGATACAGTCAGTTTATTTACTATTTACAAGTATAAATACATTAATGCTACAAGTATGCTGTCATGTTCTTCATTATAATGGCACCATAGATATGGATAACACATTATGCAATTAAGATTCCTTAGCATCATTAGGCACCTGTGCAGTCACTCTCAAAACCTAACCAAAACAAATATGGCACATCATACGTTTTACTTTTTCATTGTTCTAAAAATCTTTCGTACTAAAAGCAATTTTGATATTTTCATTCTAGCAGATATTTTGTTTTCATAAAAGGATAAACAGTTTATTTGGTCACTAGTCATAACTGCCCTCTCCGTTCAGTACTTCAGAGCATCAACAGCTTTTGACTTCGCAGATAATGTTTCTATTACTCTTTTCAAGTCAACCGGGGAACCATCACCAGAGGACATTATCAGTGATCTGAATTCCATCATTTCAGCTGCAAGACAATCTTCAAGAGAAGAAAAGGAATAAGATAAAAGTTGAATGAAACAAAAAACTTAAGCAGACTGGGAAGTAAAGCTTTATGCTATCTGTTATCATACGTATAACTGCATAAACACATCTTTCCTCTGGAAAACACGTCATCCCTCTGACAGCTCTCTTGTACAGCTTCACACAGTTACTACTTCCAGCTACTTTCTTTAGCACTTACTGCACGGAAACCACTTCTCAGCTCCTCATAACCAAAAAAAGTAAAATGATAACTGCCAGTTCTAGTGCAATTCCCTTCCAACAAAGCATAACCAGGGCACCATTTCTAAAGTGAATTTCTCCTTGTCATATGGAGATGACAACATCCCATAGCTCTCAGACAGACCTTCAAGCAGATATATGGCATGTCAAAACTACAGAAGTTAAACAAACTGTTCTAAAAAAAGTCTGTCAAAAATGTACATAAATAGATATACGCAATCTGTCCTATGTAAACCTTTCTGCAATTCTACAGTCATCTTACCTATGAATTATTTACTTTGGCTTTTCAGCAATATATCAAGAACAATTCCAGCTAAAAAAAAAAAAAAGCATAATGCACAAGAACTCAGAGAAGGAAAAATGATGTCATTAAAAGCTACCTTATTAGCAGCTTCCAGAGCATTTATTAGGTTCTGCAGCTCTTCCTTGTTCATTTCTATAGAAATCGGTTTAATTTCACCATTTTCTCTCACATCCAAATCCAGATTCAGAAGTGGCATTTGCAGCATGGAGATCTTATCACTGGACAGAGCAAGCTAGGAAGGTTGATGAAACAACAAAGTATAAGGTGGAGCCACTAAGTTCTTAGTCTTTTTACAGCATCAGTTCTGTACTTGATAACAAACGAGTATCACCAGAACAAACATCCACATGACAAAACTGAATACCACGTGAGTAACTGCTTACAGTCATCTATGCAGTCCTTTTTGCTTGATTATGTTTTTAAATACCAACAATATAATAAAAACAGTCTTCATAGCAAAACATTTGTCAAAATAATTTGTTAAAATGACTGAGCTGTGACATTTGTGTGCACTAGATGAAAAGCAACGACATATTTGATCATGGCTCTTTGAAAGTGAAAGCATGTGAAACCTGAAGTCACTTCATTAGAATAGTTATACCTGTATTGAGTATTAGGCCTCAAAATCATGACATCATATGAAACTTTCAAGTGTTCCCAAGTAGCATTCAAATTTTTTTTAGGGAGGGGAGAGAGAAAGAGAGAGATAGCAGCATTAGAAAAAGGGGATTTTATCATCAATTTGTACAGATTTCTGTCTAAGTCTTTGGTATGTTATCATGACAATGGTTTTCTGGTACCTACAAAAATTGAACCAGGTCCCAGAATGAGCAGGCCTATTAAGGAGAGTATATAAAGTTAATTCTTCATCGCGGAACACTTATTTTTATATTCAAGCACCATTAAAAAAACCTCTTACCTTTAATTGCCAGTCAAAATCCTGCAGCTGGGCAGACGAGATCGCATTTACTGTTTCTACAAGTGCATTTCTGATTTCTTCCTTTCTGGCTTTTAGACATTTTATGATTGCTTCTTGATAGTTTGCATTCAACTCGTTCATCTGCTGAACAGCCTGTAAGGTTATTAAAGGTTATGACTGCTTAAATTACAAACCAAAGAAATTGGATGTACCACCTGTAATAGCCTGTAGGACATCTGTACTTATCCAAGCTTCTATACAGGCAGTTCTTATACTGTTATACTATACCATAGCCTCATCTTTCTCATGTTGCTCTCAAAGGCTGTTCATATCTGATACACAGACAACATTTATTACAGCAATGTAAAAAAATCATGTTCTTGTTTGGTAGTAATTCACAGTTGATGCACACAATCCTTTGTATTAAAAGAAGCAAGATACTGAAGCCTTCTTAGATACCATGCTAGAATCAAACAAGAATCACACACATAACCAACAGGTTGAGCTCTGAAAGTTTCTGGATGTCAGAATGGAGACCAAAGACATTTGCTCAGCTGAAACATACTGATGTACAGACTTTCCTATGGCTACGCAAGTATCTTTATTTGATACAACTACCAGCAAGTAGACAAGCAATGAGCAGAAGATGAGAAGATTTCTGATAATGGAACAAGTTTTTGCAGCAGTTACATGCACTGGAATACCCTTGAATGATAGTCCTTGTGAGGCATGGTCCATTCACAGCCTAAATGTTCTCAAGATTAACACTGAGTCATTATTTTCCAACAAACAAGAGCACAAATTGTTTATAGTTGTAATTAACATTAACAACAGATTATGTATTGTAAGCAAAACAAGTTTAACTTCATAGCACTTAAGATACCACTTTAAGTAACTATAACAGTACTTTAAGAAGTGTTATCCAGCACTATTTAATAAAAATGGTATCCAATTCTTTTCTTTTAGAAGTCTGATTTTATCTCTACGTGTTGCTCACTTTCCACCTGACCTGAAGCTACTCAGATTTAGTCTGCCACTGATCAAATGCTACGCTACAAGAATATTTTAGGACTAAATGAAATGCAAAGCTAATGATCCTAGAACGATCTCTCAAAGTCAAACCCAACCAGCGATGAGCCCTTACCTCTTCATCAGTTACATTTTTGCCAACGGCAGTTTTGAAGTATGTCCTTGTTTCTTCCAAAACCTCCATCCACTCCGC
Source organism: Gallus gallus (assembly GCF_016699485.2). NCBI lineage: Eukaryota > Metazoa > Chordata > Aves > Galliformes > Phasianidae > Gallus > Gallus gallus. The sequence continues at coordinate 66,331,750 of NC_052535.1, read as the reverse complement.
CAAGCTCCAAACACCGCTGTAATCCTGGTACCGAGGATACCCGCGTCCACATATGCCATCAACTATGTTATGAAGGAACTGGAACAATGCAGTACACGTCTCACAGATGCCCTGCTCCCACAGTTAGGCTGCACCAGGTCCATCAGGCAGCTCAATTACCACCCCTCCCTTCGCTGGACGCAGCCTCAGTGCGTCCTCAAAGCCTATGCATAGCTATATGCCAAATCAAACCGAGCCTGCATTTTCACTTTCGTTTCGCAAAGGACGGCGGAGGTCCCAGAGGGAAGGCGATGCCCACTGAGGCCCACGACAGCACTGCCGGGGGCAGGCGGGCCCGGCCTCGCCCACGGGAAGGCTGCGTGCGACCGGCAACAGCGCCTTGCCCTCCATCCCACCCCGGGGCCTACTCCCACTGTACGAGGCCGCGCCGCGCGCTCCCCCGCCCCACCAGTTGGTTCCCCGGTGGTGAAGGCCCGGTTCCCACACTTAGCAGGGGCCCACCTCCAACGCCCGTCCCGGCGGCAGCTTCTCCAGCAGCTGCAGCATTTCCGGCCGTCTCCTCGGCGGCCGCCGGCACCCGCTCCCCGTCCCGCGACGCCGCGCGTGCGCGCATGCACGCAGGCAAAGGCCCGCCTTTCCGCTCACAAGTCCGCGGGTTCGAGACCCTGCCCGGCCCGCCTGCTGCGGCTGCTGGCTCTGGGTGCCTGCCTGACGGAGTGTGCAGGGGGGTACCGTGCGAGTACGTTCCTGCCGTAGCTTGTACAGCCTTTAGGCAGACACAATATGAGAATGGCATAAAACTATTAGAGAGTGTTCAAAGTGGTGTTCCTCCTTTGGATGTATGAGGAGTAGCTGAAGTTCGTGGGTTTGCTCAGCACGGAGCAGGGGAGCTGATGGGAGGCCTCACGGCAACCTACAGCTCCTCACAGGGAGCAGAGGGCCAGCGCTGAACTCTGCTCTCTGGTAACAGCGACAAGGCCAGAAAGAATGGCATGGGGCTGTGTCAGGGGAGAATCAGGCTGGGTGTTAGGGAAAGGTTCTGCACCAGAGGGTGGTGGGCATGGAACAGGCTGCCCTAGGCAGAAGTTGTGGTTCCAAGCTGCCGGAGTCCTGGGTGCATTTGTCTGACACCGCTGTCAGACAAAGGGTTTGAATTTGGGGTGATCCTGAGTGGAGCCAGGAGTTGGACTCAGTGATACTTGTGGGTCTCTTCCAACTCAAGATATTCAACAGTCCTATGATTCAGACTCCAGGCAGAGTCAGAACTCCCAGTATATCACAGATTTTTTTACGCAATAACACTTACGTTGTTGTGAAGTTCTCCCTGTTTTGCAGCTTTACTTTTCACCTCGTAACAGCTTAACTTCCACTGATCAGACAGGAGTAAGGTCAAAGCTTGCAGTAGCATACAAAATGCCCACATATTAAATGAAACCAGAAAAGTTGGGATAAATACTAAATACAGAAGTTTATGCTGCCAGGATAGCATTTACCAGGAACAACTTATTTATTGTCTCTGCTTTGCCAAACAGAAGAGAAAGCCAACCAGCCTGAGACTGGGTATGTAGAACAGGTTTTAACATTAGCAATGAGCTTTCTGTACCTTAAGTTGATTTGAACATGTACATGAATAAGCAGCAACCTCCTAATCACTTGTATGAGAAAAAGAGTACACAAAACACTGCACAGAAACAGATACAGAATCATAGAGTCACAGAATCATACAATCATAAACTGGCTTAGGTTGGAAGTGACCTTAAAGCCCATCCAGTTCCAACCTCCTGCCATGGACAGGGCTGCCACACACCAGGTTGCCAAAGGCCCCATCCAACCTGGCCTTGAACACCTTCAGAGATGGGTCATCCACAGCTTCTCTGGGCAGCCTGTGCCAGTGCCTTACTGCCCTCTGAGTAAAGAATTTCTTTCTAATGTCTAACCTACATTTCCCCTCTTCAGTTTAAAACCATTCCCCCTTGTCCTATCACAATCAGACTATGTAAAAATAAGAAGTCGGTCCCCCCCCTGCTTATAAGTTCCAAGTACTGGAAGGAATTCTTGTAGGCAGACCTTATTTCACTGAAACCCCTTGACAAGTTCACTGGCATAAGATCATACATAAGTAAGCATAATACCAGGCCCTAAGAATACAAAAACAGCTACAGGTCTGTACTGGTGGTACAAGGGCTGTGGAAAACCCCAGGCTGGTTAAGTCAGCTTGCAGCACATCTTCTCCAACGCTGGGATGTAAGAAGCAGCGTGGTGTGTGGGAGTTCTGGAGAAGAAACAGATGGGAGGATCTGATTTCAGGTTTTGCTGACTGTAAACTTTCAATTTCTCTCAAGGTTTGCTACTACTAAAAGATCAGGCTTTTAATACCGGTTTCTAGGAAATCTATTCAAATGTATTACCATGAAATTGCTTTACCCTGATGTTAAATTCAGGAATAGTTGCAATTGCAAGAAAAACAATTTTTATTGTAGATCATTTTGAATAATAGTTTCCTTCATTCCCACAGAATATGCTTTATCAGATGATTGGAAACCTATCCAGTTTCTAACATTGCATACCACAAATCAGAGCAGCAGAGGGAGCTTCTGCTCCAAGCAAGACAGACCCAGGGATCACACAGAAGAAATACAAAGGAAGTCCAGATTTAGGGAGAAATCAAATAGCAGAGGGATAAGGAAAAAGGTCATGAGTGTCCTGCTTAGTAGAAAGGGACCAAAGAAGTGACAGATTCAACAGAGCAAAGAAGTAAAACCTGAAAGACAGGAACAGATAAACCACACATTCTGACAAAAACTCAATGAACATCTTTCAAAACAGATTATTCGTTGCTTTTTGTTGGTGGTGGTACATTTATTTATTTATTTGATTGATTGATTATTTGGTTCAGTTATTTATTTATTTGTTTGTTTGTTTGTTTATTTATTTTCAAGGTCTGAAGAGTAAGGCATTTTAGTTTTCATGAATGTATAGTTTAAGATAAAAAGTTTTATTTGATCGACTGAGATAGGAGGAGTGGAGGTGGGACACAGCAAGGAAGTCAGAGCTGGGTAAGCAGAATCCATGTATCTGAGGCCATGTTAAATTACAAAGTAATGCAGCAACCAAGGCTGGCCCTGGCAGTTTGGAGTTTGTCTGGACTTGCATTATTTGGATCAACCATTGGGTCTTAGGCCTTAAAAGTACCAACTGTCATGGTTCCATACAGAGCAGCGATAATCCCCCCTACCTCTCTGAGTGTAAGCAGTCAAGTAACCACTAAACCAGAGACAGGCCAGGAAACTCGTGGAAATTAGATAGACAAGAGACTCCAAGATGACAAAAAAAGCAGCAGTTTTATGAGCAAGAAGTGTGAACTTCACATTACAGTATCCACAGTGCTGCTGACTCATTGATTTTTTTGTTTTTACAGACAACCCACAACTAAACTGCAGTGGTTAAACCTATTTTAAAATGAATCCTTTTGCTGACCTTGTTTTTGGAGGAATGGTGATAATTAAAACATTTGAAAATAATAATCAGAATCTTTTAATATTATACTGTTAAATATTATAGCATAGAAGTGTTTTACGTTGCTTTACAGATATCCAGTTGGAGGGAGCATGTGAAGACCAGTATAAACTATCCCCCAAGAAACTGTTAAATTTGTATGTTAGTACAGACAGATAGATTACTGTGTATTTCACCAACATAGATGTGCCAGTAAAGCCATTTATATGGAGGAGCATGAGGTTGCAGTTCAGATGCACACTTGCACTGAAATGGAGGTCTTGCTGCCCTCTTTGTCCTTTTTTCCAGCCCTTCTTTCTTTCCCCTTAGAGTGCCTGTAACTGCAGGATAGAACTTCTACTCCAGAATATAACCAATATAGGTGAAAAAGAGTTGTTTCTTTTTCTACTCCTTTATTTTTGTCAGGGGTTAAGTTTCAGCCAAGTTGCTACAGAGCACTGCTTCTGACAGAAGTGAACTTTGTGGTTGGAAGTGAAGGGGAAGACAGAACTACTCCTCCTGGCAGCATGGACTTAGGTCAGATGAAATTAGTCATGAAATGAAACTTTTCAAATGGATTTAAATCAGTGAACCACTTTAACTACTAAACCAGGAATCTAAAAAGCTTTTGTAGAAGCTTACTTATAAATATGCACATAGTGATATGCTACAGCTGAAGACTGAAAATAATGTAGCTTATAAGTGAGCTTATAAAAGCTTATAAAAAGCTTATAAGTGAGGCTGGGTAAACAACGTGACATTGATGTGCAGAACACTGTTAGTTATTTGCTCTTCATAATCTATCATCTGCATCATCACCTTTATTCTTCAACAGCTGAAATGTCTGCAGGCTCACTATATTTGGCATTCAGTCCTATTACGCTCTGAAGTTGATTTATAGTCTATCCATTAATATTCTCCTAATTCTCATTTTCTACAATTCAGTCCCACTATTTCCTGTCCTGAGTTCAGGGAACATGCTGAAAAGTTTATTTTCATCTGATCTATTACTACCATTTTAAAAGAAAAGGTCTATTGTTTTCATTCCTATTTTTACACATTCCTCCTTTCAAAATTTAGAATCCTAGGTAAACTGAATACATAAAATCATTCACGTGTCAAGACTGGAATTTTACTACAGGTCTAATGATTGGAATGGTTGGAATGCAAAAAGAAAACAACAGAAAATAAATGGTAACTTTTGGGACACAAGCATTAAAAATACAAGCCAAATTATTGTCTCCTTCTCTAATCCTAGCCCTAAGACTGTAATATTAATAATGAATGGTAACAACCTGTTGATGCTTTTCAGAATTCTTTGAACATGGGAAAAGATAAAAGAAAATGCCCTGTGGGTAGATTATGATGACTCTTAGCCCTGTTAGTAAGCAACAATTAGTCGACACTGGAATATGCTGCATAGCAAGTTGCACCAACATGTCATAACAGCAGTGGGGAGAAAGTATTCCTAAAATAATAAACACACAAGGAATCCATGGACTATATTTATTATATGGCTCTGATCTGAATTCTACTATACTAGCCACTATATATTTTATTTTTATCACATAATATTTTATGGCAGTGAAAACAGTAGTTTGTCAAAAACTTGTGCTGGAAAACCTCTCATTGCTGGCAGAGATGTTATTGCAATGAGGGCATAAAAAGAGAAGGTAATTTTACCAGGCTAAAGTAGAAGTACACTTCTTTGTTACAGCCACATCTATGTTAAGAGTGTTTTTGTCAGTACACAGCTTTTTTTTTTTTATCACTAAATCCCTTTCAGTGTAAATACAACCAATTTACTCCCAAGACAGATGGTCTCAGGGTTTACAAGACTTTCTCAGTCTTGTCAGGCTGTGCTGTTTGGCAGTGCTAAATGCTGGCCAGAAAGCCTGGACTTTCTGGGGTCTTTAGGTTATATACAGGGAGCAGCTTTCCACATCTACTTCCTATTTCTGCCCTTTTCCTCTTTCATGGGGAATAATAGTTGAATAAGCTTCACTTAAGACATTTCTAGACTTCTATTGAAAAACAAATCATGTGAACTCCTCCCCGTATCCAAGTTCGGGGAAGCAGAGTCTGTTAGTGCACTCTAGACATACAACTTTCTTTGAAGGATGTTTAACATCTGTTCCTTTTCATGTTTTATTTATTTATTTATTTATTTTATTATTGGATGGTGTGAATAATGTACTTGGCTCAGAACTAGGATAAAGAAAAAATCCCAACTCTGCCACTACAATATTTCCCAGATACCGACAACCCACTTAATCTTCACATGACTAAGTTTCTTCACCTGAAAAATTAAGATAGTACTATCTGGCTGTTCCTATGGGCAGTGGAGGAATCCATTAAAAGCTTGTGGCTTTACATCATCATGTTTATGACCTTTAATTAGCACTGATAAAAGCCTTTAGTTCCTCTGTGTTTTGGGAAAAGTATGACCATGGCAACAAGCCAGGTATGTGTCCAGAATGCTGGAAATTCTTTTTTCCTGGGAAATACGTGGTAATATGATATCAAACAGGGCATATGTTGTGCTCTTGAGGAATAGAAAGAAATACATTACAGAGGAAAAGGGGGTCAGAAGAATTAATTTGAAAGTGCAGTGAGATCTCATCTAACTATTCATGTATATATTAGAAAAGCAGATTTTGGGAAGCAGCTGTAAGAGTCCTTATGGTTACCAACTTTTCAACCTTTGCTAACCATTCTGCTGTTGCTGCAGTTTTATAACCTTTGTGACCCATCTTCCCATTGCAAAATCTGCTCTGAATTATTTTATTGCAGTTTCCCTTTTTCTTCAGCAAGAGACTGAAAAGCACAACAGTTATCGTCTGCTATCTCAGGTTAACAAAGATATAAAAAATAGGCACACTTCATACTTTTTTTGCAATGGCAAATGATTTTCTCGTGGCTTAGTCATTGATTAAGACAGTCAGGCTATTTTATATCAGCTTGCCTATGTGTCATCTCTCATTCTAGGGACAAAAAAGTATTCTGATTTACCTGAAAGCATGAACTACCATCTGCAAAAGTGTAAAACTTCTCTGGCTCATGCACAAGTACAAGATAGCAATGTCAGACTGTTCCTACAGGTGGTGTAGGAATTAATTAAGTTTATGGATTTACCCCATCATGCTTACAAACTTTAATTAACATCTGATAAAAAATAAATATAAAAATCATCAGTTCTTCTGTATTTTATGAAATGTATGAAAATTTTATGAAATCCTGGCATAAGGTAGGAAAAATAATGATTTATTAATAGGATCTGCTATAGTGAAGTAATGAATCTCATTTTGCAGGTGACACTATGACAATTTGCACCAGATTTGCAATGGTTTAATAGTATTGCATTAGTAGAGATATTCTTGGATTTCAGTGAAGATTAGCACACTTTAACTGAGTGTAGATTTGCTGTTATTTAGTTACTCTGGGGCAAATTCTGGAGAAGAGCTAATCAGATAATGTCTCCTGCTGAATTTTGCACTGTGAAGGCACAATCCGCTTTTACTTCCACAGGCCGTGGTGACGAATACAGTAAGAAATTTTCTCTGGTTTGGAGAATATTTCAGGAGAAATCCCAACTGACTCAAAAAAGAACGCTTTGGATTACCTTAATTTCTTTAAATAATTCCTCTAGCTGTAGGAGGAAAATAAAGTATAAATCATTCACTAGAAGACAATATGCTTTTTCTAAATGATCATTGCAGTGTATTATATGGCATAAAATCCTAAGATCCTAGCAAAGATCTGCTATTCTAATACTGTCACATATAATACTGGTTAAAAGTAAAACCCTAGGCTTCCTTCCAGGCTTGAACTTGACCCAAAGATACTAAATTATGTCTCTCTTGTCTTTACCAATGTCATGGATTTTCATTAATTTATCTTGAATTTGTGGAGCACTGGGCTATCTGAGTGGATCAGAAACAAGCATGTGATAGCTTTTGGGCCAAGTCAGCTAAAGTCATGCTTGTGCTTTATCTTGTTCTTGTACTGTTACAAGAAGGTGAAGTGATCAGACACACAGTCTGCTGGTGCAAAGTTCCCTGTTCAAAAATGTTTAACTACATGTGAACCATAAAAAATGAATCTGTATCAGCGTGTTGTATTGTAGCAATGGCACTTTTGATTTGATGCTAGACCTCTTAAAATTAGATTAACCACCTCATGCAAAATCAGCCTACGATTTTCTCTTGTGAAAAATACCTGAGAGAATCAAAGCCCAAGAAGCACTTTCACATCCATCCCCTAGATTATAAAATACTGCTATTTGTCCAAGAAACAGATTCAATAGTTTGACATAAGCTACTGTGTAAAAACAGTCAGCAAAGCTTAAATCTTACTTAGAAAGTCAGAGTTGTCTGTTCAGCAGAAAGGATAACGTAGAAAACTGTAAAAATAAGTGAGTGGAGAAAAATCTTCAGAAAAAAATGTAAGCTACATGGGAGCTGTCTATAAGCACAGAAAGAGAAATAAGCTGTTTACTAAATAGCTTATTTGATACCATTGACTCAGCTCATTTCACACTTTGATAAACAGAAGAGTGATAATTAAGGTTATTTTGAGGACAAGCTTATATATACAATGACAAGAAAGGCACATAAGTACCTTCAGTTTGTGAATCAAGGGAGTTCTGATGTACAATAAACTAGTAGTAGTGTAAACAAGCTAATAACAGGTTTGCAACTGTAGATAAGATAAGGCTGAAGATTAGCCACAGGAAATTGACGCATCACAGTAAACAGAAAAATAAGGGATAAAGTAATTTACCTGTGTGTAATTCTACTCAGCTGGCACTACTTTCTAACCATACATGCACCCCCATGGTCTTAGAAGTAGTAATATTAGATGATGTGTTTCTCTTCTTAAGGCTTACAGTTTTGTGTCTTCTCATTCAGTAGGCCTACGTTAATTCACCAAGAGAGCGAACCTGGACTGTTAGGAGCTGAAAACTCACAGATTACTAATTCATCTTCTGCATTGTCAAAAGTAGAAATGCCAAGATAAGGAGCTGCAGAAAGATGATGAGAGGCAAAGTGAGCACTGTACACGTGAATACTGCAGTCAAATACTCCTTCTAAACTTGTCTACACAAAGCTGGCACTTTATCCAATATTAGATATGTTCTGCATGGATTTGTTAAACTGCATTACACATTCAGGTGGACACTTCTATTCAGAATTTAGTTAGTCTTCATCCGTTTTGATATAATTCATTCTTATCCTGTTAACATTAGCAAAACAAATGCGGACAGATATACCAGGAAGCAAAATAACAATTTAAACATATAAAACAGTAGTCACTGCTGGTAAAAGACCAAGTGGGTATGAGTTTTAGTTCAGAAGGTAGAAGATAATTCTTAACCCTCACAGCAACATTTGCTGGAACAGTTTTTTTTTTCCTGCAGTAATAAGAGCAAAACACCCAGTTGCTTTTAAGATAAAGTTCAGCCCACTTATGAACCAGACTGCATGGCATGCTTGGAATAACAAGGGAATAGATTCAGCACATAGAAGGTGACTTTCAGGAAGGCTCCCATGATAATATTTATGTACCTGCTCTACCTCACTCAAGATTTGCAAGTTGTATGTAATATGCACAGAATATACCTTGCACTGTAAATATATACTCAGAAAAGCAAATGTTAAATCATTCAAATAGAGCATGCATTGTCTGAATCACTAGCAGACACTTTCACATTATGGTGCTTATTCTGTGTTGTTTCAATTCTTTATTTGTAAAATGGAAGTACTAATATCATCTTGTCAGACAGGAAGCTATGAAGGAAAATTCATGAATATTTATAAAACGTTTACTCAGGTGATGAACACAGTCTCCCCGTGAGGAGATCAATAAACCCATTCTGATTTAGTGTACAGTAAATAAAGGTCATAGCCACACACACATTAGAACAGATAAAGATCAATACTGAACAACTGTCTCATTCACTGTGCATCCATCATCTTGTGAACTGAGTCATACTGAGTTCCTGCCAGAAAATGGATACGCAGATCTTGTAGGAAGAGACTAACTCAAGCACATCTGCACAAGGGGCAGCATTAACTTGCACTAGCAAAACAAAGGGTTTTCAAATATAACATCATGTAGGACTCCAAATACAGTATACAGCCAGTGAACCTGTAAGCAGTAATTCAATACAATCAAAAATTTTAGAGTTTTGGTGAAATCTCAGCTACAGTTAAATTATTTGGATTTACTGTAGAGCTTAGGAGAAAAATGGTGATCAAACTATTGGGTGACAGTCAAGCCCCTTTAAAGCTACAATTTATGATGAGCATGCTAACACCTCTTCAAAGACATTTCAAGCCAACATATCACAGTGTGTCACTATTTGTACTGTAAATACACACCAGATTTCTTAAGTACATCCACAGTCCTGATATTAATGCACCCTGTACTTGTTAAGCCAGTCCAGGAGTATCCACACTGCAGTGGTGATAACCATCCATGTCTATAAAGTCAAATCCCCATTGGCACTGCTATTAATGTGGATTTGACAGTAGACAGTTTGGGGAATCATATAGCATTTCATTAACTGGAGGTACTCCAGGAAGTGCTTGATGGCATGCCGTGACAAATTTCTGTCTTCCTTCCAGGTCTTCTTGGGAAAGTTTTCAATCTGCCAGCACATTTAGTTAACACAGTTCCCATGACGTACATTCTTTTCTCTCATGTGTCCCAGGCAGTGCCAATATGAGCACAGCTGGATGAGCTGTTTGTGCTCATGCTTCCGGAGTTATTGCAGCCATGAACTGATAGAGGATTTGAAAAACACAGAAAATCAAAGAGCTCCCTAACTGTGCTGGATTCATCAATCAGTCTCACATACTCATAGTTCTCCCTTTTTGTGTGACAGTTCAGGAATTGATATGAAAGACACATGGATAACACACAGGAAAGAAAAAGACATATCCATGTGGAAGACATTGAGCGTTACTATCTCCACGCAAAGTTAGCAGGGAGATTTCTGTATTACCTCTGATAATTTTTTCTTTGTAGATTCTCTACCATAATATATTTGGGAAAAAGCTTAATCACACTTTAGAGAAGCTGCACAGATGCTTTGCATTCCTGGGACTAATACGATTTGTATTACTAGGCAGCAATACCAAAAGATAAAAGTGAAACCACATACATGTAACACAGGTCAGGAGCACTGGTAAGGCCTCTCACCCATTCAGTCAGTCAGTCTTGGAAGAGCTCATATATCCTACACATCTCATTAAACTACAGAGAGTGCTGCACTAAGGCAGTTCAGCTCCTTCTGGCAACAAAGCTGGCTCATTCATGGTTTGGCCAGGTATTTTTGCAGCACAGTGGTGTGCAGGCCTGATTGAGGCGATTGTTATTGCTGGGCAAACAAGGGAAATAAAAACACCTTTTGTAGCCGTGGGCTTACAGAATAGAGTGGCATGCATGAGAAAATATGAATGTGGAAAAGCGTGTATGAATTATTTACAACTGTGATGTGATTACAAGAGAGGTAGCTATTTTGTTAAAAGCTTTGCAAAGTTTTCTTCCTCAAACAACCTGAAAGCTGTCAGTGAATCGATATTAACCAATAAAACTACATTGTTAGTTGTCAATAAATCAGTGTTAACCAATAAAACTACATTGAAGTAACTGTTTTCTGGCAGGCCTGCTATCTATTTGTGTCTTGCAGCAGCTCACTCCCCTTTCCCAGTGTTGCATCCTCTTTGCTATAGCAAGTGAATGAGCAAAGGTGGTGGATACTGCCAAGGAAACGGAAGAGCATCTTATCTTTTTCCTGCTCAGAAGAATACAACTGCTTGATTTCAAAACAGCAGATATGGACTTTCTTCACACAGATCCATTTTTATTCCACCTTACATGTCAATATGTTTTGATCCTTTAGCCATATGGCCGTTCAAAGAACAGAGTGCCGGATCCATTCACTGAAACACAACTCAAGGGTTGTCAGTGTGCAGTCAGGGAGACGGGACAGGCTAAAATGCAGAACATCGGAAAACCACACCACACACAGAAATGCGAGTACAACCAGCAGCCATGGCTCAGCACAGCCCTCTGACCTCTCATTTGCAAATAACTTTTTTCTGTTTAAACTTTGTTGTTGTTATTGTTGTTGTTTGGGTTTGGAGTAGAAATCTTCTGAAAAAAAGGTTACATGGTTTCTTTGCAAAGGGCAGCCTTTGGGCTATAAGAGCAAAAAGGGCAGGACTGGGCTTCAAAAGGACTATTGATGAAAAAAACTCACAGATATTCTGATACCACTGATTTGTTTAAGATTATCAGGGCAGCTTCCCAATAGCCAAAGGTCTACTTCTTAGAAAACAAGAGAGCCTGTTTGCTAACCTTGATTAGCCCAGTGGCTAGAAAACTTGATGTTTAGACAGGCCGAGCTGCCTTTGGTGCCAGGCTGTGCTGGCAAACAACCAAGAACACCAATTTGCACGGCAGGCTTGTCAGGCGTCGGGCTCTGCCACAGCAATGCTCCCACCACAGCCTCCACCTGTTCAGGCCTCGGGTCAAAAACAGCCTGTAAAAGATAGCTAACATTTTGGGATTTCCAGTGCTACAGAGATTGTTAAGAGCAGCTCTTTTTGTATTCTTTTTTCCACTTACAGAGCTCAGTTTCTGAGCATGGCTGCTCAGAACAGGAGGAAAGCACGCAGCCCTTTGCTGCAGCTTGCAACTGAGAAGCGGGGGAAGGGGCTTGCACAACGAGGCCCGGCTCCCACGGCAACTAGCAAAGCGGCTCTCCCTCACTGGTGGCCGCAGGTAAGGGCCGGCGAGAAGAGCGAAGAGCGCCGAGGAGAGCCGGCCCCGCGGCGGGACGAGGCGGGGCGGCCTGCACGGGCGGGGCGCAGCGCCGGAGACGGAGGGAGAGTGCCGCGCGCGAAGGGTCGCGGCCGTCCCGCTGGGATGTGCGGGGTGACACCGGTAAGGCCGCCGCGACGGGCCGGCGTTGGGGTGGGGGCGTCCGACGGGAGAGTGACGTGCTGCGGCGTGCAGCCGTCCGGCGGCTGCGGGAGGGACGTGCGCTACTTCGCCGGGAGGCTGTGGTTCAGCCCGCGCGTCCCGAGACGGTCGTGGAGACAAAGGACCGGCGGAAGCGCGGCGCGGGGGGCCGCAGCCGGTGCCCTTGTCGCGGCGCTGAGCGGGCCGGGCGGTGCGGGAGGTCTGCCAGGCCGCGAGCCGTCAGTTAGCCTGGGTGCTGCTCGCGGAGCTCTAACGGGAAGGAAGCCTTTGAATGGTAAACTCACCGACTGCACTTTGCTGGAAGTAGATCTGGGAAGATGGTAGCTAATACCTCGAGTCCAGAAACAATAGCTTTTTGGTGGGACTTTGTAATAATTCGTGGTGGTGACTGAGGGAAAGGGCATAACTTTGTATAGCAAGGTCCCTATCAGTGGCACTGAGATCACTGGAGCTTTAGGAACGTCCGAAGGGGTGGGACATGCACACAGTGAGATAGAAGATAGGGTCACAGCCATAACTACCAAGCTTAGTAATGAAGAAAAGTTCAGAAGGATGTGAAAGAGAAATCAGAGATCCTGAAAGGAAGCTGTTCTGCCAGAAGTTCTGCAAACGAAGAATAAAAAAAAATGTACTTTCACATTTTAAAATATTAAAATAACCCTTATTTTTGCACTAAAATATTATAGGGCATTCTTGTTTCCACAACAGCTATAGGATTGAGAAATCTGATTTAAAAACGTGTACCTTCACATCTTCACTATACAGCAGCAGAAATATCGTTATCCCCGTTTTGGTAAGCGATGAATTGCAGCAGAGGGGCACTGAGTGATATCCCGAAGATCAGAGTGGAATTTAGTTCTCTTAATACCTTTGTGTGCCCCAAAATCTAGTGCCAGGCTGAGCCTTTACAATCGGTCTGTGGACAGATATTACTTATAGTAGCAAAAGCTAGCACGGACAGACTAGGATTGCATTCTTTTGTTAATTGCCACTGCTGTGGGTGATCTGGATTTCCAAGCCAACATCCACAGTTGATACGTTTCTCTAATGCAAACTAGGCCAAAATCAGAGCTGAGTGCTCTACATAAGTACTCAAAGGCACTCTAATCTGACATCTCCATCCCACCTCCCTGTGTAAGCTGGATCCGGGAAGCTCAGTCAGGAAATGCATCTAATCATTTTGTTTGAGTTGAACCAGCTTCAGTACAGGTTCAGTAAGTAACAGATGCGTTATGAAGAAGGGGACAAAGCCAGGAGCAGTAGATGGGAGAAGCAAGACCTGCTCCTTTCAGTGGTTACATTTAGCTCAGTTCAGCTAGTGACAGAATTGCATCTTCAATGTCTTATGCTTTAATCTGTTTAAAAGTGTTGAACTCACTAGAGCCATTATTGGAGTGTTCTTAACCCAGTGCATTCTTTCCCATGCTCCTATGTCTTTTGACTTAATTTTTAATATTAAAATCTTTTACAATGCACAGTTGTTGAGCCTATATGATATATAGCTATATGCCTATGCTATTTGATGTCTCTCCCTTTCAGGTTTGAAACATCCCCTCAAGAGGCATTTTTTATAGGGTTGCAAAAGCTCTGTAGTGATTAAAGCAAGATCTGAGCCTAATCTTAAACAGAGATACACAGAATTAACACAGCACTGCTGAAGATGAAAGTACTGCTAGCTGTAGCATTGCCAGCCTTTTGAAATATGCAAGTACATCACATCTGTTGCAGCTGTTGTTTCAGCTTCTTAAAAATCAGAAGGCTGCGTATAACTTGTTCCTACTTAAGATGAATTTCTGATGCATATGACTGCAGCATGCTTAAGGTAGTTTCAGTCTGGCTGGCTGAAAACTCCATCAAACTGCGCTGGTGCAGGCCTTGACATGAACCATGTAAGCCTTCATAGTGCTGGAAAGTGTTTGTAGAAATCTCTACTTTTGTGGCTTTATGCTGTTAATATTTAGATTAAGTAGCTCAGGTTATGCCCACACCTGTAGCATCCACATTTCTGTCTCCCAGTATTATCTGAACTCTGTTTAGAAATGAGAAGTCTTTAAGACAAAAAAAAAAAATCAAATCCATTCACTGAAAATGAGCTGTGGATATGAGAGAGATTCTTTTTGTAACCGTGTGTATGACACCCTCCCCCACATCCTTTGAAGAACCCTAGAGGGTTAAACCTGAGAGCTCCTGAGAAATTGAAACTCTTCAAGAGTGCCAATGTAGATGTCTTAGAAAACCAGGAGAACAGGACAAGTCGCTAGTTGAAGACCTAGCTTAGAATTTTGGAAACTTGAGTACCATTTGGTTCTGTAACAGTTGCTTTTAGTACAAATTAGGATGAATTATTTGGTCTTCCATGCAACAGATTTCAGGCTCTTTAAAGAAATCTGCATGGTTAAGAAACAGCAGTACCACTAACAAGGATTTATTTCCTTCAGAACTATTCACTGTAGCTCAGGGAGCCTGCACTGAATACAAACTCACATCCTTTTGCATTGTGAGCACCAGCATAGCTTCTCTAACATGGCCCACACCTTACTCATATGTTAAATTAGTGTTGTGAATTTCACATATGTGAAAGCATCTGCAATGGTTAGACGTTGCATGACCATACGTTTAAGATATCTTTACAGGACAAGACAATCACAAAAGAGTAAGAATTAACCTGAAAAGTTTTGTTTTGCAGTTTTGAGATACTGATGTGACACATGAGAACAGCATAAAGCAGAACTTTGCTCATGAATGGAAAAGAGGTTATAAAAGACTTGCACAAACATAGCTCTCTGTCAGTCATTCAGTTCTATTGTGAAACTGACTGCCTGTAGATGAAATACATGATTTCATCTCTGAGTTTTAAACTTGAAATTGGGTAGTGTATGATTCAGTTATGGCTATAGGTGCAAGATCTAACTGATACCCTAAGTAACTTTACCCAGCGTGGAGGAAATTATTCCTATTTCACATATTGCTCCCACTCTGTAGCACATTAATCAGCACTGCTGCCTGTGTGGTTTACTGTTAAATTGCCTTGCGATTGACCTTGTGTCAGGGCCCAGACACTTCCTGGTTTTTAATGCATCCTGCTGATTGTTGTTGATTTGAGAAGAGTTACTGATGGCTAGCTTAACTTCCAAGCAAGAAGTTTCCAAGGTGAGGCATTTCAAGGCTTGCAGTGTTTGTGTCCCTCATGCTAAGTCAGACTTCGTAATTCGGATTGTATGGCAAGATGCTGCCTCAGTGGTTCACTTCTCATAGTAACAGCCACCTTCCACTCTTAATCCAAAAGTACTTAGCACTTTGTGATTATAACTCAAAATATGTTGTTGCAAATTGCCACATATTTCTCTTAGAATTGAAGTTTTGATTCCTGCAGTTTGTTTAGTATGTGCTGTCAATTTATGAGGCAAAAGTCTCTTCTGCAGATCCATTCTGTATGTTAAAGTGTCCCTGCAGTTTTCATTTTAGCATACAGGGATGTGTACAAACTTTTGATACTGCTTATTACAGAGAAGGTAGCAAATCTTAGAATTATTTCTTTTTCAGAGTGCAGATTACTCTTTAGGCCACAGATCCTTTAAAACTTCTTTGTGGTTTAGTAGCATATGAACTGTTGAAGATTCACTTTCTAACAGTTAGCCTATATATTACTCCAATTGTAATGTAGTGAACCAAGTGGCAGCGAACCCATTCAGCAACACATGCAAATAGATTTAAATGGGACTTTGCATGAATCCAGGGTGTTCTGCTCCTCCATAGTTTTGTGTAACATGAGCTCTGTCCTGGAACCTCAGGCCCACGGGATATCCTGAAGTATTCAGGTAAGGAGCTAAGAAAAGTGGTTGCTGTCGAGGTGCATTGTCTGAATCTCTTTCCTTCTAGGTTCTGTAGAATTTTTCCAGTTAAGATAATGCAATATTATTGACTGCAATTCTGTTTGCCAACACTTGATTGACTGTAAGTGGGCCCAGAGGACTCTAGGGGCCTCCTGCACATTATGCAGGAAGGCTACACCTGAGTAGGAACAGAGTAGAAACAAGCACGGTACACACATGCGTGTCAAAGTTCTGAGGGACAGTCTCGTGAAATATATCATTTGCTGGGGGTATTTAACAGAGAATTTGCTGAAAGAAGAATGAGTGGTAACTACTTGGAGATGATGGACAAAGAAGGTTGTTGTCAGAAGGGAGGAAGTGGCCAAGAGAAGCTGTAGTAAATGATAGGGTACTTCATATGACATGGAAGCAAACAACCACAGCATAATAGTAAGGTGCAGTACCAGAACACTGTATATGTTGGCTAAAGCATGTAAGCAAGTTTGGCTGATAATCTCCAGAAAGGAGGCTGGTCACTGATTGCCAAGCAATTTGCCAAAGCCTACACTGTGATGTAACTGGAGACAAGGAATTGATACCTCACAGAGCTGGAAACTGAGAGCTTACAAGAGAGGAAGTAAGCAAGTGATTGCAAAAGAAAGCAAGTTTTTGGCACAAGGAGCAAGTGGAAGAGAATGCTTACACTGAGCTCTAAGACTCAAAATGCTTAATTTAAGGTATGGACCATTTACGAGCGGGGCCTCTTACAGCACTGTCTATAGCAGGGAGTTATTAAAGGCTTTTCATTGTGATATAGAATGATGAAATATGAATAATATATAGGGTTGATCACTACTGTGCCCTGTTCTTGCAAAAATAGGGCAACCAGTTCTTGTGTGTTAACCATTTATAGCCCTTCCAGTTTTCAAGTAGGGTATCTCAAAAGCACTTTATAAAAAGGGGAAGGAATCAGAGTACATAAGGAAACTGGGGTAGACAGAAAGCGAAGAACATCTCCAGCGTCAGACAGTTCCCATCTGCATTTCATCATTATCATGTGATGTTAATAGTTCAGAAAGTTTATCTTACATGCAAAGAGACAACATGTTCCAACTTTACACCAGTGTTGCTATTTAGCAAGACCAAGCAGCATTCTGATTTTCAAGCTTTTGATTCATGAGAACAAAACCCTGCTTCTATGAAACTGGCCTCAAACTTGAAACTTGATGATTTAGGCTTCCTGTTTTTGGACACACAAAGAATATTCTAGACTTTAAAAAGACTTTTAAAAATAATTCAAATACTGCCTCAGATTTAAGTTGCTCTCACGTATTTCTAAAACTAACTCTTTTTTTTGGGTCTCATGCTCATATATAAAGAAACACCCATAATATTGCATTAACACTTTGAATTCAGATTAGGCTGGAAAATGGAAGAATAAATAAAATGACAGGGTGGGAAGGTCAAATCATGTTCTAAGAGAAGGGATTTCCTGCTAAAATTGCTTAAAATATCTTCAGCAACTTCCTCCTTTTCAGTATCTCACATGAAGTTGATGAATCTTTTCTGAACTTAGAGCTGGCCAAAGAAAAGGTGCTCTTTACTTTATGATCACAATTCAGGGAGAAAGAATAAAAACATGCAACACAGGAAAAAATTCACATGAGATTCAGAAGTTTTCAGTCTTATAAGTCCTGTTTTAAAATGGAAATGAAAATACTTTACATTTGCAAATACTAACTCAGTCAAATCCCAGGTGAGTCAGAGGGTGTTGTGACAGAGCCTGAGATCCTGGTGCTTTTTTCCCCCCTCCATGATGAAGTTTAATTGCCTGATTCACCTTTTTGACTATAGGAGAGGCAGTGAGTTTCCAATGTGGTGCAGTGATGTTTTTGTTTTAGTTACTGCCCATACAATCTCCTTCAAAATTTTTTTAAGAAATAAAATACTGGAGCTATTGATGGATGTATACAGCAAGTGCTTTTGAATCTCAGGTTTCTCACTTCCTTTTAAGTTCTGCATCTGAGAAGGAGGATGAGGAAGGGCAGGGCAGAGGTTTTAGAGCTGTGTCAGTGATGCGTGTGCAGTGAGAGGTGACTGCTCTTCAGCACCACTGCATGTACAGTTCAAACCTGTGACTCCAGATCCAGTGGTGAGGAATTCTGTCCTAACACACTTACTTTGAAATATCTACTTCATTTTTTTTTTTTCTTACCTTTGTTTGTTAAGCAAAAGTCACCAGGTATCACATGCTACAAGTAGTAATACATGTATTTTTAAAAAATAAAGTTTGCTTCCTGTGTTTAAGAGGTTTGAAGTTTATCAGCTTTTGTTTTTCCTAATTCTCAACTTTCAGTCTTTGTGTGCATGTTACTGATAACTCAATTCTTCAGCTTTTAAAGGTGCTTCTGCCTATATAATTTTCAAAGAGTGAACAGGATTTGCCATTTAAAGACTTTGCATTCCCACATTCCTTGGGAGCTTACTTTATCAAAGAGTCTATTTATTTGTTGCTTCTTCTAGTCATGGAAGTTACCAGTGTGAAATGATTATGTTCAGTCCTATATGAAAGCAAGCATGATTGTTCTCTACAAATATATCTTGCTTACAAACTCATGTTTGTAAGGTATCATGTCAAGCAAAAGCACATTAATTGACATACCTTCTAACAGTGGATGCTTGGAAGAGGCAGAAACGTAACAGGACAAGAAGAAATCTCGTTGAGGTGCTCCCCGGTAGTTCAGCATAGGGGATATTTTAAATGTATTCATGTGAATGAATCTTGTGTTAAGTACAGGTCCCAGAACAGCTCTTAATTGCTGGATTCTCCTTTTTTGTATGGACTTTAGAGAACCAACAGACTTGTAAGCCTGTGTAAGGCATTACTATCTTTGCCAGTATGCTGGCAGTGCAATTTGTAAAAATGACTGAACAGTTTGTTGCTTAAGAAGGGACTTCTGGAAGATTGAAGAATCCATCAAATCATGGTTGGTATGAAAGCTTTCTCTAAACGAGGCATTTTATCCAGATCTAATTTTGTGTGTAAAATTAGAAGGTGTCACTTATTTTGCAATAGTCATTACATACTCCTTCATAGCATTCTCATTTGGATTTTTCAAGTACCAGTTTGGTGTGTGCTTTACACACAAATTAAGAAATTACTATAAATTTAAACTGTGGTGATATTTTCCTCTGTTATTTGAAGTATAGCAAAATAAAGTGATCTACTGGAAACGACAGATCTGTAGATACAGTGACAGAACACTGGAATCAGATGTTTTTTAATAATTACAAAGCTATTGTGCATTTTAAATGGAGTAATCAAACTGCAGGATGCTGAAAGGTAGGATAAAATTTGGATAAATACAGTCTTTAAAGAGGGACCTGACATGATTAAATGTTCTTTTCCTGATCTATATGTGGGAATGGTCTTTTTTCTGGGCTTATTCAGAACTGTGTCTGGAACTTTTTAGTTAAAAAGGCCTTTGCAGAATTATTACTTAACTTGCTGTATTTTGACTTCTCTCTAGATAGAGGACACTCCTTGAATTATAAAGCTCGTGGGATGCAATGGCAGATCCCATCCACTGGACCCGGTATCGTTGGCGGCAACTGATGTCTACAGAAGGCAGAGAAGGCGGCAGCAGCAGCAACTCAAGTAACAAGTGCCATCAAGCAACAAAAACTATTGGCAAACATAGGATAGTGATACCCTGCTTGGGGCGTTTTAAGGAAGAGTATGAAAAGGTATCAAAACTGTATATGAACAACAAAATACGGACTACTAAATACACTTTACTGACTTTTATACCACGCAATTTATTTGAACAATTTCACAGGTAATTAACTATTTTTGTTTTGTTTGTGAAAATTCTTCTAAAGTAGAGTCTTTTTATTTAATTGTGTATTAATATGTATTTTTCCAACCTGCCTATCACTTCTGAAAAGGTCTGTGTTATATGTCCAAAGACTGAATATCAATCTTGGACTAATCCTTTCTTCTAAACTTTTATTATTTCCACTCATTCTACTCTTTGGATTATAATATTATTTACTATTGGAGCACTTCACTGATCTGAAGTAGGATTTTCAGCTGATTTCCTGCAGATGTATTTCTTCCTTTCCCTCACACCTTTAATCTCTGGCCATTATTTTTTCTCCCCCATCCTCCTGCTTGGAGAACTGCAGGTTTATAAAGTTATGCAGGGAGGTTGCAGAATGGCTCACTTAAAAATATCTTATCTACAATGTCACCAAAAACTCACTAGAAGACACATGCCTGGAAGGCAGGGTTGTAATTATAGTAAAACTCTTGCTTTCTGCACCTTCTTATCATGAGTATTAATCAGCCATTCAGCCAACTAATGTATTTATCTGAAGAGGGGGAAATGGAGTCACAGATACTTAGTTCTTTTTTTTTTTCATAACTCCAACTACAGTTTCGTCATACTTAAGTAGTCTATACAGAATGGAGTGGGGGAATTAGAATGACTGCTAGCACAGCTAACTCTTGTGTTTGCTCTTTGTTTCAGAGTTGCCAATTTGTATTTCCTATTTCTAGTTGTTTTAAACTGGGTTCCTCTGGTGGAAGCTTTCCAGAAAGAAATTACAATGCTACCTCTGATAGCAGTTTTGACAATAACTGCCCTGAAGGATGGTCTGGAAGACTACTCAAAATACAAAATGGATAAACAGATAAACAACTTACTAACCAAAGTGTATAGCCGGTAAGAGACAACATTCTTTCTGGATAATTGTTATTAAATTGATTCTTCTGGTTTACTGTCTGAATACACATAGAGAGATAGAATAACTTAGGTTGGAAGAGGTCTCTGGAAGTCATCTCTCTAGTCTTTCCTCAAAGCATGCCTTACTAGATCAAATTGCTCAGGAAGCTGTCCAGTTGAGTCCTGATCACTTGTTTAGCTAAACAAATATCAAATTAGTGTAAAGTTTGCTCAAAAAAATATTCTTTTGTGGATGTCATAGTGTTCATACGTGAGTCTGCACTGCATTAACCAAGGAAGTTTTAGTATTATTCTTAATATCTTAAAATTGTTTTGGCATCATTGACATTCACTGATTACTATTTCATCATTACAGTGGTGAAAGTCATAAAAGCTATCAGTGTTGTAACACTGTACTCCTAATGTAATTTCCATGAAGGAAACAAAATCATTTTCTGATGCAGTACTGCAGGTGGGATCTCACAAGGGTAGAGTAGAGTGGGAGACTCACTTCACTTGACCTCCCAGCTACGTTTCTTTCAGTGTAGCCGAGGATATGATTCTCTTTCTGGACTGCAAGTTTTTTCATTCACCTGTACCCATCAAGTCCTTCCTCAAGGGCTGCTCCCAATCCATGCATCAGCCAGTCTGTACTGATGTTTTGGATTGCCACAGTGCAGGTGCAGGACTTTGCACTTGGCCTTGTTGAACTTCATGAGGTTCACACAGGCCCACCTCTCACACCTTATCACATCTCTCTGGATAGCATCCTTTCCTTCCCTTTGAAGTATCAACCACACCACTCAGCTTGGTGCCATCTGCAAACTTACTGAGTAGTCCTCTCAAACTCTCTGTCAACAATGAAGATATTAAACAGCACTGATCCGAGTACAGACCCCTGAGAGACACCACGCATCACTGTTCCCTGCCAGGACATTGAGCCACTAAGCAAACAACTTGCAAACAAATACCTAACACTACAGCTTTCCCGGAAACATTTCATTCAGACTATAAAAATTTGAGCTTAAAACAATAAAGTAATTGAGTTGGGAAGATAACTGATTTTTCTTTTTCATGTCTGCAGAGAAGATTTAAGGGAGAAGTCAGATCATTTCTGATATGAATTGCAGTGTACTCTGAAATTATTCACTGTCAGAAAACAGAGGCATCCACTACACATTAATGACCACTATTTTTTACTTGCAGCCTCACCAGTGTCAATGAAAGGAAATGAATTTCTGATCTTTTCTATCTTGATTCCTTCCCCATCAAATAAGTATAATAATTAGTGCCTGTATTATTAATCTGTAAAAATGTTTTTCTGTACTATAGCTAGTGTTTCTAGCTTTTTTTCTTTCTGAACTTCTTTATTATGAATTATTCTATATTGTATAGTCTGATTTTAAAAAACAAGTTTGGAGGCATGGTTTGGTAGAATTAACTTTTTTATGCAACAATCTTATTGCTCTTATAAAATGTGTTTGTAATAGCAACTGGTTTCACCGTTCTCTCTTATCCACGACAAAACAGGCATATATCAGTGCCTTGATATATCTATCCAAGCAGCTAGATACTAGTTCTTTGCACTTTTTGGATAAATTAGACTTGGTTTTTCCCCCTTATTTTTTCTGGCTTACAACAAAAAGTGACATCCAAAGAGCCTTGTTTTCACCTCACATGAGGTCTTGAATTGATTTACTGTGATAGCACCTTCGCAGGTGTAACAAAGCAGTAGGAGAAAGAACATAAGATTCAGCTCAGTTTGACCAAAGCTTAAGTCATAGCTTCAGTAACTGTGAATCACATCCTGTTAGAACATTTCTGTGAGCCTTCATTCCTCTTTTCCCTCTTTACCTTTAGTTTCATGGGTTTTTTTGTTGTTGTTGTTTTTGTTATTGTTAATTTACTTCATGAATCATTCCTCCTGCTCTTCTGTCCTTTTTTTCCAAAGCAACGTGTTGGTATGAAAAGTTGGTTCCCAGAGCATGTTTTTGAGTCCACCTGTCTTCTGGTAGACGTGGATGTAGCGTTAATTAAGTTTTATGCTATTTTCCATGCTTACAGAAGAGCTAGCAACAGCATCTCAAGGAGAAGCATATATTTGGCTGAGGTTAGTTTAATTTTAGCTCAGCTTTTGCTTTGCACTTACTTGGAAAACCATATAATCAACTCTGCCTTATCTTCACTAGAGATACTGTTATCAATATACTGGTTAATTATGTGGACTTTGTGCCATCTCTCTGTAGAAAAGGATCTTTGAAAGGACACTGTCAGGTAACACAGATCTGAAAGGTATAGGTGCAGAGCTTGACATGAGGAGTATTTTTCTGATATTTTCTTTATCATCAAGAGCATTTTACAAAGTTAGCACTGCAATTAGAACTAGTAGATCAGTCTGCACAAAATTGCCATGTTGTAAAGTCTGTTAGTTAAGTCTGTACTGTTGAAGCTAGGTGCACTTCCCAGCCTTCTGGTGCAGCTGCACTTTTCAGCTAGGTAAGCCAGAGTGAAATTTAGGAAAGGAGGCAAAACACAAAGATCCTCCCAAGACTGTGAAGAGTACATCCTTCTCACTTTAAACATAGCTCTAGGGTTAGCCTATGAAAGATAATGAAGCCTGACAACTGCCAAAGCATAACACAGTGGAAAATGTAACAACAACAGCATAGAAGCAAAGCCCTAGGCTGCAGCAGATAAGGATATGCTCAAACATGGCAACCACAGACACAGAAACAAAGAAAAGAACCCACTTACCTTTGGAAGGCCTCACGTATGTAGGAATTTCCAGCAAAATCCACTTGCCTCCACTGCCAACCCTTAAATGAGGTCTGGGAAGGGATGGATCCTGGCTCCACCATTTCCAGTCACTCAGGAACATTGTATGCACCTGAGCTTTTCTGGGTTGGCCCTGCCTTCCCACCAGGTGCTCAATCACTGTTTCAAGCTGTAACTTAGCATTTCTGCTATACAAGGGGAGTAACAGTACCAAAAATGTACTGCATCCAGACATGTACAGTGTTTGTGTCAGCAACCCTATTTCAGTGGCCTACTACTGTATGCCTCCATTTAATCATAAAATCATAGAATCACTAAGGTTGGAAAAGACCCACAGGGTCATCCAGTCCAACCATTCACCCTTCACCAATGGTTCCCGCTAAACCATGTCCCTTAACACAACATCCAAATGCTCTTTGAACACCACCAGGGTCGGTGACTCCACCACCTCTCTGGGCAGCCCATTCCAGTGCCTGACCACCCTTTCAGAGAAGTAGTATTTAGTAGTATTTAGCTCCTTGTTGCTTGCTACCTCGCAGCCTATTCACCACTCAAAAACCTGATTGTGCTTGCAATAAACTGCTGTAATTAAATAAAAAGGATTATTTTTCATCTCTGTTGAAGACAGAAGAGCAGATAGAAATGGAAAGTTGAAATGGAGAGGCCCAAACTTCTGTATGTCACACCTGTATTTTTCATAATAATAAAGAATTTCAACTTTCTCTCTTGAGTATTGTAGGTTCTTTGTACCTTATGTTCAAAAACAATGGGAAAATATTTAAAGGCCATAAATACTAGTATTTATGTCTGGAGCATTAGTTAAGCAGTTGCTGAATATTCTTTGCTCACTGGTAAATGTTGGAATAATGAAAGCATAGGAATCAAGGAGTTGAGTTTTGAATTGGGCTACCATAATTATGGGAGGGTGACAGGAATGTAATTCCCAACAAAACAGGTCTGGGGCCTCAGAGCTGATCATAGGATCATAGAATTACTTAGGTTGGGAAAGACCTTCAAGATCATCAAGTCCAACCTGAACCTAACCATACTACCATTACTCTAACAACCCACTGCTAGACTCTCTCATCAAAGTTCTTAATGACTTGGAGGTAGAAGTTCGGTATTAGAGTCATTTCCTAGGTACAGTCTGTTTCTTTGAGCTTTCAGTTTGGGGTGGGTTTTTTCATTTCTTTTTTTGTTTGTTGTAATGTTTTTATATCCATTTCAGGAAAGAGAAGAAATACATAGATGAACACTGGAAAAATGTCAATGTTGGAGACTTCATCCGGCTTTCATGTAATGAAATTATTCCTGCTGACATGGTGCTGTTGTATTCTAGTGACCTGGATGGGATCTGTTACATTGAAACTGCAGGTCTTGATGGAGAAACCAATCTAAAGCAGAGGCAGGTGGTGAGAGGATATTCAGAGCAGGTGATAATTGTGCATTTCTAGTGGTTTAAGAAAGTTGACATGACAGTCAACAATAAAAACCTTAGTCCTCTATATTGCCTATTGTTCAGCAATCTCCATCTGAAAATAGAATAATTAGATGATATAATTTTATTTTATTTTTGCTATTTTGGAGCAAATCTTTGTCTGCTCACTCAACCCAGAGAAAGAGAGCTCTATTTCAAGTGAAGTAAAACTAAGTCTTCAAGTAAATGTCCAGTCTTCATGCATAACACATAGCACTTAGTGGCTGTGAAATTAGAGGTTTTTTTAAAGGGAGTTCAGTGCCACATAAAAACAGAGAGAGGAATAGATATCTTCTTTCTCACTGTATTTTCAAATGTATTTTAGCTCCAAATCTAGACCTTCAAGGATTTATAAGGTCTTTGAAACTCATGATTTTTTTTTTATCTGTACCTGTCAAGACTGAACATCACCAGGTCTTACAGTTTTCACACACTATGTGGTGATCAGGAATGAGTGCAGTCTTCAGCACTTCAGCACCTGGTAACTGAGTTCTGATACGGAAGCAAGACTGTCACTCTCCTGCACTGTCAACGTCAGCAGGGAGATTCAGTGTTGTCCATAAGAATGTGCTGTTAACAGACTGGAGATAAAATTACCTGAATTGCCTCTGAATTGTCAGTGGTGGTGAGGAAGTGAGAAGGAGTACCTTGCTGTTCATTTAGATTTGTTTGTTACTTAACAAGTAGGGTAATATCAAACGCACAATCTGTTAACCATATAAAAAGCTGGTTTTCTTTCTCCCATTCTTTTTTTCTCAATTTTAGAATGAGATAGTCATGCTGTCCCAAAAAGTGACAAATCCTTCGCCATCAAAGAAATTTTTTGTCCTCCAAGGAAAAAAAAAAAAACAGCCATCGTGCTGTCCTGTAAGGACTGCACAGTTTCTGATTGTAGAATAGTGGTTAACTTCACAGACCTCCGGTGTCCTGACAGCTCAGTTCCAGACAGAGGCGTTGTCCTCTCAAACTCAGGCTGAATAAGACTGTGGCAGTGCTGTGTATGTAGACAGAGTATGACTGTCTCACCTCTTAGTTTCTCAGGCTCAAAAGAATAGTAAGAACATAAATCAAATTAAAGAACATTCAAAGACAAAGACTAAAAGGATGTAACATAATGTAAGAATATTATGTTCTGCATCTCTATGACTGAATAAACACAAGCACGATCATCAGCAGGGCACTTGTTATTGCACTTGGGGTTCCTTTCGGAAGGCAAGGCAACATTAAAGCCTAAAAGAGGAGCCGAAACTCTCGTAGTTAATTTTTTGTTAACTTAGAGTAGCAGAATTTATTCATCTTTTTTTTCTGTAAGTACCTCAGTGACCACAGGAAAGAAATTAAGAAGGTACTGCAAGAGGTCTATAGACAACAGCTGGTAACAAGACATAGAACAGTGTTTCTGACCATCTTGGCTTTCCTAGAGAAATAGATGAAAAAAATTGAGGACCTTTTCCCTAAGGATAACACATTTTTTAATGAACAAACTGACATTGCCCTGCTGCTTTTAATACACTCCATTAAGAAGGAATTAATTTCCTTTTCCCTTCACACCTCTTATGATTAACTCAACCACATATTCATTGGTATGAGGAAGCTGATAAACCATTAGCACTAAATGAGTGTGAGCAGTGGTCCCGCTTATGTTGTAGGAGTGCTCATAGTACTGCACTGTTCAGTTCCTTGTCAGCCTTTCATGGCCAATGACTGAATTCTGTCATAAGTGCAGTATCCTCATATTGAATGGAAGGGAAAGTGCTGTCCTTTTCTTCCAGGCAGCCCAGGAGTCCAATTTGATAAAAGGATTTGCCAGCTCTCCGTTTCCAACTTGGTTATACACCGCATTCCTATATTGTATTATCAAACTATATATTTTGCCAGGAGTGTTCCACAGCCAAAGCAGCAATTATTCCTAAGATATCAATATCTCAGCTGATATTTGCTAGGGTTTCATATTTACTAGGAAATCATGTATAAGTCTGATTTACCCGGGTTGCATGTAGATCATCAACATCATCATTAGCAACTTTAAATGTTGAGTTAAATAGTTTGACAGTGATATCTGAACCTACGAATTTATGAAGTTTCCAAGTTCTATCATATTTGGTCTCAGTTGTTTATTTGTTGTTTGTTTTCTTTCTCTCTCTCTTTTTTTTTTTTTTTTTAATTACTTCAGGTCTCTGAAATTGATCCAGAAAAATTTTCTGGTAGAATAGAATGTGAAAGTCCTAACGATGACCTCAATCACTTTCGAGGCTTTGTGTAAGTAACCTTGGTGGTTCTTTAAACTGATGTGATTTGCTTTGGTGTTCTTTCTAATTTTCAGAGGACTTATAAAGTTTGCTTTAAAAAATGACAATGTGTACATAAGTCAGTGTGCAGCAATACATTTCTGAGTACAGCCAGGCAGGCAGAGCTCCAGAGGGAATTTCTAAACAGCAGATTGTGAACTATGAAAGCCCACTAGTACTTTATATTTTATATTAAATATTTTCAGCATCTTAGTTCAGGATGTTTTGCAACTGTGTCTGCCACATTTGAAATGGCTGCCTTTGATCTGCTATTAATGACATATGATATCTGTATAGTATTCAGTCTGGACTGTGACTGCTTTGGTCAGAATTTGAAATGGGAAGAACTGGCTTCCCCTCTCACTCTCATGTGTTTTGTGTAATTCTCAGTAATTTGCTCAAACTGTATTATCTTATGTCTGTTTCTTGTTAAGGGTCTGTAATTTTGTGTGGACAATAGGAAAACAAAATACTGTTTCATAGAGTAGTTTATTTTCATTTTTTGAGAGGTATAATTTCTACGTTCTTCCCCATAGGCAATAGTATGTTAGAAATATGAAGAGAAAATGAAATACTTTTATTTATCTTTCTCCAAGGAAAGCCTTGACAAACAGGGTGTATCTGCATTGAAAATGTGACATGGATAACAATGCTTACAGTACTTTTAAAATTGGATTTATAATATTCCCTGATTTTTTTCTAATACTGGCAATCCAAACAGAAGTCATCTGCTTTCAGACTGTCAGCAGGGTTGCCTGTTCCTCAGATGACAATTGGCAAATGCCATGCTTGTAAACACATGAGCATTTTAATACAGTGCCTAGATGCCTAGAATTTCGGAGGTGATCTTGCATGCATATTACCTTCTTCCTTTGAAAGGTCCAATCAGAAGCATTGGAGAAGTAGTCAGTGACAGGTAGCTTCTCTTCGTAATCTGCTCCTTAACGCTTTTTCAAAACCTGACAGGTAATTGCTGAAGTCCTACAGCCAAATTAATGTGCTGCTTTGTGGGCTGTTTTTTTTTTGTTGAGTTTTTGTTTTTTTTTCCAGTGAGAATTCAAGCAAGGATCGAGTGGGCCTCAGCAAGGAGAACTTATTGCTGCGAGGATGCACAGTAAGAAATACAGAAGCTGTTGTAGGCATTGTGGTATACGCAGGTTAGTGAACCACCCTCTGAGTTTGTATTGCAAAGAAGATGGAATTATGTGCCTTAAGAAGCAGTATTGCACAAAGGCAAAGTAGGCAATTAAAAGATTGAAACCATCAGAAGTACCTTGAAGTATTAAGATTGCAAATCTGAACTGTTTGTTTCTGTTTTAAAAATGTAAAAGGCTGACATGTCTGATTATTCATGGGAAGCCTGCTGTGTTCTCTGAGCAGGTCCTTGTCCTCAACTGTTAACTACAATGACAAATCAAGGTTTTGAAATGAATGTGGAGATACCTGCTTTTGTTAGGATTTTTTTCTGGTCCAAAATTGAAGTTAATGCTGTTCTTCAGTCGAAGGGCAGAAGTTTTAAGAATACATTATCATGTGTTCAGGCAGATAATGGTAATGCAGATGCAGAATTTTGTAGAAACTATTAGAGACTGTATCAAAAACTTCTGAAAGGAATATGATAGGAATATTCTTTACAGTATAAAAGATAATATGTAGCTGAGAAATTATGGTTTAGCTTTTTTAGTTTTTTTTTTTAAGACTACTACAGTAGGAGCAGTTTGCTCGTATTTATATTCTCTTTTCACATATTAGTTAACAGGGATGTCCAATTTCCCAGAGCTTTAGAAATATAAAGGACTTTTGGTTTTCATACCTGCTAATAGAGAATTTTAACCTTTGTCAGGTCATGAAACAAAAGCCATGCTGAATAACAGTGGACCTCATTACAAGCGCAGTAAATTGGAAAGAAAAGTGAATTCTGATATACTTTGGTGTGTTCTGCTTCTAATTTTAATGTGTTTAACAGGTGCAATTGGTAAGTGCAGAATGTGCAGACTCTTGCTACTTTCCCCTCTCAGCCTAGTGTTTTAATTTGGGGCCGATTCAGTTCAGTAGCCTATTTCAGAAACTGCCTTTCTCCATATCTAATTGTTTATCAGTGGGGGATGCTGCCAAGTTCTAGTTTATGTTGTCATGTTTAATCAGCAGTTGGTCAATGGGTATGTTCCTAGTATGAATTCTTAAGTCTAAAACCTGCTTTTCCAATTCATTTTCTCGTTTCTCTCACTAATTGTTCTGTAACACTTGTACTTTGTGTTAGGTTTGTTGAGGTAAAATGAAATGCATGTACAATATTGCAGGGAGAGGCCTAGTTTGAGTAGTAACAAGGACTTTCTATTTTAGGGTTTCATTACATAGTGAGCTTGAGTACTAAAATTTGAACAGAATACATTTTATAATGAACCAAACGAGTGATTAAAAGGTGTTTAAAAAACTTTGTCAAGTTACACTAAATAGACATGTCTGGCATCACAATATGGCATAAACATAAACATAAACTGTGTTTGTGATTTATACTGTTTCTTTTCTGTGACAGTATTTATCTCACAATGCTGTAAAGTGACCAGAGTGGCCTCATGACATGCCACAGCTGAAAGCTGGACAAGCAAAGATGAGAAATTTAATAAATAGAGTTTGCGGTAGAAAAAAGAAAGTGTTTATGAAACGTAGCTAGTATTCTCTTAATTTTGAGATAGGTTGTATAGATGTACTGTTGACAGAACTGCAGTAAAACATTTATTCATGTGTGCATTGACACTTCATGCATTTTAATGGGGTTCCTATCGAGGAAAATACTTCTCTGGGAGCTTAGAAATAATTGCTGTGTAACAGCTTTAACACCATGACCCTGAACTGTTCACTTGTTCTTATTTTCTAGGCCATGGAATTTGGATAAGTAGATATTCGGAAATACCTTTTTTTAACATCCCTGAGCCAGATGGGAAATCAATTTCTTCTATGTTAGCAGGGTTCAATATGTTCTGGACAATGATCATTTTATTACAGGTAACTTTGGTCTGCTTTGAGCATGAGCCATATCCTGATCTCACTTAGGTCCTTGAAGTAACCCTTTGGTTTCAGAAGAGTTACTTCATGTTTGCACATAGCTGAAGAATTTGGTCTTATTTAATCCTTTTGTTTTGTTTCAATAGGTCTTGATCCCTATTTCTCTCTATGTTTCAATTGAAATTGTCAAACTGGGACAAATTTATTTAATACAGAATGACATTGATTTTTACCATGAGAAAACAGACTCTACAATTCGGTGTCGAGCATTGAATATTGCTGAAGACCTTGGCCAGATTCAGTATATCTTCTCAGACAAGACTGGAACACTCACTGAAAATAAGATGGTTTTTCGGAGATGCAGCATTGCAGGACAGGAATATTGCCACGAAGAAAATGGTAAGATGCTAAATCTATGCTCATGGTAGTCCTTTTTCCATTCTCAGAGAAACTTCAAGTTCTGATGAGGACAAGTGTTTATGAGGTTTGTGTGGCAATATGTACTTACAGAAGGTGTGGATTTAGACTGGTCTTATTTGGATCTTTTCCCATTGTTTGGAACACTTCACATGCAGCGTACAAAGAGACTTGTAGGCGTATATCAGGTGCTACTTTGCAGATAGTTAAGTCTGAGCATATTTGATACCACACATAGAACTCTAGTCTGAGCATATTTGATACCACACATAGAACACTCTTTACTTTCTGACTTAGTTATGTAAAGTGTTTGATTCAGCTACCTATTTTATTAACTAGATAAAAACACAAGGTGCTTACAGCGAGAGCAGGGTTGGTCTCTTCTCACTGCTGACAGGTGACAGGACGAGGGGAAATGGCCTCAAGTTGTGCCAGGGTGAGTTTAGGTTGGATATCAGGAAACACTTCTCTACTGAAAGGGTTGTTAAGCACTGGAATAGGCTCCCCAGGGAGGTGGTTGAGTCATTATCCCTGAATGTGTTTAAAAACCGTTTGGATGTGGTGCTTGGGGACATGATTTAGTGGAGGGTTGTTAAAGTTAGGATAGTATAGCTGGGTCGTGGTTGGACTCAATGATCTTTAAGGTCTTTTCCAACCTGAGCGATTCTGTGATTCTATTATTATTACTGTATGTTAACTGCATACATTTGCTCTTTCACCGGTGGAGATCAAAGATGAAGTGCTGACAGGTGGATAGACCAATCACAAGTATATATTAACCGCTCCCTGTGGTTTTGCTGCCAGATGGAACCGCTCATTTTCTGCAAGCAACAGGCACACCCTGCTGGTCACAGAGTGCATGGACTCTTCTTTTGTTCACAGTCACAGCAACAGATGGTTACAAACCATTCTAACAGTAATTTCCTCACACATTTTCAAAATCATGTGATGTGTTTGTTGCGATGATTCTTTGGCTTTGCATAATTATACTGGGAAGGATCACGAGCAAAGTGAAAAGAAATGTACTTTAAGTTTAGAATTTGATGGATGAATAACTTAAATTAAAAAAGTAGAACATATTTTCAGAGCATTTCCTAAGGAAATGAAAAGCATTTCAGAAGAGATGAGTTGTGACTGATCTAAGTCTCTTTGTGCTTGGGAGAATATGTCTGCCTCTTACTTCTACTACTTACTTCCCCTAAGAATTACTTTTCTTCCAATACTATCAGTGTGTCAATTATGTTTATAATTATTTCCTATTGTACCTTGGCTTTTATGTGGAGATAAAGCATGTTCTTCCTAACAAATCTAGAAATTGTGTGCCCTGAAAATCAATCTGAAAAATGTTGGAGGTCCTGTGTTTAACTCTTATTTTCCTTTGCTCAGTTGCACAAAGCTGCCATTTGCCTGGCTCCTACTGCGTGCAGTAAGAGATGCACTACAAAGCAGTTCAGTCTTTTGCATATGACTCACTTAGTCTGTACATATATTTCTGTATTTGTATCTCTGTTGCCCAGAGGAAAGGGTAACAGAGATCTAACTGTGTTGTAGTAGAATCCTCCATATAGGCATCCATATGCAGTTTTATATCTAAATCAACTTGTGCTTTTTAGACTACGGCAACAGAGCACTGTGGTATTACAGGAGGTGCCACCTGTGTTACTTCAGCCAGGGTGTATGATCTCCTTGGCAGGCAGGGAGCGTAAGTGGAATAGGTGTGTGTTGTCTAAATCTGTCTGTGCAGACATACTGCCATTTCTTGAATTCTTTAATGTGTTTTCAGGACTTCTCTTGGTGACCAGTTCACTACCTTCTTGTGCATTTTGTTCTAGTGTTTCATGTATTCTTGGACAAAGTTTTTTGGTTATCTAATCTGAGTCTGTCTTGTCACAGTATAGGAATATTGTGTCTCCTATTACCTACACTGTGCCAAGAAAATAGGCTATTATTTCCTTTTTCTGTGCAATTTCACTTTATGTACTTGAAAACTGTTATTTGGTTCTCAGCAGTGTTCTCTTCTGAAGGCTGTGTAACCAGCTTACTCTACTGTTTCCATGATTGTTCTTTCTCCCTCTTCTGGATTCTCTCCAGTAGAGCAGCGCTCTTGAAGTGCATTGTCCCAAATGGCAAGTCAGTGTGATAACTTATTATGGTTTGATTTTTTAAAAAGAGTGGATTGTTCTTAACTGTATACTAAATTCCTTTTTTAAAAATTAAGTTTTATTTTAGACAAATTTCTTTTTGCTCACAGAATAATAATTTTCTTTCTATTTCTTTAGCAAAAAGGTTGGAATCCTATCAAGAGAGGGATTTGAAAGATGAGGATTCAGCTGACTCTTTGGGCCACATGTCAAAATGGAGCAGACACGACTGTGGAGCTGAGAATGAATCTTTGAACAGAAAGTCTTCAAATCTGTTATCTGGTTCATCAAGTGATGCTCCCTGCTCAGGACATGTTGCTTTCAGCAGCCGCATTGTAAGTAAAAGTTGTTAGTTTTGATACTGAATTTTTGAAGTAACTCATGAAGGAACATCTTTTTACTCTACTTTTATTTTAATAGAGTGCTTGTAATTTAAGATATCCTTTCTCTTCCATCAAAATGAGACCTCCCACTGTTGCTTGGCTGCAGCCTACTTGCAAGCTGATGTTGTGGTTATTTATTGAGTTACAAAGATGTGTTGTTTGGATCTTGCTGGTGTGATTTCATGATCGCTCTGCTAAAATGACAAGCTTCATTTTCAATAAAAGTTTGTTCCTTTGCCTAAAGAAGGCATTTTACTTTGCTCTCAGTAGGAACTATCTAGATAACCAATATTAATCCCATTGCGTTTAGTGGAGATTACTAGGATTAAAAACATCTGTAGCTGATTTTACCACTGAAGACCAAGACTATTTTGAAATTTTCTGCCATTGGTTTCTCAAGTCTTCTGGTAGCAGTGTCTGGAGAATGATTATTTTCTGCTCATGTATGAACTCTATATATAAAGTAAGTCTCGAATGAACTCGTGATGCTGAAATTGTATGTGCTAGAAGCCCCATTTGGGATTTCCATAGTTTATATCCTAATTCACAGCTTTGTTTGTTTAATCCATAGGAAACAGATGTTGTACCAGATACACAACTGCTGGAGAAATTTAGACATATTTCTTCTCTTTCCTATCAAGAATCAGAAGACGTTATCAGCAAGTTAGCTTTGGAGACAATGTACATCACTGACTTCTTTCTCGCCCTGGCAATCTGTAATACTGTTGTTGTTTCAATCCCCAATCAGCCACGTCAAAAGGTAAGAAGGTATTATATTTTTCTACATCAGCATATTTATAAATGAGTTTCCTCTAGTTTGATTGCAAAAGGAGGAAAAAAAATATCTGATATTCAGGATCTGAACCTGCAAGCTTGGTGCTTCTTAACTTTCACAAGATATATTTTGAGATTAAATTGCAGTTGTGGGTTGTTGGGTTTTTTTTCTGTATTCTATTATCTTTTGCCAGATATGTGCACAGCTTATTTTAAGAGTGCCCTAACACCCAGGTTACCTTTAGAAATTAGTTATTGTTTGCTGAAAAATATGAATGGTCTTAGAAGACTTCTAAAATGCTGGAACTGAAAAAAACTGAAAAAAAAATTACCTGTTACTTAACTATATTCAAATAGAATTCCAGCAAGACTATGGAGGATCAAGTTTAATGTCTGTAATAATTTGAAGAAAAAAAATGCTTTGCAATATGGTTAGTATAAGGTGGCCTCAACTTCAGTGTACAATGCATTTGTTAGACTGTCCTGATTTAGTAATCAAGAGACTGTTCAATGTTTTCCTGAAACCGTTTCTTATTTTCAGAGCACACATCTAATATTTATTTAAAGATAGTTTTTTCTTTTTAAAATCAGTTGATTTTATTGCAAGGTGGGATTTTCATAACCCCATCTTCTATCTATTTTGATTGTATGGCAGGGTAATCCCTAAGTTCAGCCTTGATTTCCCTCCCAAATGTGATAAACATTTGTAGAATTTGTGACATGTGCAGGACTAGGTTTTGGTGCTTATGTATGTAGTGCACCTACACGTATGGCTGGAGACGTTTCCAAAGGGTACCCTGTGGAGAATAAAGTACCACCTATATATAAAAAGCCTGGTATTTGAGTGTCCTTCCAGTCAAGTCCACATAGTAGGCAGCCTGCAGTGAACACATGGATGGGGCATCTGATAGTAGTAAATACTAGTAAATAGTAAACCAACTACCAATAGTAAACCAAGTAGTAAATACTAGTAAATACTAAACCAACCTCCACCTGTGAGATTTTCATTTCTTAGAGAATAATATTTCTGGATGACTTTTAGAACAGGAGAAGATGTCCAAGTCAGTAGTAGCTGGGTTGTGAGGAGCAATATGTGGCATAAGGATTATGAGTTCAGCTGGGGAATGTTAATGACAAAGTTAAAGGCAACAGAAGTTTTCAGTGTTTCATGAGGGAGAGAAGGTGAAGGAATGTTCCTAGTCTGTGTCTCCGTGATGCTGAATTGAGATACATAACAACTTGCATGCAACCGGGATAGAACTGAAGCAGGAGTATTTCATTTCTTGATTCTTGAGGACACCTGTCTTTTATTCTCAATTCAGAGCAAAAAAAGTAGTGGTGAAGTACTGTGTTTTTAGCATTACTAGTAGCTAGCCACTGTGAGAAGTATGGAGCTGGTTTATTCTTTGCAACTATCTTGCCAATTGAGAAGTATCTAGTTCCATTCACCACAACTTTTAAAAGTTCCATCGCTTAAACATTCCTAGAAAGAAGTATTACATGGAGTCATTAATCGAACTGGCAATACATGCAGTTTTCAGATCTGAAGTATTTTTACTATTTGTGTGGTTTGAATAGGTGAAGCTCTCACAAAAGCTGTTCGGTGTACTTCTATGGTAATATGTTTAGTTGAGCTGGCTATTTTTAATACAAGTGATCAAAATGATCATAGTTTTTCATTCTGATACATTCATTAAGAAACATATGTGGTTTGTAAGCTGTCTTTCTTTAATTAAATAACATGTGAAGACTTTAAGATCCATGCTTTCTCTGACTGTTCTGTTCCAGATGAGACGCTCTTCGCTGGGAAGAATGCCTATTAAATCCCTTGAGGAAATCAGGCAGATGTTCCAGAGGTTGTCAGTCCGTAGGCTAAGTTCCTCCCCACTTCCAAGCATAAAAGAGTCATCATCTGAAAACCCAAGTAGTTTTGTGAGCAAACTGTCTATTTTCAAAATGAAACTGGCTTCACCTGCTTTGGATGGGGCTGTTCAAAGTGCTGCTCGGCCTCACAATCCTGACAGCCCAGAAAATCCCCAGTTACCCGAAGAAAGTTATACGGTGAATGTAACTGCTGGCCATGAAACCCACAGTGCTGAGTCACCTATTGAATGGTCTCCCTTACCTAAGCTTTGTTATGAAGCTGAAAGTCCAGATGAAGCTGCTTTGGTCCATGCTGCTAAAGCTTATAAATGTATTTTACAGTCTAGGACTCCTGATCAAGTAACTGTGGATTTCTCAGGATTGGGATCTTTAACATTTCAGCTTTTGCATATCCTGCCTTTTGACTCAGTGCGAAAAAGGATGTCAGTGGTGGTTCGGCATCCAGTCTCCAACCAAGTGGTGGTGTACACAAAAGGTGCAGACTCAGTCATGATGGATTTGTTGGAAACTGCATCTGAAGGTATTTGTAGAACTTAATTCTTTGTTCAACTTTAGCATTCTTCGATACAGTTGAATGCATGCCCTGATTTGTAAGAAGAGCCAAGTAACCAAGCAGAACTACTATGTCTGAGTTACTTTTAGGAAACCCATAAAGGTATTACAGCTTCTCACCTACATATGGCTGTGCTGTATGCCATTCTGGAAACTGAGAACAGAAAGCCAGCAGTAATTCAGAGATTTTGTGGTGTCTAAGCTGACCTCTTGGAGCCAACTGTAGTATTTCCAGTCATAAAGTAAGGTTATCTGCTGAAATAGTTGTCTCCTGTGGAGCAGTGAGAGGTGCTTATTAGGATGAGATACTTTCATTGCTTTTTGACTGTTGTTATTTTTTCTGGATTACCAACTATTTTTGTGTTTCTAGATGTGATAATAATATTCTGTGCCTGCAAAACTGTGTGCTGCCTCCTGCTGGGTGCTGTTATTTTAGGGGGAAGGTTCTTGGAATCTGCCACAGAAGGAACATACAGTGTTACTTAAGCACTAATTGTGATTTATTCATACGCTGTATCAGTCATTGGTGTATAAGTGAAGGCATTGGAGAAAGTATTATCTGTGTATGTAAGAAACATGTACCTACATATATTTAAGTTCCAATGTTACAGGGGCTTTTCTAATGGCTGGGAAGGTAATGGAATTTACAGGTTTACTATCTGCAAAATAGAACTTAGTTTTCATGTTCTGTGGTTTATCTCAGTGAGGAAGTGGGATGTTTACAGTTCCACAAGCATATTTTAGCCCAGCACTAGCTATATAAGGTCTAGACAAAAAGCCTCTGCAGGCAATGAGGTAGAAAAGGAGCCTCCAAAGTCTGTGTCATAGTAATAGGGCATAATTTCATGGTCTGGAGGTCTGGAGGTACCTCTCCTTATTTTGGCTGTCAGGGTAAACTTGCAATCTAATTTCTACATGTCTGAAGTTAGATGAGCTAATCTCTTCTCTGAAAAAAAAAAAGCTTTTCTGCAGCAGCCTTTCTGGCTCCCTCCCACTGTATCAGAGAGAACAAAGCTGCTTTGGTGTCTGTGGCCCGGATCATTTTAGAAAATGATTTTATGTTAGAAAGACACTTTGATATGCTAGTATATATGAAGACATATGAGTGCCAGACTGGTTCCCCCTCACTGCTTGTGCAGACTGGCCCTCTCCATGCATTCTAAAGATACAGCCACAGTACACTATGCAAATGTGAAGGTATGTTCAGAGTTAAAATTTTGGTGTTTTTAAACCATATTTAGACCTCCAAAATTTTCCAGTAAATTTACTCTAAGAATGAATATTTAATTTACTTTCTTTACTTTTTACATAATGGTAGACACCAAGAATTCAGAAATGCAACAGAAGAATATTAAAGAGAGGACCCAGAAGCATCTGGATGACTATGCCAGAAAGGGACTGCGCACTCTTTGTATTGCTAAAAAGGTGGTTTTTTATATGTATTTTTAAGAATGCTTATATTCTGTGACGAGCGGGAGTGTTTTTTCCAATGAAACAGATGTCACCACTTATAAACCAGATGTTCCCATTGCCACGTTTCATTTATCCTTACTTTCTTTCAGGAGGATTTTGTAAGCTGACATACAGAAAAATTCTGTCTTCAGTTAGATTCATGTACCTGTTGTCACTTTAGGATGTCAGACAGTTTTAATAGCCTAATTCTAGAACAAGGGATGTAAAATGTCCTGATTTTCTTACATGAGTCCTCAGCGGCTCTCCTCATGTGAACCTTGCCCTGGTTGGAATTTTTTTTCTGGATACAGAAAACAAATGTAGTCAGGCCTGCCTTATTGAGTGTCACAGTCTGTGGTGTTATAAGGGTCTGTATGCAAAACTATGTGATGTTATGAGATTCCATTGTGAATTAAAAACTGCTCGAATTCCATAACAACTGAAACAGGAAAGGAAACTCTCATGCCAAGTGAAAGCACAAGCTGTGTAACTGTACAGGTATCAAGCTGTACCAATTTGTGCAGTGATTCTGTGACTATGTCAGTGAGGCAATTAAAGAACAGTAAGGAGGATACTGTACTCCTTGGCCTCCCTGCCTTCCATCTAAATGGAAATATATGAGGCAACTCCAGGTGCCTGCAAACTTTTTGGTTAACAGCCTGACCTGTGAATCATGCTGAATCTGTGGACGCACTGGGGTACACATGTAACTGCGCTGTCAGGGCTGCTCTTCAGGTTTAGTATATGGATAACAGGAATGGCTCTGAGGGATGCTCTTGGAGTAAATTTGAAGTGAAATCTGGACACATCTTCTGTGTTTTCTTTCCCTCTATAGGTCATGAGTGATGAAGAATATACAGAGTGGTTAAATAATCATTTTTTAGCAGAAACCAGCATTGACAACAGGGAAGAGTTGCTGCTGGAATCTGCCATCAGGCTTGAAACCAAACTAACTTTGCTTGGTAGGTAAGAAGATGCTGTAACTCACAGGAAACCCCTTATGATGGTTGTAATCTGAATTCGCTGTATGAAAATCTGTTTGTATAATGTATAGCTTTCTACACATCTAGAATTTGTTGACACTCCTGAGTGTACATAAATCTTACTGCCTGTTTGTTACAGTTGTAGAACCTACTGAAGGCAGCTTGTGATTTTCCATTGTTTGTAAGGCACAATGTTTTACTTTTTTTCCGTGCACACCAGAGTTTTTGAGTGTCATCATAATAAGTATGTGAAATGATGGCAACTAATCAGAAGACCACTTCTGGACATATTTTATCCTATTGTTGAATTCTGGGTAGGGTAGGTATGCATAGTGAAACCGGCTCCTGTTGGAGTAAGAAGGGATCACATACCTCAGGAAGGGAGCATAAAGTTTTTAGAGTGCCCAAGCTGAAACAACTTCTTTCCTTTCTTCCCTTGGTGTCTGTCAGAGAAGCTTGCATCCAAAAAATTCCAGCATCATCCTTTCTGGAACTATTTTGACTTTTGACTTGCATCAAAATGCAAGCAGACTGCAGAGCAAAGGATTTTCATTTTCCAGGTGACTAGTGGACATGATCTCTGTGACCTTGTTGGCACAGAAATTGCAATAGCATCACCAATTTGCCTGATCTTTTGGCCCTTATCCATCCTCATATGACAGTCTGCTTTATATACAAATTGCTCATTCCTCACTAGAAACATGTTAAGAGAGAAAACTTTACTGGGGATTATTTTATTGTTTATTTATTTGTCAAAATGACTCTAGCTGCAAGTGGCTGAAGTTTTGGTTTTTTTAATAAACTTTCTTAGCCTGAGTATCCCACAGCCCAAGCCATGCTTGCAGGTTATGATTTAGTACTGAAAATGTCCTATACTATATCATAGGCATTGGTGCTTTTCAGCAATGGCTTTGCTTAATGTGTTGTGTTACCTTGTCATTAGCAGAGCAGATGATTTTGCAAGTTCATGTTAGGATACAAGCATACATGCTTCATATACCAGAGAAGAGGATATCACTGTTAAATATTCCTTTTTTTTTTTTTGGTCAGTTTTTTTCTATAACTGCTAAGATGCAACACAGTGGAGTTTTACATATTGTCAGCTGATCAAATATTCTATTCTCCTATTGTTTCAACTCCCAGTGCACTACATGACGTTATGATGTGGAACACTGATAGCCAAAAATCTTAAAACCATGACAACCTGTAAGGTTGGTGCATGTCAGCTACCCATAACGTGTGATGGACATTGAGACAGAAAGAGGACAAAGGGGGAGATTCCCAAGCATATTGTAGCAGGGTGTCTGTTATGGAATGTGGATACTCCCAGGGGCTATCTTTCCTGTCACACTTGCAGACTTGCTTCTGGAAATACTGCAGAGCTAATCCATCTGCTTGTCTAAATTAAGGTGCCACTGGCATTGAAGATCGCCTGCAGGATGGTGTTCCAGACACAATACAGGCATTACGGAAAGCAGGAATAAAAATATGGATGCTGACAGGTGACAAGAGAGAGACAGCTGTCAACATTGCCTATGCTTGTAAATTGCTGGAGCCAGATGACAGAATCTTCACACTCAAATCGCAAAGTAGAGTGAGTAGAAAATTGCACTTTTTTTCAGTGTTCAAGAGGTTTTTGTTTTGTTTTCTCTGCCAAAAAAAAGAATGCGGTCAGGCAGTATCACAGGACTGTACAGGAAAAGAATATATTCTCTGTCCTCTTTAATATCTTTATTGATGACCTGGATGAGGGTATTGAGTGCACCCTCAGTAAGTTTGCAGATGACACCAAGCTGGCTGGAAGTGTTGATCTGCCTGAGGGTACCGAGGCCTTACAGAGGGATCTGGATAGGTTGGATAGCTGGGCTGAAGCCAATGGGATGGGATTCAACAAGATCAAATGCTGGGTCCTGCACTTTGGCCACAATAACCCCAGGCAACGCTACAGGCTTGGAGCAGAGTGGCTGGAAGACTGTGTAGAGGAAATGGACCTGGGGGTGTTGATTGACACTAGACTGAGCATGAGCCAGCAGTGTGCCCAGGTGGCCAAGAAGGCCAATGGCATCCTGGCTTGTATCAGGAATGGTGTGGCCAGTAGGAACAGGGAAGTAATTATTCCCCTGTTCTCAGCACTGGTGAGGCCGCACCTCAAGTACTGTGTCCAGTTTTGGGCCCCTCACTGTAAGAAAGACATCGAGGCCCTGGAGTGTGTCCAGAGGAGGGCAACAAAGCTGGTGAGGGGTCTGGAGCACAGGCCTTATGAGGAGCGGCTGAAGGAGCTGGGATTGTTCAGTCTGGAGAAGAGGAGGCTCAGGGGAGACCTTATTGCTCTCTATAACTACCTGAAGGGGGGTTGTAGTGAGCTGGGGGTCGGCCTCTTCTCTCGGGTGACTAGTGATAGGACTAGAGGGAATGGCTTCAAGCTGCGCCAGGGAAGATTCAGGCTGGACGTTAGGAAATACTGCTTCTCTGAAAGGGTGGTCAGGCACTGGAATGGGCTGCCCAGAGAGGTGGTGGAGTCACCAAGCCTGGTGGTGTTCAAAGAGCATGTGGATGTTGTGTTGAGGGACATGGTTTAGCGGGAACCAATGGTGAAGGGCGAATGGTTGGACTGGATGATCCTGTGGGTCTTTTCTAACCTTAGCGATTCTATGATTCTATGATTCTCTGTTTTCCCATCTGACAAAAGATAGCATCATCACTTGGAAGATGAGGATATTTGAAAGCTGACTTTTTTTTCCTGATGGGTAAAATATAAAATACTTTATGTAGTATCTGTTTCTTTACATATTCCATCAATTGTCACTATTTTAATTGATTGCTAAATTTCTCTTTATGCTAGGTGGGAAAGTTGACCTGCATCGTATTCTATTCGATATTTCAGATGGCTGTGAGTTTACAGCATATTAGCAATATAGGAATTAATGCCATGAAATGGTATCAAATCAGGTTGTGTGCTACTTTGTCATATTCTCCCTCAACCATGCCTTTTTTTCTTTTTTTTTTTTCAGGCAGTCTTTTTATATTTTTCTAATGTGTTTCAGTGTTTTCCCTTCTCCTAGTACAACTGAACCAATCTATTTAACGACCCGCAGTTTAGCTTTGCTTCTATACTTCTATATCTTCTATACTGCATCCTCTGTGATTTTAAAGGGTTATTCATCCTCATGCCGGAATCCCTTTGTATTCTACAAAGTGAGAGAAGTACACTACACATTGATAGCAACTGGCATTTTCTCCATATTTCCTTTATAAATTGGAAAAGGAGCCAGAATACAGTGTTTAGTAAGTTACTTTTCTCTTGTCTTTAGGATGCCTGTGCTTTGGTGATGAACAATATTTTAGAATGCATGCAGAAAAGCACTCCTGACCAAAAAAAAGGAAATCAGAAACTTGAGAATGTCCCTGCAAGTCCTTCTACCCAAGCTCACGGCTTCAGTGCAGGCCTGGTTATTGATGGAAGGACTTTAGAGCATGTCCTTCAGGACAGCCTGCAGAATGCTTTCTTGGAGCTCACAAAAAAATGTCGAGCTGTAGTCTGCTGCCAAGCCACACCACTGCAAAAGAGCGTGCTGGTCAGACTGGTGCGAAATAAGCTAAAGGCAATGACGTTAGCTGTAGGTGAGTCTCATGGTTTCCTTCTTTTCTCTGAGATGTAGAAGGCAGTTTCTTCTCTCCTTTATTTTTCTCAATGTCTGTTACAAAATTAAATTACAAGGAAGATAATCCTTTGAATAATAGTTGTCTTTAACATAACATGATGATCATCTTTTAAGCTAGCAAATTTAGTCTGTGCTCAGTAATCTAAAGCAACAAAGAACAGCAGCAGTCATGTACAGCATTATGTGATGCATGAAGGGCAACTGAGGGGATTTTCCTTCTTGTTCTCCATCACAGCCCCCAAAATAGTGAAGGAGAAGGGAAATGACTGAGTATGATTTAAAACACCCGTATTTTCTGTCCAAGCATACTGACTAAATTCTGACAAAAGGAGCAGCTAATATCCATTTGAAGAATATTGCTCAGCTCAGTCAGGCCTCCTACACTCTGATCTTTCTTTCCACAGAGTATTCCATAGGCTGCATTGCTGGCTATGAAAGTGGTTTTCTCTGAATTTTGTAGTTTTATGTATTTGTCTATGTATTTGTGCTACCTCCACGGCAATGTAATAGCCAATAAAGCTGCTTCCAGGTTGTGTTTCAACTAACTTAAGAGAGCTTAGTTATCATTTCTTACCTTTTCTCTGTAGGTGATGGTGCCAATGATGTCAGTATGATCCAGGTAGCTGACACTGGTGTGGGAATCATGGGCCAAGAAGGCATGCAGGTAGTGTGTACAAGGCAGACAAAAGTGACGTCAGATTCCATTTCAAATCTGTTCAGCATTTACTCTGTAGGTCCAGCAGCTCCACAACCCATTGCTGTATTTGAGGGAATGTGCGCAAGCCCCTGCACTTATCTGGGAGCACTCACAAGCTGAAGGGTGCAGGTGTTCAAACTCCAATAACAGAACTTACTGCCTGTCACTGATCTCCCCATTATGTATTTGGGCTGCTTGTTCTGTGGCATGAAATATCAGTGATTTCTTTGGAGCTGCTGGTGTAAAGTGTTGTGCAGAGGGGATTCAGATCTCAATAAGGCAAGGCTCATATGCACTATATATTTAAAAAAACATTTAAAAAGAGTTTCCAGCATTATATCAGTTGTTTGCTGGTCAGTACTGAAGCTCATCATTAGCAGTTTGGATATATCAGTGCTTTCCCTTATGTGTGTTCCAGGCTGTGATGGCAAGTGACTTTGCGATTTCTCAGTTCAGGCATCTCAGGAAGCTCCTGCTTGTCCATGGTCACTGGTGTTATACCAGGCTTACCAACATGATACTCTACTTCTTCTACAAGAATGTGGTATGTAGCTGTCCTGTCCTATGGAAAGCAGTTTGCTTATTTGACAGGGCTGAACGGTCTAGTGTGGCTCCATATTACTTTTTATTTCTACTGTGAATGGGATCAAAAATATGCAAAGTGCACATGGCAAACAACTTTGTTTCCAATTTACATCTTCAGAGACTAGACTCTCCTATCGCTTGGATTGGGTTTCCAACTGAAACCCATTGTCTAATTTGTTTAAAAAGTGGATAACAGGCATTAATTAATGTTCTCATAGCATTAATATTTAAACAAGCTATGTAGCCTGTTATGAAATGTAAAGATGTGTGCTAGCCAAATGTAATTTTAAGGTGTGGGATTGGCAGGGACTCTAGCAATTATACATAATTTGTTACAGATTATTGTAACCAGACCCACAGCCTGCCTATTTTCCTCTTGGTTTTTAAAACACTTATCTACAGGTAACATTTTATCATCTCATCATTGACTTTTCAGGCCTACGTGAACCTCTTATTCTGGTACCAGTTCTTCTGTGGGTTTTCAGGCACATCAATGACTGACTATTGGATCTTGATTTTTTTCAATCTCCTTTTTACATCGGTGCCACCCATCATTTACGGTGTCTTGGACAAAGATGTGTCTGCAGAGATACTCATGCAGATCCCACAGCTGTACGTGATGAGCCAGA
The DNA here is from genome assembly GCF_016699485.2 of Gallus gallus. Taxonomy (NCBI): domain Eukaryota; kingdom Metazoa; phylum Chordata; class Aves; order Galliformes; family Phasianidae; genus Gallus; species Gallus gallus. The sequence continues at coordinate 66,287,017 of NC_052535.1, read as the reverse complement.
AATCTGTGGTAGGTTAAAGAATGCTTGGCCTGAAGCAAATTAAAATGGTCAGCATTTTGAGCCATTTCTTTCTTTCCTTCATGGTTCACATCAGGCAAACATGAAGTTTAAAACCACTTTCTTTGTTAGATCCAGACGTGTACTCTGTGCATGAATAAAAGCTGGGCTTTTTTTTTTTTTTGTCAAGTAAATTCTCTGTAGCCTGGCTGGAGGAGATCTGTGTTTTGTCAGTAACAGAGTTTTGATAAAGTAGATGTTACAGGCTTCAGGATTTGGTCCTTTGTTTTGATGAAACAGAATACAGTGAGCTGAGAGGAAGGTTTTGGGGCAACATAATAAGAATTACTGCATTATACAATTGCTTTTCTCTTTCCCTGCTTTCTTTTTGTAAAAATTTTTATCAAAGTTTTTCTCTTTTTTTTTCCAAGCTCAGTATTGTCTTGCTCTGTTGTACAACTTGTAGTTGTTGAGTAGTATATCATCTCTTTTCTTGCATGGAAGCACAGTGAAATAACTGCTTTGAATTAAGTGTACTATAAAAGAAAGAGCAATGTTTTTAAAAATGTCACAATGTTGCATCATTATGTCAAAAGTGCACAGTTCTTTATAAGCTATTAGCATAGACAGTAACTTGGATTCATCTTCAGTGATTTAAAGCACTGCCCTGACACGAGCAAATGAGAAGTCTAGTTTCCCACACCATTTTCAGAGAGAAATTCAGTTCATGAAAGGGCTGAATTGCTTTTTGGAGTAACCCATCTCTCCTCACTAACGAGGGAGGAAATCCTGAGTGAGTAGACTGTGCATCTGTGTGCCTCAATTGATTGTTTGAAGGAATGGAATATACCTAAGCCAGGACATATGCACCTATAGTTTCATCAGTTTGCTGCCACTGAATGGGGAGGGCTCACTCCTCCTTGTTTTCTCCCTTCATTACTTCCCATTCCCTATTTTCACCCTTGTAGTTAGATTACCTCCCTCGTGCCAGTTCTGCTGTTCATCACTTTCTTCCAGGAGCTGATTTAACTTACTACAATTGCAAAGTTGCAGTGAGATTCCCAGCAGAAAATATCACATCCCACTTTTAAGGGGAGGGGTGGGGTGACCAGAGGAAAATAATTTTTCACATTCTAGTGAATTTAGTTACCTCACATTAGAGTCCTGTATGCACAGAGGAGTAAATGAGCACAAATTAAGAGACAGAAGCAGATGTACAAAAAGGAAGGGAATGGAAGTGGGAGGAACACGGGACTTGGCATTCAGTGATAGTAAGTTGTGAGGATGATTCACTGTCCCGTTGCCCTCTTCCTTCCTTGTCACTCATTTAAGTAAGACGTTGGCAGATCCGTTCTGGGAGGAACAGCTGTAAGATTAGAGCTCACAGATCTGGCTGCTGATTTAAATCATAGCAGCTAGCTACACGTGCATCTTCCTATTGTGGCATAAAGGTATGTCTCTTCATGGGGAAGCCAGCTAGAGTTATTCTGTGGATTATCTTTCCTCAAGGCCAATTGGATGCTTAACAAAGCTGCAGCAATTTGTTGATTTGTTTCAATGCCGTTATCTTTGTTTTGTTTTTGTTTTTTCTTACAGGCCTACTTGCCTTCAACCTTTTGGATAACCTTGCTGGATGCTTTTTACCAAAGTCTTGCTTGCTTTTTTGTGCCTTACTTCGTAAGTGCTGGATATGAAATACATTTATGCACTTTGGCATACTAAATACTCAGGCAAATTAGAAATGAAATGTAGTTTTTGATTGTACCTCATCATATACTAATGTATAGTAGCAGAATTGTCATTGGAACTGAGTTGAATTGTGCATGGAAGTATGTCCAGTATTTAAGTAAATCATGCCACTTTACATGTTAGAACTATATGTCAAACATATTACACTGACTGTATGTTACACTGTCTTCCTTTGCAGACTTACTGTGGCTCAGACATAGACATTTTCTCGTTTGGAAACCCTATAAACACAGCAGCACTTTTTATAATATTGTTTCACCTTCTCATTGAGTGCAAATCTGTGGTGAGTACTTTGTTTCCCAAAGAGTACATTCCTCAGAGTGTGCATACACCTTTCATTAAAATTTACGGAAGAGTGAGCTTAGTACAAAAAAACAAATAAGTAGAAGAGAGAAGAGAAACATTTCCTTTATAAGTCTTTGTAAGCTCTCCTAAGGAAGCTGTCATCAGAGCCAACAGAATTACTTGTGTGACAAAAATTAACAAAATTTGATCTCAGAATTATTTAGTAGTAAGGGATCCTGCCTTATTGGGAATCAGTGGGTTTGGGGATGTCGCTTTGATTTGGCAAACGGTGAAACCAGCCAGTGATCTGCTTGAGCCTCCATAAGTTCCCATAGCTTGCTTCTCATAGAAAACAATATCAGCTATTGATTTTTGAGTGCTCGAAATGGATGCCCTACTCGCTCTAGAGAACGAGTATGTTATAGAAATGCTATTCCAGCTTTCACTTGTCTGCATAAAGTAAAGCGTCTGTTCATAAAATCTGCTTTAGCTTGGATGAATTTAAAGCTTTTACAAGGGTAATGTTTACCCATTGCACATAATTTTAAAGAGAATATAGTAATATTTACAATACAAAGACAGACATTAATGGCTTTTGATGTTTTTCTTGTCATTCTTGAATAAAATTCCATCTTGGAATTGCATCATAATGGACAAAATTGCAAGTTGTGATTCTTTCTTTCATTATTCTCCTAGGTGCATGGCAGCACTTACACAAATGCCTTTAATCTGCCTACATGCATAGCTTGAGTTATCCACACTCTGAATAGGAAAACAATACATAAATGGGTTTCACTTGCCATTTTGGTATGTTGGCAAGCTGGCAGACCAGTGACAGTGTTGCTTCCATAGTAACAATTGTAGCTATGACTCCAATGAAGAGTTAGTCGTTAATCAGTGTCTCTAGCAGCAGAGGTAAGGGATGTGTCAAGCAAACCCATCACCTCTGTTTGCTTGAGAAGACTCTCAGCTGCCAGTAAGGTGATCATTTAAAGCAAATAGCATTATAACATCTTACGCAAGTGAATTGAAAGCTATACTTTTAGAAGAACCAAAAAAAAATAAAATAAAAAATAAACAGCTGGATTACCTATGAACTGTAGAAAGAAGGTTCAGTTCTTCTTGATAGTGTTTTGCACAGTGTTAGGAATATCTATCTGAACAGTTTTCTCCTCTGTTACATTTGTTACATTAAAAAGCTGTCCTTGAAGGAAGAGTGTGGGTCTGTGCATGCTCGTGCATACCTGTGCCTGCAGGATTTATGGGTCTTTCTGTTTACAGCCTAGATGTGATTTCTTTTCTTTTCTGACTTGCAGACTTGGATTCATACAGTAGTTATAACTGGCAGCATCCTATTTTACTTCATTTTTGCTCTGGCTTTTGGGGCAACCTACAGAACCCATAACCCACTATCAAATCCTTATCGGATCATGGAAAAGCATATGGCAGACCCGGTTTTTTACCTAGTGTGCCTCCTGACTACTTGTGTTGCTCTGCTACCCAGGTGTGTTTCTGCTTTATAACCACAAGCTGCTACTGCTAACAAAGTGGTTTTCCTTAATTTGTTGATGCCTTGTGGTACCTAAAGGGGGCCTGTAGAAAAGAAGGGAAGATAGTCTTTATCAGGGAGTCTAGTGGTGGGAGGAAGGGGTAGTAACTTTAAACTAAAAACAGATTAGCTTAGATCAGATATTAGGAAGAAATTCTTTGCTGTGAAGGTGGTGAGGAGTTGGAGCAAGCTGCCCAGAGAAGCTGTGGATGCCCCATCCCTGGAGACATTCAGTGCCAGGTTGATCTGGCAGATGTCAGCCCTGCCAATGGCAGGGCTTTGGAGCTGGACAGTCTTTAAGGTCCCTTCCAGCCAAAACCATTCTATGGTTCTATTGCAAAGACAAAAAAATGAAAGCACCCGAAATGAATATCAGCATTTGAAAATGCTTGTTTTGAAACATGTTCTGGTACAGTTGCTGGAATGATAATTTATATTCTCAAAAGGGCACCAGCAAAAGCATATTTCAGAGGCTGCTGCAGTCTTTGGTTTAAATGGATGGTGTTTAGTTTCCTTCAGTCCTAGTTTTGATTTTGGGAATGGTTTTGAGTCTGCTTCTAACCAGCTTATTTGGAACCATATTTTGTAGATATTTCCTGAGGGCTCTCCAAGGAACATTGTTTCCATCTTCAGTGTTGAGAGCCAAGTGCTTGGACAAACTGGTCCCCGAGGAGAAGAGGGAAGCAATTAAGAAATGGAAGAATGAATGCTTTGTAAGCTGTAGAATGGAGTTGCAGGTTACTTCTGGGTCTTCCAGCTCAGCCACAGGTACTGTATTAAAGGAAGAAAGCGTTGTCAGTGTTCTGCCAGCTTCTAAAATACCTTTTCACGCCTGTTCAAGAGATGACTTAATGAAGGAAGAGCCTGGGAATAGAAATAACTTGAACTCTGAAAAGACTGCATTTCTGAATTCAAAGAGGACTGATTCAGTTATCTGATGTGCCAAAGTCTCTGCACGTACTTTGGAAGAGTGCAGCCGTGCCATTTCTCTAGCATGCAAAGCAGGTTTGAATTCTTTGTTATGTGCACAAAATGGTTTAATACAATTTACAAAGTTGGAATGTGAACTGTTGAAAACCCAAGAATAACAACTGCTGATGTATGCTACACTGTGATTTTGGTTTTCTGTGGGTTTTTTTTTTTTTTTTTTCAGCCAAGGTAGATGATGCACTCACTTACCTAAAAGCTTTTGAGTTTGTAAAGCTTTTCAGTAATTTATTGAAACGTTAAAACCTCCAGCCATTTAGACCTTTATTTTCAAATGCAGTATACTTTGCATACTGCTTCTCTCTTTCATGCAGCATTGCATAATGCCTCATACTAAGTCCCGTCTGTAAGAACTACAGATCTGCAGATTCAGTTCAGGTAAAATTCAATCTATCAAAAGCCATGCTAGTCCCTTGCATTGCTGTCCTCCTATCACAGTGTTGCCTGGAATTCATAGCTTACTGAGGTAGGAAGCAAGCAGAAAGGCTTGGATGTAGTGGTTTTAGTTTGTTTGTTACAAAACTTCTCTAATGTTTTTAATGCAGTAATTAACCACTGTGGTCCCGCTCGCTCCTCCACGACCATCTCAGCATGATCCAAATGCTATTTAAGCCATGAGGAAAGTGCCCTGGATGAGACATAGAATTCCCATATCTCCTTCACAGAAAATCTTTGTGCAGCTTTTTGTTCTCCATGGTAGTTCATCCTCCTTCTACATCCCCTCTCTTTGTCTCCCTGTTTCCTTTGATCTCCTTCACCACTGACTGATCTTCTCCTCACTCAACTTGGATATTGGCTGCCTGACTTTTCTCCAGACTTTTAACCTCATATCTGCCCTGGAAAATCATCTGCAAATGGCGGTGGGAAGTTCCTGTGTGTCTTCAGGTGCAACAGCTTGTAACTAATGGCATTTCTCTTCACTCTCAGGTGTTTTCACATTCCTCTAAACTTTAATATTAAACAGCAAAAGCATCACTCAATTTAGCTGCTCAAAAGAAGGTGTAGCGATTGGTATGCTTCATATTTGAGCTCTGTTGTGTAAATGTCTTGGAGATGTTCCACCTCTGCCAGTGCTCTTCACACCATCTAAGCTGAGATGAGCGTGGCTCTTTCTAAATTATGGCCCCAAAAGTTATATGGCCAATTTATGGAGGAATCTGTGAAATTGTTTGTGTCTGCTAGCACTTATTGAAATAAACCATTTCCTCAAACTGTAGCAGCTAATTCTTATTATTGAGCCAATTTTTTGTTTTGTTTCTTTCTCAAATTTTCTGCTTTCAAATTGCCAAGATCTGTTGTGTTTATTTTCGTTTACCGTGCTTGGGGCAAGGGCTCTGCTTTTTAATTGACCATGAGTTTTCCATGCCAATGATCGACATTACATATTCCTCATCTCCTAAGATCTCTGAAAGAATTTAAACAAACACTGGGAGGTCCAAGACAGCTGCTGCTACATTGGGCAGATACTGAGAGCACACTAAGTTCGTTCAGATGCAGGTCACCACATGTTGCCAGAAGTTTAAAAAGGTACAATGTAATTACTGCAGATTCCATCCTCATAGTTAGCGAGAAGAAAAATATCCTTTTGTTCAGCCCATAGAAGAAAAACAGTGGAAGGAGCCAGTGACAACAGGGATTTCTGTAGTTTTTGTTTTTGCTTTTTTTTTTTTTTTTTTTATATGGTTCAACATCTGACAAAACAATTTTGATAAGTTCTAACACATGTAATGCACACCTTCAAAATGAGAGTGAACGTTCAAGTCCTTGGAGATTGTGTCCAGCCTAAGTAGATTCACAATTATTATTTCTAGGTGGCTTTGGTATACTTGCTTGTGTACTCTTACAGTACTCTTATATTTTACCCAATGTAACGTGATGGAAACAACAACGATAACAGGGCAGCAAGATCCCAGGCTGCAGTGGTTGAGCATTTGCTCAAACACAACAGCAGCAGGCAGAAATAAAAGAAAGAAGTTACTCACCTTTAGGAAGCCTCAGATATGCAGAATTCTGCAGCGAGATACCCTTAATTCCATTGGCAACCCTTAAATGAGGTCTGGAAAGGGGTGGATCCTGGCCCCACTCCTTCTGGTCATTCAGGTGTATTGCATGCACCTGAGCTCCCTTGGTTGGCCCTGCCTTCCCACCAGGTGCTCAGTCACTGCTTCAGGCTGTGACTTGCATTTCCACTACAATCTAATATTTTATATTTTATAATACTCTTATATTTTTTGCAGTTGGAAAAAGTCATTCCGAGCAACAGGTTCAGAAGAGCTTAAGGGGAATAGAAAGAGATATAACTGCTGGTGCCAAGAGGGGACTCTAGGTGTCCTGACTGCAAATGTCAGCTTTCTCTGCGTATGATGGAACAGTGAGGTTCCATCTTCTTTCTGGAAGAAGATGCAGAGCAGCCAGCAGGTTGTGCAGGGAGATAGCTGCTACAGGGCAGAATCATACAATGGATGTCAGAGTTGATCTGCTCTGCTGCAGAGCCCCAGGGCAGGTGTGGTGCTCCCCATGCCGATCCTAGTAGATGTTCTCCTGTAGTGAAGAGCTCAGTGAAGTCCAGGCCAATGTTTCCTGCCCTGGAAGCCAAATACTGATGTTTCTGTTATCTCGTGTGACTGCTTCTTCTGCACCGTAAATCTATTTTGTCTGTTTAAGCCAATTTAATGCCTTCCTGCCCTTTACTTTGCCTCTGGGACACTTACAGTGCCCTTAGTTGGCTTTAATAAAAGCCTTATAAAACCCAATCCTTTGCTTTGCTTTGTTTGTTTGTTTGTTTCCATGGTGGACAAACAGCCAAAAAAAATGGAAGACTGTCTGCCATGACCACTCTCTGTTTCTTACTGAACTGGGAGATGTAGACGATGAGTCTTTAATAAAAGCCTCAAATTGTTAATTGGCTATACCTAAAGTGGTGCCAAATGAGGGGTGCATGTTAATCATTCTCCCTATACTTCTCAGTAGTTGAAGGTTTATTATAATTTTTTAGCACTGGAGACATCACAACCCCTTGGTTGTTTCTGCACAACAGAACCCGACTTTGCCATTTGGAAGGTGGGCTTTTTAAGATCATCTCACAGGTGTTTTGCAGATGTCAGAAAAAAACAGCACGGAGTTCAGTGTTTTGTTTCAAGCAAACACCAATTTTCAGCGTCTGCCCCAACTTTGGCCCCAACTTTGTGACTACACTTAGAGCAGCTTTAACTCACAGGTCACTGCAATATTTGATCTGCCAGAAAATTCCCTCTTTTTTCTTTTTTTGCTTTTCTTCAGCAGCAGCGAGTGTAGTGAGCATTTGCAGGTGGCAGCAGCCACAGCCTTCATGTAGTGGGTGACTTCACAGCCCAGCTCTGGCCTGCTCATGGGGCACACTGAGCTGAATTCTCTAAGCCATGCTCTGGTTGTCCCCCAATGCCACTGGCTGCAGTATGAGAGCATGAAGCACCACTGCTCCCTGGGCTGCTGCTTCCCCAAGTAGTCCTCAGTCCCTGCAGGAGGCAGCGGTCACATCCCAAAGGTGAATGTGTTAAGAACTTTCTAACAGCTAGTGGAGCTCACCACAGCTCCATGTGGTTTTTGTGTTACTAATTCCTGTTTCCAGGTACCTTACTGCTGACTACAGTTAAAAGCCAAATTTTAACTATTTCATGTTTTTGCCTGCTTGTATTTTGTATTTCAGTGTGTTCATGCGTTGAAATGCAACATCCTGGTTGTAAGGAGCTGTGTCCTTAGCTGGCCTGAGGAAAGCCATATAACCAAACATGTTAATTTTTCAACTATTTAAATCCCAAATAGTTGTTGGCGGTGCTGTCCTTGGTATTTTTCTGTACTGGATGTAGATGTACAGAAGAAACCAGAAGTTGTACACGAGGTTTAGTGCCAAACCCTCCACCAATTTGTGATGCAAGCAGAGCTGTCAGCAGTGCGTAGCAAACCAGGTAAGGGCAGGTCAATACCATTTCAAAGCTGTTTTTAGGAATTAGTGCTGAAGTCATAACTTTGTCACTACTCTCTTCACTCTTCCATATTGTCACTGAGTCTCTGGGAAGATTGAAACACCTGAAGCAGAGACATTACTAGGAAAATTATTGTAAATTTTTATTAGTACAGTGAGAAAGAAGCACATCAGCTTTCAGTATGACATTGCTTCCATTTGGCTGCACAGTCATAGGAGAAGTGAAACCAACAGCATCTCCTCGCAGTGAGGCTATGCTTGTAAAGAACATAGCGTGGTTGTGGTCATCGCTGTTATGGCAGCACATATGAAAAAGTTTCAAGGCAGTGGTAGGAGGAATATACTTGCCTATTTGATGTGCACACATAGAAAAAAAGCAGTATAAAAATACATTTATAAAATTACAAATTTCCTCTTTACATGGAATGTGGTGGCAGACAGCTGTGGGGGAAAGCCACAGCCCTATGGGCTGGAGCTTGGTTTATAACATCTTCCACATGACCCCAAACAGGAGAGGCTGGGCCCTTTGTTTAAGCAGCACTCTCTTTTGGTTCCTGGGAGGGACAGCGTATACAGCATGGCAGCCAAACCCAATTAATTAAAGTATGTTATTATTTCACATGCTACCATTTGGTAGTGCTAACATTTGTGCAAAAAAACTGTATGTCCTTGTTAAATTCAGAGGTGCTAACTACTACTTCTAGTCAGAGAGGCTGCTAGATTCACAACAGCTCCTATTTGTTCTTACCCCCAGAAGGCTGAGCCTGCAGAACTACTGCCTGTGCTATGCTGTGCTGCACTGCAGAGAACCCGGCCCCAGGGAGAGTTGCAGTGGGGAGAGCTGCAGGGGGGAGAGCTGCGACTCACACAGCCTTGAAGCAAGGGCACCACTAACCTGCTCCACCTGCAGCCTGCCTGCACTGGAATAACACGGTCACTGCAGCTTTCTCTCTGGGGAAAGAGCATTTTTGTTACAGAAAAAGCAAAATCCTTAATATATTTAATATATTTAATAATAAAATAAAAGGAAAGGAAAAACTAGCAAAGCCTAGGGATGTCTTCTTTCTGAGCATCAAACAGTGATACAAAAGTCATTTAAATAGGGCTTTCAGAACCCACAACAAATGCTATTTATTAATAATGCTCTTTTTGAGTGCTGTCCAGTATGTCTAATATTACACATGTTAAAGGAAAAGATACTAAAGAAAGAGGCAAACTTTTCACTAAAGCGATAGTCTGAGCTGTGTAGGTTAGTTGTAACATGACTTATCGTACCTGAAATCTCCATTATCAGCTGTTCTAATGCAGGTTTCCATGTATGACAGGCATTGTGCTGACAAGGTCCTGCATGCTGCCATGGGGGCACACCAGAGGTAGCATTGAGGGTAACTGTATGCCTGAGGCTGAAACACCTGTGCATTACTCCCCAGTGAAATTCAGCCTGTAATTCTCAACTTCTTGAGTTCTCCTATTCTGGCTTCCTGAAAAGCCATGAGCTGTGCATGTCACCACCTACAGTAGTAAGAAACAATTCCCTTCCGGCTCTAGAAAGGTGCCAATGCCAAGCTCCACTGTAAGCTCCATTGTCAAGTATTGTGGGTTGGTTGGTTTGTTTGTTTGTTTCAGCCAGACTCTTGGAGTCATGGCTTGGCTTCTTATCACTGAACAGAGTTTGCCACCAAGCACTTCAGTGGGGCTCCTTTGAGTTTTTGCTGATGAAGCTGTTGTACTTTGCTTAACATTTCTAATACACATTTGGATTCCACCTTCTGTTCAAATCTTCTGCCATATAGATTTCTCTTTGCCTTTTTCTCTCCCCAGATTGTTTAATCTTCTTAAGCAAAATTAAACTCAGTGCAAAATACTAGAAGAAGCCCACCCAAAAATACTCAGTTTCTCAGTATTATTTCTCATATTTGCTCACACTGCATCTTTTGCACTTTAAATCTACATTTTCCATGTCTCCCCAGATGCTCCAACCAGCTTACTCTTGAGGCAAAAGCTTTTGCAGTGGCTCTGCCAACACTGTGTTTCCAGAGGACTAGAGGTTGTCAGTGCATGCTTTATAGACTGAACACTATAAATTTTTAAAAAAAAAAAGGGTAAGAGAAGCTAGTGGGGCACAGTTTTAATAAATGTGCTACTCTGTGTAGTGCTGTCAAGAAGTGGGCGTTCCTGGACAGATTGAGACACAGAAGCTTTAGAAAACTTAAGTGGTAGAAACTTGGGAAAAGTGATCCGACGAGGCTGGTAAGCAAAACTTTGGTCTCAGTTGCCTCAAGTAGTATTAATGGTCTGTTGGCCTACTGGTGCCATGCAGCACCCTGAAGAGGTATGCCAGCTGGCCCAAAGAACAGAGCAGTAGTCAATATGCTGCAGTGCCCTACCCATGTTGGCCACCCTGAGGGACAGGCGGTGTTTATTCATCCCCTTTGAACCTGTGCTTGTACCGCCATGCCCTGTGCTGCAAGAATGCATGAACCCTGCCTCCTCTTCCACAACTGTGGCCTTTGGCATGGCCTGGTGAATCTGTGCCCTGCCAGCGTCATCTGAATGCACTGAGTCTGCACCTTGTGACAGCGAGTGAAGATGCATGTGCTACTAATTGAATAGTATTAAAATAGGTCATTTAAAAAGTTTTTCTACTCTGTGCTACTTCTTAATTTGAATATCTGCAAGGAAGAAAGTGACTGTTTCTTTTCTTTTAAGCATTTTTCTGTGCTTGGAATAGCACCACAAGAGTTAAAAGAAAAAAAAAAAAAAAAAAAGAAAAGGATTATTAATTCTACCCCAAAGTATATTCATCAGCAGAGGGTCGACTATGAGCATACACTGCATACCCCATAGCTCCACAACAAGAATAGAAACAATGTGGGACTCCTTTTCACAGAATTTCTGGACTTCAAAACCTTCGGTGTTGAAGTTTGATTCCATTTTCCTGTTGCTTGTCAGCACAATTCTTACCATCTGGCGTTAGTTCAGCAGAAAGGTGTGGATGTATATTTGTTTTTCAATCCAGTCAATAAAATGTGACACATTGCTGTAAACTCCTGGTCCCAAAACCTTGGAAAAGCAGACAGAGCCCCAAGATGTTAAGCCAAACAAAGTCCAGCGTCCTGCAGGTTGCTCACACACAAGTGGTCCTCCACTGTCACCCTGCAAAGTGAAAGAAAAGCAGAGGCTATACATAGCCAACAGTCACATGGCTAAAGCTCTGTCCCAGTTTCTGGAGTGATTTGTCTTTAGTAAGTAACTCAGCTGTAAGGACTGGCAGCTCTGCTGAACTATGTAGTAGCATGCAGTTACCCATATTTGTTCCCTTTTACAACTGTACAAAAAAGTACCTGCAAATGGCTTATAGTTACTTTAAAAGCTAGTGTAGTGGTTAACTAATACAGATAAACCTCAGAATGTCAGCATTTCATAACCATAAACTGCAGCTGATTTCAGTTTCACAGCATCAGAGGCACTGCGGATGAAAGAGACTGCTGAGAGTGATCTGGTCAACCCCTCAGGTCAAATGCCTGCCTACTGGTTGCAATAGTAACAGTGACAGTTGGGCTAAAATACGTCAAGAGACGGTAGTCATTTCTTTACGAGATGAAGTATGCTAAACCTAATAAATGTCACAGAACTTTGATGTCTAGAAGTATTTCTAGCTATGAGTTTCTCCTTCGAGATAGGCCTACCATGCAAGAGTCTACGGTGCCAGACTCATAGCCTGCACACAGCATCCTGCTGGTAATAGTCTTCATGTCAAAGTATGACTGGCATTGTTCTAAGGAAATGATGCGCACTTCTCCTTCTTGGAGCTTAAAAGGCACTGAAAAACAGAAATCAGCATTAATACATATGGACATACAAATATTTATTTGTGATGGATCTTTGAGATATGATAAATATTTCCTTTAGACAAATCTAAATATTACTTTATATATGTTTGTATATAAATGTGCATACATACATACATATATATAACACATAGGTCTATATTGAAGCTCAGATGTTTGCAGGTCTTTTTTGGCATGCTTGCATTGCAGGATTCATGAACACTCCTCAGACAAGTCTGCATATGTTCCATTGTGGAGGACGACCGAGCACATGGGTACTGCTGACACACTTCATTGTGCATTTGCACTATAATGAAGACTGAGGAGGCAGAGTACCTTTATGTGATGTGTTATGGGACTTTTATGATGGGGACAGTATTGGATGGAAAGCAGTAATGTGAAGCAGAGGAGGGGGTTAAGTCTTCATTCTAATCCTAGTATCTCTCGCAGTCAAGGTTGGTTATAAAAACAAGCATGACTTACATTTGGGTAAATTCAACTTAATGTATCAGGGAATCAGATTTCAAAGGATACTGAAATTACTTCAGCACATTCAGGACTTCATCCTACTGCGAGCAGCTGACTTAGCTCAAATTCAAAGGTAAACTGTTAAACCTAGAGCATAAAGTACTAAAGCCGGTGTAGCCAAGATGGTTTTTACAGTTTATTAACATAAAACCTTTAAAAACAAAGCTGAAACCACATTAGCTAGCAAATAACATTTTTCTACTTACCAGAGGTACAAAAGCTTTCTGTGCTACTTTTTTTCCTGCCGTTTCATAAAATGTAGTTTTCGATGGATAGTTTCGGAGCTGCTTCTAAACAGCATATTCCTCACTAGTGCAATTTAGTTTTTGCCATGTATATGGACCTAGCTACTAGGGGTGAAGCAATACTGATAGGAAAATTTCCTTATCCAATGTACAGAACTGCCTTTCTGAAAATTGCTATTACAGAGAAGGGAGAAACACAATGATCTCCTAGAAGGAGTCCAACAGAGGGCCAGAAAGGTTATAAAGGGCCTGGAGTACCTCCTGTACAAGGAAAGGCTGAGTAACCTGGGACTGTTCAGCCTGGGGAAAAGAAGACTGAGGGGGGATCTGATTAATGTTTATAAATATATGAGGGGAGGTGGGAGGAAAATGGATGTGGCTCTTCTCGTTGGTGTGTAATGACAGGACAAGGAATAATGGCCTAAAACTTGAACGTAGGAAGTTCCATACTAACATGCAGAAGAACTTCTTTACAGTAAGGGTGACAGAGCACTGGAACAGGTTGTGTAGAGAGGTCATGGAGTCTCCTTCTGTGGAGCTAGTCAAGACCCATCTGGTCATCTACCTGTGCAACCTATTATAGGGAGCCTGTGCTAGCAGGGGAGGTTGGACTCGATGCTCTCTTGAGATACCTTCCAACTCCTACAATTCTTGATTCTGTGAATCAAGTCCAGCATTAGTATAAATAGATAAAGCTTTGTAGTGAGATCACTTATTTGATTAATCCAGTAGGTGCTTAACATGCTTAAGATTCCTGAAAGCATTCATCTTACTTTTGTTGCCCATGTGTCCCCAGCCTGTGATGTAGCAGTAGGTATCTGGCTGTACCAACTGTTCCTTGCTGGGCAAGCAGACAGGTCTTACATAGCTCGTTTCATTGATTTCTTCATCTAGTTGTACAATGCTGATATCATAGTCTACAACTGCTCTGTTGTAGCGTGGATGCAAGATGATGGACTTCACCAGTCGGGTCTGCATGAAGCTTGATGGATGATCAAGATTGCTTATCCCAAACACTACTTTCCAGACAGCTGCATTTTCTCTCCTTTTAGGAAGAAACAGGAAAATGGGAAATTTAATTCAAGTTCTTTTTAATTTAAAAACCTGAGGTTTTTTTTCTCCCTAACTTTTTGCATACTATACTTCGCAAAGCTGTGTACATGATAGAAATGCTACAAGAAGACAAATGCTTAGGCATCATTACTGGTCAACAAAAAGACAGTGTTTTTCATTCCCTTCCCACCTGCTACTGAAAAAAATCTAGCTTACAGCCTCAGAAAGTATATCACCACCTATTACTTGTTTTATTAAATGCCCAAGAATCTCAAAATCATCTCCTGGATCCTGCCCAAGTCCCCGGGTGCTCACTTGCTCCCTGGTGAGCATGAACTCGTTTCTCTAGGAGTGACAGTATTGTGCATCAGAATGATGCTCACAGCAGTAACTCAAGCTGAATCCCCAAAGGAATCTCACAGATGCAATTCAGTTATGAAAATTAAATCTTTTATGATGGTCATGTGAAATTATTAGCCATCCCATGTGTGACAAGCATACTCCCTAAGCCTAAGGTCAGAGGTTACTATACTTTGACTTGTACATAACTGTTCACAAGTTTCTTTTTTTCAAATACCCCTGATCACAAAAAATGATGGATATGGTGCAAATGGGAGGATTGAACTAGGGTTTGTTAAGACATAAAAAAACACAGACCTTATTAAAGGCTTAGATGATGTAATCTCTTGACTGTAACTGGCAATAAGTCACGAGCTCCTAATAAGTCTGTGATTCTAAGATCCTCAGAAAAGTCACTTTTTCAGAATAATTGAGATAGCTCCAGGGAACTAAGTTCCTTTGAAGAGACTGAAGCTTAATTATAGCAATTTGAATTAAAGCATGAAATTTTGGCTTTTTAACAGTATTCCACAGAATTGTCATTCCTAAAATTTTGACAGAGATTTGGTTGTTAAATGAAGACTATTTTTATCTGAGTTCCTTGAGAATTCTGGTATTTCGGACTAAAACTATCTTTTTACAATCATAATTAATTTGTGTTTTTCCAAGATGTTTCAAGTTTAAGCCGTAGGAATATCCTATTGTTTATACGAGAATTGTAAAAGAACATTGCTCAGAGCAATGAGAAGTCTCAGCCAGAAGGTATTACCCTACTATTCAGTAAAAAAACTTTAAATGTCATGGATGCTTTGGTGTAAAGCATTTCAAAGAGATCTGGACAAAATAGTAGGGGCCACTAAAACAAGCAAATGACTCTGCTTAATGTAGCTCCTTTCCATTTATAATCTCAACAAATGTTCATGGCATTAATGTTGCCTACTGCATTACTGATACAGTCTTTGTATTTTGGATCCCAGATTTCACAAAATATTTTTTTACTTAATGCACCAGAGCACTTTAAAATATGTTTTTATTTCTTAACTGGTTGGTTTAGTAAATTTAAAGAAAACTTTGTGGCATTGGGAAAGATTTTACTATTGCTGTAGGAAAAAATACTCAAAGAATGTGAAGATTTCAGGTCCTTGGAAACATATCCTTAATCTCATCAGAGAAGCAGAAGAGAAGAAATATTCTCCATATAACCCAAGGGATTAATAAACTGAAATTTCTTAGCACTTTAAAAAACTTTTTGCCTTGGTGTTTTCTACTTTAGGGCATACGGAATATGAATGTGAAAAAGACTTTTTGCATCAAACATATAGTTAAGAAAAAGAATCATTTAAGTTATAAAGAAATATTCATCTGTAGAAATTGAAGTGCATTTGCATGTCTACCACAGAACTTCTACTGGCTTAAAAAGAAAGAAAGGAGTTTAGCGTAGTCCAAAAATTTCCAGTGAGCACGAACCAATTTTAAGCAAAATTAAGCACTGGTGACAACCACCCAGAAAAAAAAAAAAAAAAAAAAAAAAAAAGAGTGCTGACTACAGCAGAAAACATACATTTCAATTATCTTTAAAAATACACATAACTTCAGAACAAGACAACACTAATGAGGCAATGCACTTTCATCCAAATTCTTTAAAAAGAAAATTGGTTTCCATCAGAAGGCTGACAATGACTAAGACAATTCTGAAGCTATACAAACCTTCTCTGACCTCCACAGTCTCCACCATGGGACCTCATAGACCATGAAGCACTCAGTGGTTAATATTGACTTTCTAGTGATTGATGATTATAGTGAAGTCATGGAGAGTTTATAATCAGAAAAGGCAGTGAACTTCAGTACGTCACTTACATTATGATTAAATACTTGTGTTTTATTTTTTAATGGCCACAGCATTTTTCCAGGGTCATTTCTATGCTGTTGCCCAGAATGTTTCTTTTTTTAAATCTATGGCATTGTGTGAGACCTATGGGATTAGAGTTTGGGTCTTCTTTTTCTTTTTGGTTTCCTGCTGAAAGTCAGGGCATCTTCATTTAGCTTTCATCAGCAGAGACAACAATTCATAATAAAGAATGTCAAAACCTAACCTGATGTTGTTTTACATCATTTACTCTTAGTTAGTGTCTCTAAAACCAGGCTTCTTGCTGTTCTGCAAAGGTCATGACTTGATGCCAGTATGTTTGGTATTGGAGGGAGCACTTTGTGATTCTCATGTGCAAGTTACATCTAATTTGTACACAAACAGTAAAACTGAGCTCCTCTCACCCTTCAAAGCAGTGTGCTACTGTTAAGACCCATCTCTTTGCAATCAAAACACAGCCACATATGTGTCCACTTGGCTCGCTCTGCAGAGAGCACTGCCATGGCCATCGACCTGGGCGACTGGTCCTGCCACCAAGGATCCTTTTGTTCATGCGAGCAGCAGGGCGATGGCCACAATCTAGTGAGAAACAGATGCAGAAGGGAGAATCTGTTACCACAAACACAGAGCATACAGACCTGGAAGAAAAACTGGCCACAGAACAATGTTAACAGAGTCATGAAATTACAGTGAACAATACAGTAACTGAAGTCATCAGTAACCACATGTTAATATCAAACACATTGAGCCATTTTTATCCCCCTTTTTTCTATAAAGGGATTTGCTCTCCTGAGATTAATTTTGACCTCTTCAGAATAATCATTAACCAAGCTAAGCTGGTAAAGATGACTATCTTGAACAGTTACTGGCTGCCCTTGGAAAGGATTCTTGGTTTCATATCACTGTCTTTCTGTCAGCTAACAATGTCTTTGTGCTACTTGTACTATCCATAAGGAATATTTCTGGAAAAATCAGGACAGCAATAATAAGCACTTGCTTAAGCCAGGTGTGAGGTGCATGTCAAACTGTTTACTTAACTTCAAGGCACAAAGCTTGCTTTGCTCTTGGAAATTACTAAGGAAAATATTTGCAGAGTTCAAGGTTTTCCAGTACTCTACCCATTCCACTTTATAAACAGACATACAGTGTAAATTATACCAGATTCCTATCTGCCTGGCAGATAGGAATTACTTGAATTAGTTTGCCCTTCACTTTTGTTTTACTTTATATTCTGGATTAGTAAAATGACAGACTGTTATTATTTATCCTGTTTATGCTCAGTGTGATTTAGAGAATGAAAGAACACCACCAGTTTCTGCAATTCACGTCCCAAGGGAAGGTATGCTGACATTGCAGATATCTGTGGTAGAGAAATAAATTAGATTTGTAACTCGTAATTCTTTCTGTGTTCACCTAAGTAACGTCAGGGGGCAAGGAGCATTACGTATTCTTAAAGCAAAACATGTCAGGAGCAAATACATTTAGCACGCTCCTTTGGGGTGTTGTTCTTGGGTAAGAGTAGTAAATATTTATATTACTTTCCCAAATTTAGGTCATACTTTGTGATTTATTTTCCCTGTGTCAAGAAATTCATAATGTATGTGTTCTTCAGCAAAGCTCTCCTTGTTTGTAGAACATTTTATTATTCAAGATGAAGGATTTCTCTGTTTTTCAAACCACTTAATATTGCACAATCCACTGTGCCTCCAGATTAGGTCTGTAGTTTTCTAATTTAGGTTCTTTTGTCCCCTTGAGATTCACAGCTAAACAGATCACAGATTCAACTCCCAGGTATGTCACCTACTAACCTCTCTGGTCATAAATAATATTTTCAGCAGGAAGTTTTTTCAAATTAATTTTTGGAACCTGACTGCTGACAAAATTCATTTTGCAAGAGCAGACTGGGCTAGTACTATAGAGAACCTCATAGTTAAAAATAAGAAAAGTTGTTAAATATTTAACAAAGCACAGGGGAAAAAGAGGCAATGCAAAATTGGAGGTTGCAGATGTCGAGTAAAATATCAGAATTAAATGACACTAAACAACTGAATTTGTTGGAGTACATTTCACATGTCTTTAAAAATGCCTTTGTTTTCTCAGAAACATGCACTTCTCTTACCTTCTTTAGTGCAAAGTAGAGCCACTTTGCTTCTGCTTTGGCACATCTGCCTAAATATTGGAAAAAGAACATAATGAAAGTCTCAACTAGTAAGTGTGATTTTTGGCAGTCTGTATATCAGCACAGGTATGGTACCCGCTGCTGTGAACTCAGCTGTTAAAGTTCCCCAAACTGTAAAACAAAACACAAGAAACTTCTTATGCCAGATCATCAATGGCTTCCAGTGTCTGCTTGCAACAATTTAAAATATTAGTTCAGCTTTACAATGAATTTCATGAGCAGGTGCTACACATTTTGCAGGCGACCTCATTCTATGGGCACCGATCCAGCTCTGAGGTTGGCTGGGGTGTATGGTCTGTCAAGTCTTATTTTATGGCACCTGAAAGCACAGAGATGTGCTGCTTTCCCCATCCTTACAGGTGAAGGCTGGGAATTTCTTTGAAATCTATTTGATGAAAATCTTTGACCCAAAAGATGCGGTATGTTGATGAAAACCCAGGAAGATCGCAAAAGCGCATATTAAGAAAAGAAAAAAAATCCCTTTGGAGATTTTCAGATGTGAGAGCAAAAAAAAGTAGTTCTCTGTCAAAGGGAGATTCTTGTTAAAACCAAGAACACTGTTGCTCAGCTGACTGCCTGTTTGTTTCCACAACTTATTAATCCATCCCATGCAAGTGCTTTTCAGATGCAGAGACAGAGCAGAATTAGACTGTGTATATGGATTAGCTGTTCCTCTGGTTATTCTTTGAAGGCTGTAATCTCAATAAGTAGGCTGACTTCTTCAGTGGAAAAATACTAAAAGGACTGTTTCTGCAAGTGCCTACTTCTGCTTTCCATCACTTCAGTTTTGTGCTAGTTCTACCTCAAAGTAGTATGTTTCCCTTTCGTTTCAGTTCATCTTTATTTCAGTCATTACAGAAAAGCTTTCCTACAGATAATAAAGGAGCTGAAAAGAAGAAATCCAGGTGTATTCCTCAGATCTGCTTCTTCACACATATATTTTACCTCAGCTCTCTGCATTTAGCCAAGCTAATCTTTTCTCATGAAATGGAAGAATATTCTGTGGAAGATGGGTGTTCTGAAATCTCCTTCTGGGCATTAGAAAGAGGAAAAGGAAAACAAAATCTGCTTTTTGAAGATGGATTCAAATGCTCTTCCAGTTTTGTCCTAAATGCTAAAAGTAATTAAAAGTTAATTGGCTCTTTAGTCTCAAAATCACAGTTCAAATGTTTCAGCCATGACCAAAGCCTGGCTTCTCATTACCAGCTACACATTTAGGAGAGCAAATTAAAAGGAATATACTACTGTCTAAGGTCAGAATCTAAGCTTACTGTAAATGAATATAATTCTACTGAAAAACTGTGATCTCCAAACATGGTGAAATAGCAGTGAAATAAATCTCCTTTACCTGTCACTTACCCATTCACTAGAAGTGCATGTAAAGTGGAAGCATTCTTACTCTTCCAGTCTGAGTGCAGATGCAGCCACTTTTGATGCTGCATTTCTCCATCTTCTAATACAATCACTGTTTTAGATGGTCCTCTGAAACGAATGAAAGACATTCATATACTTCCTATTAGCTTGCTATGTCATGTTTATGAAAGGGAAGAGACCTCCTGTTCACTACATAAATATTGAGCATAATGTTGTATCAAAGCCACATGTGGCAGAGTCATTGCTGGGAAATTATATCACCCCAAGACACCAGGCCAGTTAACATACCACTGTCACTAATACTGTGTTTTCTGTCAAGAGCTAGAATTAGAACAAGGAACAGCAAAAGATTTTTGGTGGCATTCACTGCACTGTATAAATTGAAATATTCTTTCTACATTTTCGTGACTCCAAAAACACAACAAATAGATCTTACTTTGTCCAAGAGGTAAAAAATAGTAATAATAATAGTAATAAAAATAAAATATTTTCGTATCGTCTTATATTTGGAAGTCCATTAAAATATAACTGTAAAGATCAATCTGAGCCTTGTAATACTTTACAATATCTCCAAGTTTGCACTGTCTTGCTAGACAGAATGAATTAGAGGTGATGTCATCAATGAGAAGAGCTTTCAGGGATTGCTCCCCTGACCACTGGTCATAGACCAAATTCTCAATACTAGCTTGTGGAAGCAGAAATGAGACCAGTTCAGGAAAAACTGTGAAGCCTCTGAACTCATGTCTCTCATGACAGTACCAACTAAAGCCAGCTAGATTATTAGTTTGTCTTTAAGTCTGATTTTTTTTTCAGTATTACCTGAATCTGTTTTAAAACATTCACAGAATTGTGATATCCTTTACCCAGCTGATCACATGAACAAAGATCAGAGAATTATGTTTTATGGTAAGGTTTTCAGTGAAACCACCTGGAAATGTTCTCAACATTGGCAGAATTAACTACGTCCTGAGGCCCCAGCCCTGGGTCCTGCCTGTTTCATGACTGATTTTTCAGAACCTTCTCTGGGCATGTTAAGCAAATATCATTCCATGACCTACTACAAGGAATATGCAGCCAGATAGCAACAGGTATTTTTGAAGTCTGTACTTCTTTGTTTAGAGAAACGTCTTTTTGCAGCATTATTGCTGGCTCAGGGTAAATATATAAAGCTCTCTCTTTTCTTCATGTCCAGCACTTTCTTATTTCCCACTCTTTCCCACCAAACATTCACAAGCTTATTTTACTCTTAAGGTGACATTCTGCCTTATAATCCTCTGTGAACTATGCCATTTACCACCTCATAACTGTGTACACCGTTCTGACATATAGAGCATGTAACTCAAAAGGGTGCGAAAAGTGAAAATATCATACCATCTAGTAGATCCAAATTATATTATCCTTCATACCACATTATTTTGTTGAAAGCTACAACTCGTGATAGTATATTCATTATTAAACACAGACACATTTCCAAATCAGGAGCAACGACCTTCAAGATGCTTGTATGAAATTTTATAATTATTTTATAATTATTAATACAATGTGTTTTACTTAGTAAAAATAAAAACTATGGCCATGTTTTTTTTTTCCTTGGTGTTCACAACCTGACGAATTCACCAAAACCAGTTCAAAACCGATGTATCCTAATCTATGCCTTTATAATTTCTTGTAAAGGCTGTATCCTACCCCTACTGGAGCTGTAGCACGGGATTCTTCCATGGATAAACTCTGACAAAGGGGAAGATGTACATTTCAGTTAACTGCTGATCACTATGCTCAACAGAGTTTACAATATAGTTTTAGTGAGAGTTGAAGAACATGATTTGTATACTAAATAATCATTAAAAAACAGCAGAAAGCGGGGACTAATTATAGCTTACAAAGTTAATACTTTGCTCATAATTAAAAGTTACATAAATTCAAATACTTCTGTACAACAGAATGGTTTTAATACCTTGTTTTCTCTATAATACTTTGCAAGTTATCTCAAAAGTACCAGACTTCAGAATGAAATATAATCCAAAACTGGATTCCTTCTCTCTTCAAAGTTAACAGTAACATTTCTCTGTTCCACTTCTACAATTCCACTGTTTTCAGACTCGTGACAACAGGCTTGAAAAAGGAAGCCTTGTGTTATGCCAGAAGGTAATGAATAACATGTGTACGGGCACTAATATAAAACAAATTAGTCCTATTTCAGAGCTAAAACAGCATCTGTTTCCTGTCTGTATAGATTTAATAGCTGTGTACTTTTAAACTCAGCGAATTTGATTTGAAAGTCCTGGAGGAAAAAGATAAAAATAAGAAAAAAATGTGATGTCATTTTTACAAGCTAGGACTTAACACAGTTTGGGAAAAGTATTTATGTTCAATCACTGGAGTAACCTCTCCACTGGAGTAACCTCTCTTTGATTGACAGTATTCACATTTTTTTTATTTCAGACATCACTAATTACAAATACATTTTTACTTAAAGAAAGAAAAGTATCCAATCATGGGTGATAAAAATATTGTATTACTATATTATTAATGTGTTTGGGTTTTTGTTTTGTTTTGTTTTTTTAAGTAACTATCATTATTTGAAAGGAATTATTAAGTTGGAATTTCTTCAATAAAGTCCTCTCCAAGTAACTTTATATATTGTAATATACTTATGTATATGACAGATAAGACAAACTATCAAATATAAACTGTCTATAATATACTGCATAAAGCCTCTGTATAACTGCATATTAAGATCTATTATCACTTAAAATCGTTGAAACAAAGTCTTCTATATCAACTACAACCTGTAATGTTATTTTCAGTAAATCTTACTTAATAGTTATTTGTTTCTGCCCCTAATAAAATAAATGTCATCTAAATAAATCTCATATTGTTAAACCTGTAAGATTTAAGAAAACACACTGGACAATGTGAATATATTCAAAGTAGGTCAGGCATATCATGCGCTCTGTTTAGAGGATCTAGATTCAAACAAGTTCCAATACTTTACTGTGCATGGAATTTGCCATTCCCAAATGGCATGTTTATTCTTGGAGAAAATAGGATAGGTTTCGTTCAGAAGTTGAATGTGATCCTTCTACTGCGGATAGGACAGAAGCATTCAATGTTCTGTTTCTGTGATGTTTTTTAGGCACTTCCATAGTCCTGATGCAGAGTTAGAAAGCAGTTAAAAACATAATTAATGTGAGAAGAAAGATTATTGCTACAGTACCTTGACTGCTTGGTTGAACAAATATTATAAGGAATGTTACAACAGAAAGATTGAGTGAGAAAGGATTAGAAAGGAAAAAAGCCAGGCAGGAGAAAGAAACTGGCCTTCCACTTCCATAAACGCAAACAGTAGAAGCTATGGCAGAGGTAAGAAGCAAAAGGAGCTGCCTGTTTCTGTGGATCACCAGGGGGTGCAGCCAGGAAAGGGAGTAGCAGCAATAGAAAGCAGCAGAGCTTAGTGTGAATTTTTATAAATAACTTGCTATTTTGTAAACACCTATAATTGTATGCTGATAGTGCTATACCAGACCAGATAAATCAGCTAAAATTCTCCTGTACTCTGCTGGGTACAAGCTGCTCAAATCATGACATTTGCTCTCTCATCCTAGTACAAAGAAGGAAACTTTACTCCACTTAATTGTCATAGAGTAAACAAACAATTCCATTAACATCTCATTTTGTGAAATTTTTGATCAGAGCAGGCCATGTTCTTGTCATTACTACTTCATCAACAAAAATGAAGCCTTCATAATAAGTGAAAATGTCTTTCTTCAACTAAACATCAAGATAAATCTCTGAACATAACAATATTCTTACCAAGCACAGTATGCCCATTTTGTGCAACACAGCAGCATGCTCAGCTAATGCACTAACATACATCTGACATTGACCTGAGAAATCAGTGGCAATTGTTTTTCCACTCTCTGTGTTACCAGAAAAATGAAGTGCCACAATATTGCTTTTCTGTATTTAAATGTGGGACCCAGACTCTTGCTCCTGTCTGGCTTATTTTCTTTCCAAACGCTTTCTCATTCTCAGTGGTGCAACAAAACCATCTGTTAGGCAGTCATACCAGGTGATCTAATAGTCCTCTGTGTCTGTAAGTTTCACCGAATCTAAGATAGGAACTCTACAGAGAGTTTCCCTTAGACTCTTAGCATCATAAAAAGAAAGTTGACTTTGCACCTAACTTTCCTTTTGCGCTACAGGCAAACAAAAGATCTGCTAAGTACAAGCATAGCATAACTTAAGCCGCCATTAGTCAAAGGGCTTTCAGACAATGTTTGGAGTCTGCAGTTTTCTGTGATGTTGCATCACATAAGATATTGCATGAAAAATTGGAAAAACATTATCTGTGGAATGGCTGACAGCCAGGAAAATAGCTTGAGCTTGTGTAATAGGCAGAACAGAATCATCTTTAATGTTGCTTCAGACACACTGCTTTAACTTTCCAAGCAGACAAAGAGACTGTTATTCTGTAAAATATGTTACTACTATCACCTAAATTAATCTAACTTTAATCACTGTCATTAAATATTCATCTTTTTTTTTCAGATTATATAGGCTGAAGAATTAAAATTATATATAAGCTGTTAGAAAGACATTCATATTTTAAACTTTACAATATTATATAGCAATTGGGATTTGTCATATGGGGAAACGCTGGACATAGCTATGTATCAGCCATCTCAGAATTAAACAGACAATAAAAATACTATGTGATACCACTCCTTGCAATTCCAGTTTAATTATTAAAAAATCTCTACTTTGCACTATTTTTCTCTAAGAATTAAAAAAAAAAAGAGAACTATTAAATCAAAACCAAATAACATCATAAGTCATAATTAATGAAATTTCCATAGCAACACAACTAGTAGCTTCTGCATTATAACATAACATGGCCAAAATTTCTATATTCACACTTTTTTATTTTCAGAAAGAGTGCAATGAAATATTTCCTATTAGGAATATCTGAATAAAAGCACTGCTTAAAATATGTTTTTTTTTCTTTAATATAAATTCTTAAGAATAAAAAGGAATTTCTCACATCATTAGTTGCGCTCTATTACCCTTAGTGCTGACTTGAAATTATTTAATATACAAGTGGTTTCAACATCATATTCAGTCTTCCCTGTCATCATAAGTCAAATAAATAGTGGAGGACAGATGAAATCTATGGTTTTAGGCCAGATTTTACAGAGTCTATTATTATTGTAATATTCATTCTTCTCTCCTCCCCAAACAGAAAATACTACCTACTGGAACATTTCCACTGAACCCCTAAGCCACGTTAAAGAAAAGTTAAATAACTACATTAATTCATATTTGTCCTTTATAAAATGTTCTTGTGTATACATCTTTTTCTCACCGCTCTTGTTCACAATTAATCTACAGTAATTTCAGCAGTGGCTGTTCCCACAAACTTGGAAAATATCTAAGAAAACCAAGTTTCAGTTGACCTTAAAAAAGTGGGACATTAAGAAAGGGAAAAAAACACACTACTTTGTTTTTCTGAATCTTGGAAGGAAAAGCTAAAACTGAAAATTAGTGTCAAACTGAGGTTATAGATTTCAGATTTGAACTGAAATTTCCCACTTCCCTTCACATAATCACCTGTCACTAAAAAGAATTTATTGAAAACTCAGAGTTTTTCTAATAATTTAATACATTTTGCATTTTCCTAGTAGCACTCTTAATAGAGAAATTAAGAATATTCTGTGTTAAGGTTATGAGACTTAGATCTGAAGAAATAAAAAACGTGACTGATGTAAAGATCATCAGTTTATTTTCCAACAAAAAAAAATAGCAGTTAACTATTTTTGAAAGTACCAACGGAGCTTAAGCCTATTAGGAAGTTATATAAAGTTAAAGCAGAGGTAACTACAATATTATTTAGATATACAAAATCAGTTAGTATGATTACTGTGTGTTAGAAAGGCAGATAATACAGAGTAAGTTAAGTGCAGACAATGTAAGCCAAGTTCTTTATCCTCCTGCACCTCCTAATGAAAGGTACAAAGAATAAGATAGTATGTCAGTGTATGTGGTGGTCAAAGGCAGATAGAGAAGAGATGTCTTAACCCAAATTAGGAGATGAGACATAGGCAAAATATCCTTCTATACCATCAAGCTTGTCTTTTCTTAGTAGAAGACAACTTTGAACATCCAAGCAGATGACAGTGTGCATGAAATATGAAAAATCCGTAGAGGCTATTTCTTTTCTTTTCTGAGATACACCCAGAAAGCTCTACCATTAGCAATTCTATGTTTAGAGATATCTAAATTAAATATCTCTGGTAGCCTACCATACTGTATTTCTTATAGAACCCAGAGACACCTTCCACTGCTTTGAGAGACATGTCTGCATTATTGCTTTAGGAAGACAGAGTAACATATTTCAAAAAAATTCTGAGCCTCAGAAATAACTGCCAGTCTGAATATTGATGTTTGCCAAGACATTACTATCTTTTCAAGACTCTGAACAATCACATAATGCTTATAAAATGGCAAAAGTGACTAGATATTTGTTATTGTTTCTATCTTAATTCACAAAATTTCATTATTTCATTTTTCTCTGTTATTTCCATACTAAGTCTAATATTGCATGGGTCACAGTGACCAGTGATCATTCACATCAATATCCATCACTCCATTGTCCTAAGAAATTCACCAATGCTACAAACTACTGACCTTACCCTAAACCCATTTGATTGCAGGCCAGTTGGCTCAAATTTTCTTGCCACTCATCAGCACAAACGTGATTATCAGCAGCTGACCTGTGAACGGTCAGAAACATCAGGGAATTCATGTTTTTAGACAGGGTAACTGTGAAGAAAAAGAAAAAGAACTTTACTGTTATTTCACATGATTTGTTTTATATATGGTATATCATAACCTACTGCTACATTCTTCCAAGATGCTGTCACTTCTGTAGATTTCATATGCTCTATAGCTTTACAATTTAAAATCAAGGCAACCGTGGCTATTAGAATCTTGATAACATTGAATAGCTTAAGACACTAAACAGCAGACATCTAGAGGATTAGAATAATCGCTATAGCAGAGGTTAACATGGGTTTCTGACAGTCTTAATCTTGTTACATAATATTTTACCCCACAAATAATTCAACTGAAATCACTAAGGTGAGGGATGTTTGAGGGATGAATGTTGCTTGACGTAGGAATGATACCTTTATTTGACTCTCAGTAATTTGTATCATTCTTATCTACTGATATTTGGGTGTAACTAACGAAGAAAAAAAAAAAGCAAACAACAGCTTCTTTTAACAAGAAAGATCATGACCATTACTTCTTTCTTAAGTTACATTTAAAAGCACGTGAGCTACCCCTATCATACGTAAAAAGCATCTCAAAATGCCCCAAATTGCACAAGTAGAAATCTACATCCTTCTCTTTCTAAGATTCTGTAAAAATGTTTTGACATTTTTTTACCCAAATACAGGCTGATTTTAGTTAAACTGTTCTACTGATTCTTGTTTGAATAGTAGTAATGTTAACACAACCTGTCATTACACATTTTTGCTATATGCTGAGAGGGCTTTTGCTTTTATTCCCATAATAAAGCTATGTATCAGTTTTAGAGTATACCTTTTCAAATATGCAGTTCTAGAATATTTCTTCAATTTCTTCTTAGCTACATAGGTTTTATTAAATTTTGCTGTTTATTAATGTTAATGATTAATATTATAAATGTTTATACTGTTTAATATGAGTGCAAAATATTTGCTTCTGTAAGCAATATTGTGCCTTTTTGTATATATAATATTAGATACAAAGCATCTGTCAAACATAAATTGTCAAACTTAAATGCATGCTAACTGTGAATTTTCAGATGATATACTACAAACTTCCAATTTGCTTCTTTTTAGTACTTTTTTAAAAAATCTAATTTCAATTTAATGAAAAGTGTTTAGAGAGTTCTACATGTAAAAGCACAAGGCCTACTCTGTATGTGGTTAACACTGGCAGTTTACGACATACCACAGGGATAGCATGATGTACATGCATGCATGCACTGGGAACCTACTAGAACTATTTACCTCTTGTAAGCCTGAACCTGTACCACTGAATTCAGTGGGAATTTCACACTGAATTTCATGAGTACAGAATCAGGGCTTAGAATTTTTGCCTAAATAAATTCTACATCCGCATGCCTTCTTCCTCTCTCCTCTGTCCACAGTACTTTCCTGATTTCATACATCATTTAAAAGTTCCCTGCAGTGTTACTTTACTTGTATCTTTGCACTGTGACACTTAACGCTGAGTTTTTCCTTTCTCTCTTTTTTCCCACCTTCTTTCCTGCTTCACCAATTTGAATCCAGTCTACCTTTGGTAATAATGGGAGATCTCTCCACCACTGCAATTCATTCTAAACCAAATCACCATTGATTATTAGCGTTAATACATTAATACTGCCATCAACCCAGACATCACTTTGAGGCAGAATATGCCATGGCAGGAACTCACCACAGTCCCACTCATCTGAGGTGTCACTGCAATCTGCTTGTCCATCACACCAAAGTTCACGTGGCACACATTCATGGTTGGCACACTCAAGCTCATCCTTCTCACAAAATGCTGCAAGGAAGAGAAACACAGTTCACTCTGAGAAAAAGAATATCTAACATGAAATGCACATAGAGACTGGAAAAAAAATGTAGAGGGAGAAGGTAGGCACAGATCAGATATGCAGCCGAGTGTTTTCCTTAGAATTCCTCATGCTGTTGATACACTTAAAAAAGCTTTTTGTTGTCTGATACCAATGTCAACTCAAGCTGAGCTTTCATTTTTCTTATTTTCTCCATGCAGATGAAAGCTGCAGAGATGCAGCTGTATAATCTCCCTGTAAAGCCTGACCTCATCTCCAGATATCAGATATGTATATATATATATGTATTTTTTTTTTTCCTGTTTCAATGAGTCCCCTGTTCAGCCGAGCTGGTCTTCTGCCCCAGTTGCTTGACTTGTGGAAGAGTAGGAAAAGAAGGATGAAGATGTGAGAAGGAGAAACATGGGGAATAGAGAGGGCTGGAGTGAGCAAGGAGACAGCAAGGATCTGGGGATGTGAACACCAGAGGACAAAAGGTTAGGGAAAGGAGAAATTGGTGCCATGGAAGGAGTAAAAAGGAAACAGAGAATAAGTATGCCTTTTTGTCTGTATAGAATGTTTTTACATCCGTTTGTTCTGGGCCACAAGATCCTAAAAATGTGAACAGCCCTTTGCAGAGTTAAAACTGCAAAAGCTCTTACAGCAGTTCTTTTCATCCATCATGTCAGGGCAATCTGGGAAACCATCACAGATCATTGTGTGCTTGATACAGAGCTTCTTCAAAGGACACTCCCAGAGACCTCTTTCTTTACAGCCTGGAGGCAGAAAAGCACAGTTTTCAATTAATTGTATGCAATGTCAAATCAACCTTTTTGTTCCTCCTTAGCAATCTTGAAACATCCAAAATATTTTCAGTTTCACCTTTAATTTTAGAAGTTAATTAGAATAGTTACTCATAAAAAAAATGGAAGCAAGATTGTCACAATGCATATTTGTTAAGTGGATATAAAATGTATCACACTTTACTGCTTTTAAAATAATAATCCTTACTATGCTACACATGCTATAAATGATTTAGGCATTAGCTCAGAAGTCTCAAACCAGATCAATCACTACTCTTCAAATGTATTTACTATATATGTAACAAATGTAAATGTAAAGATAGATAAAGGAAAAGTATTTGCATTTAATATATAAACATTTAAAATCCTGAAATCTGTGGCATATTTAAAAGCATGTTACTTTGGTTGCTCCGAAAGTAATGCCTCCTTTTTTTTTTTTTTCCTCCCATGGAAACTACAGCAGATACAAAGAGTACAATAACACAACTTGATAGAGCAAATTCTCAGCTAAAAAGCACTATTTTTCAACGCAGGAACCACCATGAGCTGTACATTTTTGCCAGTGATGAACACAAGCCTACATAGCATTCTTGCAAAAATCTGCACCAGGAGAGATGATCCACTGCTGGAATGCACCACTCACTGTATCACTGTGCTGACAGCCATTCTTTTGCCTCCATAAACATTCAGCAAACATTGATGAATGTCCATGGGTGCAATTTTTTCCACGTGGAGGAATTCAGTGACATACCTTTTCTTCATATGCACTCCATGTCAGGTGCCATTTAGTCAGACAGCCCCACTGCTGCTATCTGTCACACAGCAACAAAATGGAATATTGTTGGGAAGATTCAACCTCTACTGCCAACCCGCCTACATTCACCTCTGTTGACATGGGCCAATATAATAAAATAGGAGTCATTACTTCTGGAGCAGCCCTTCTACACAGACCTTTGATCTTTGAAAATTAAATCCCGTGGCAGTATGGAATCCCCAGAAAATAGCATAGAAAAATGTAATTTTTTTGGCAGTACTGATACAGGACCTAATGCAGATCTCAATGAAAGGTAGAGATATTTTAAATTTTGAGTGTAAGCGGTTTTCTTAGTGTGACTAGGCCAGTCTGAAAATATTAGGAAGAACTGATGGATGTACGAATATTCAGAAGGAGTCATTGTTAGGAAGGGAACAAACAGTATGATTGCCTTTTCAGAGTCCTGCTAACCAGCCTCACTGGTTTCAAGAGGAATATTCATAACTGTGTCAAAGTGCTTTGACAGTATAACTTCTGTTTGTCAACTACAGGAAATTAGGAGTAGCTTGAAGCATATTTTAGAAAAAAAATCTTTTCTCTTGTTTTATTTCACTACTTGTTCTTAACCAAATAATAAAGCACCTTGCTGTGACACTAGTTGAACAATGGAATGCTTAGACATACTAATATCCTGCACACCTGACATCCTGATTTTAGAGGAAATGATTAAAACCCGTTCTCCTGCAAAAAGTGGGTGATTTGATTGCCTTGTTCAGTCTGTTTTACAGCTGACAATGCTAGTTTTCATTTTAATCCGAGCTCAAATTCAGGTGACAGCTTTGGTGCACCCTCAGACAAATAGTTTTGATCTCTGCTCACACATCGTATCTGAAACAACACCTCTATTTTCTTGGATCTGGAACTGCAGCAACATATCAACATTAAGTTAGTAAGTAGATACGCTTTTTCTGAGTATTATTTCAGAAGTCATTAATTTACTAATATGAACCAGTGAAGCACTACTAGCTCATGTGATGACTGGAAGAATGCCCTCAGGTTTAACAGTGCAGAGGGCTTTATTTATTTAGATTGAATAAACCACATTAAAAATGTTAAGCATACAGATAAATAAATATCCTTGAACCCATGAATTTAATTCCACTTGAAAAAAAGACCTTGAATATGGCCTTATTCCTGGTCTCCTTCTTGATAATATTTGCAATAACCACTAATGAAAAATTAATTGAAACCAATTTTAATAGAGACCAAAGAATGTCAGTCATGTTAGGAATCTGATATGAAAGCAAAATATAATAAAATAAAGCTTTAAAAAATCTGATTTATCAAGCTCGCAGTTTTTGAGCTGAAGCGTTTACAATTAATTAAGTTCATGTTTGCTTTTTCCCTTCATCACACATTATAGTGCTATATTGTGAAATGCTCCATGACTCTGCAAAACTTATTTTTGAGGGCACTGTAGACAAACAGAGACAACTCCCTGGACAAAAATTATTTTGTACTGAATTCCCTGTTCATTGCAGGGGAGTTGGACTAGATGACCTTCCTTTAAAGGTCCCTTCCAACTCTAAGGATTCTATGGTTCTGTGAATTCAGTGTTAAAATCTACTGTTTTGTAAGAAAGATTCTGTCTACTGTTTAGAGTACTCTTATTGTTCCTCTCTTTATATATGTACAACATACGTTATTAATTTAATGGTAAATAAACAGAAGTGAAAATGAAGGTAGGAAAATGGAAATGAAGGTAGGAAAATGGAAATGAAGGTAGGAAAACTTGTCTGTATTTACATTACAGGTACTCACATATGATTTTACCTTCACCATCCTTCAAAACATGAAGTAATTAACCACTTGTTACCCATACATATATTTGTCCTTTAATTATTACTAGGTCCTTACTATTAAGTCCACATTTTTTTCTTAAGCTAAAACACTAGAGCCAGAATTCAGACTGGAGAAAATAGTGAAGGACAATACTTGTTTTGAATATTATGTCCTCAGCATCATTTGCACTCTTTTAGGACCCTCTTCTGCTGTCTGCCAGAGGCATAGTTCAACAGCCAGTAAATTAATACAATCAATTACAGTCAAGCACCTTTAATACCACAAAGTCTCTTCACTTATTTCTTAATAATAATTTTAAGAAATTAACTTCCTCACACTTTACTGAAACAAACTCAAGAGTCTCACATTCAAAACTCTGGTTCAAATTTTCTTCTCAAATTCTAGTCTAAGTGATACTAAAGCTTTATGACTTCACTGCAGTTTCATGGATGAAAGTTCCCCTACAAAGATCACATGGGAGTATGATAGGAATTCCTAATGGGAGGAGATAGGGCGTGCTGAACACAGCTCTGCTCTTCATAGGCAAAATATACCTTACTCCCATTAGACTGTTCAACCTTACATTGCAGGAAATGGTAGCTTAATTATCCAAACACTGTAGCTAGTCTCTACCAGCCTCCTCCTCCCTGCACTGGGAAGATATTCCAACGTATGAAAGCTATGACTCTCATTAAAGGCACTTCAATAATTTTAATTTAAATGCTTGCTGACTGTTACTTAGTGGTATAAAATTTCAAATGATAAAGCTAAGAAAATGTGAGCTAGTCATTTACATATGGGAAGATCAACAAGCATGGAATATAAATGCGTCAGAGACGGTTACTTCTGGAGCTCTACAAGGACTGTCTGTTCTTCAGTAACAACATTACCTCTGGTCAATGTAATGTCACCCTGACAGCTATAATTTCCTAGCAGATAGAGCTTTCCATATTTATAGATGCTGATAAGAATTCTGCTGATTGCTAGTGACATTCTGTCTAGACTATAGAGACACAGAGAGATCTACTGGAAAAATTAATGTTACATATTAGGGCAATATTTCATATGTTAATGACTAGGAGAATAAAATTATCCTAAAAGACATATAGAAATTAATGTTCTAAGGAGTTAAAACAGTGGCAGCAAAGAATATTTGGTGGGGAGGATGTTCAAGACAATTGATTCAAAGGCAAAAAGATTATCAATTCTGAAATAATTACTCTGATCATCAGCTCTGCCTTTGAAATCCAAAACTGATCTAGAATTAAATCCTATTTTGATTATCTTACCTCTTTCTCTCTTTTCTTTATTTATGCAGGGGGAGGTAAATGGTGTAGAAGAGCAGACAGAATACAACCTTGATTTGAAGACTCCCTGAGGCTTAGAATACATCGCTCCTTAATGATAAATTATGCCTTGATTATACCAATCATTGAAACAACCTGCTCTTATAAAAGATAACTTCATAGAAGTGACAAGTTTGAATTTTAATCTAGCTTCAGCTTTCAGATGCTGGATCTTTTTTTTTTTTTGTGTCTGTGTGCAGCAGAGTGGAGAATATTTTATTACCACAGATATTTTGCCTCCTTAACAACTTCTTTCAGCTCTTAATCTACCCTCCTTTAAACAAACCAGACTGTACACCTTAGCCCTACGCTGCCAGAATATTCAAATCTCATACTCATACTCATATCTTCCCTCTAAATTCTTTATGGTTTGTAATTGTTCTTTTTGCCCCTTGTAATAGCAGGACAACGTGCAGAACTCCGAGAAGCCTACACCTTACAGTAGGAAATAATATAAAATGCCTTCTCAGAATACTCCTGTCAGTACATACGGGGGAAAAGTGAACAAGATATTTGCTGGTCATTCTCAAACTCAATATATCCCCTTAAGAACCAAAAGATTCTCTACAATAAATTTGCTCTGATATGTACCAGAGAATAAAATTTGTGGTTAACACTTTATACTTACACCCATGGTTAAAGGTTAGCTGGAATCCACTTTAGTAGCACATATCTTAGAACCTCCAGCAATATCAGAAGAGTTAAATTTGCAGCATTATTTATCTTGATTACTACATGAATAGTCAGGCATCATAGAACAAAGCTAGCAGAATCTCAATTATCAAATACAATAAATTGTGTTGACATTCATCAAGAAGAATTCTCGCTGAAGTATTTTTACTGTCAGTAGTCTTTTAAAAATTGCTTTCAAATACATTTTTTCTTGCAGAAAAAAGGACTTATCCTGTGAACCATCATGCTATGGTTCAATTAAGTGAAGAAAAACAAAATATTCTCTAATGAATTGGCTACTATTTATTTGGAAAGTACCCTCCAACTCATATAATTTATTTACCACAGCTGTCTTCATCACTGTCATCCTCACAGTCAGCTTGACCATCACATCTCCTGGATGCCAGGACACACCTTCCTGAACGGCATTTGAAGTGGCTGGGTGAGCACTCTGTTAGTGACAAGGAACAGACAGAAACAAGACTCCATAAGCTGAAAGCTTAATCATCATATGTGTAGCTATCTATTACTGTGACTGTTTTGGAAGGATAAATGACAGAAGCAGAAACCTTGTGAAACAATAAATTGGAGCCATATATTTGGTAACCATTCTTAACAATTGCACTGTGAATGGGATGGAATGCTATTTCCCATAGCTGACCATGTTGTGCCAAATGTTTGCTTTTTTACTTATTGCTTTATAATGATTAGTAATTCCTTCCCATCAGCCTTTTGCTGAAATATTTTCTTGTCTCTCAGAGCCCCATGACAAAGGATTACATTACTATGGAGTTATACATCTTAAACAACTCCCCAAATGACATATCTGCACATGGACTTTGCTTGAAGAAATGATACTTATTGCTACACTTGGTTTAGTGGCTTCTCAAAATGCTTCACGACACTCATTAGCAATTAATTTTCACTAGACAAACTACAGACCAAATAGCTATCACTCATTGCTTTCTCTAAGCAAGATCAAAAACTGCGGAAAGATTGCCATCGCCATGTAGGTGAGCGGGAGGAAAAAAAGTAAGAATGACCAGTATATATTAGCACACATCATTTTTCAGTTTTCCCAGCATTTTGCTGGCATTTTTGGCAAGTAAAAGAAAACGTAAGTCAGAATCCTCACATGAGATGACCACGGTAGAACTAAAAACTGCATAGTCACTCTTAATACATAAACAAAGAAAGTGTAGAATCATGTAAGGCAAGTCCATTCTTTTCTTCCATGTTCATACCCATGAGTAGTATTATTGCTGACCTCAAGAAAATGAAATTTGTCAGTTGCTACTTACTTGACATGTCCCTTTTTTAAAAAACAATAATCATTAAAAAAAAAAAACAGAGCAAACAATTGCTAGCAAAGACACTAAATTTACAGTATGTCTCTCACAGATGTCATGGGACTTAGCTTTTTTAAGATTGCTAAGACTTTGCTTCCTGTAAGAAAATCATTATTATATCATCTGGATAGGTTTTAAAAAGTGAAGTACAAATACAAACAAGTAGTAGACGTGGTATCAGCCTGAATTTTCAAAAACTGACTTTCAAAGATTGAGGGTAATTTATACTTAGAAAAACTTCCTCTTATCTGCAAACAGTAGGTGTGTAATTTTTCTGATAACTGATTTAGAGTCATTCCTACAGTTATCAGACAACATGAATGCTTTAAGTCACTCTACATGACCTATTATAATTTAAAGGGGAGGTATGAAAACAAAACCAACCAAAAAAAAAGCCCAAAACCATAGATCACTATCTCCAGAAACACAATCTCTAATTTCTGCTATATGTACCTTCTACGTCCTCATCTGGTGTCAGACAAGTTTGGTTGTCTGAGTTCTCATCTGGAAACTGAGTGCAGTCAGTATCCTCCGGCCACTGCAGACCTACAATCCCA
Organism: Gallus gallus; assembly: GCF_016699485.2. Lineage (NCBI taxonomy): Eukaryota > Metazoa > Chordata > Aves > Galliformes > Phasianidae > Gallus > Gallus gallus. The sequence goes on along the minus strand of NC_052535.1, from coordinate 66,251,146 downwards.
AGCACAGACTCACAGCGTTCCTTAGACTGTACACATAATGTCCTGAGAAGACAAAGTGGAATTGCACAGAATAACTGAGCAAAAGCCTTAGAAATTGCCATGTTTTAGAAGTTAATAATTCTAGCCAAATTTACAGAAGATGTTCAAATAAAAATCAGTTAATTAGAGTTTTATATGTGAATATAAATATCTATATATTGCTCCTGCTGGAACATGTGTTTAAATTACTGTACAGAAACTATTAGCTGAATTATAATACAGTAACCAAATATAATTACTTACAAATATCCTCTCTTCCACAAGGATGGCAGCAAAACTTTTATAAGAAACATTGTTCTCCATCAAGGAAAACAAAAGTCAAATATATTTTGTACCAATAAAATGCAACTTCTTCTGATGATGCTACCTCAGATACACCATGCATATCACCTAAAGAGCAGTGTAGTGCTGAAAAAAGCTTTGTCTCAGACAAATTTTAAGGTTTAGAAGAACAGGCAGTTCTAAATATTTTGACAGTGTTTCAGATGCACATTAATGAATACAGTGTAGGAACCGCAGGGCTGAAATACTCCTACACAGACATTTCTGGAAATGTGGTTTCAGAAAGACAATATATTTAAACTCACAAACAAAAGAGCAAACAGTTCCCCAGGAAGTTTGATAAAATCAAAGCACAGAGCAGCACAGATCACCTTAGATCTGTACTTTCATTTGGAGTAATAGAAGCTTCTATCACATCTAGAAAAAGACACAAGCATAGACATTCTGTTGCATATTTATTTTCTAATCATAAAAACACAGGACTAATCACATAAACTTAGTTAATTCCATCTATACTGATACCCCGTGTCTCAAATTAAGCAATGTCAAATGCCTCAAATTTAAAAGCAAAAGTGCCTCATTGGAAATTCTCCTGTTAGTTTAACAATTCTTTTAAACATTTGAAGACTCCTTTTGCCTTGAATTGCTGCATATGTGCTGCTCAATACAACATTCTTGTATCTGTGGTATGTTGAATTCCTCTTTGTTTCAACTGTCTCATTTTTAAGAGAGTTCAATATTGTCAGTATTAACAGTATTAGTTTAACCAGCTATGGTATCGTATGTTGCTTTTTCACTTTGGTGGAATATTAACTATGCAATCTGCAATAAGAACCTCAACATTCTTTTCATTGCTCCCTCTAACAAAAACATACCACATATTTGATAGGTGACTTGTCTAAGCTTTTCTTAAAAATGTTCCTACTGTTATAGTTTTATATACATATGCATTTATAATTTTCTTTATCTGACCTGTAGCTCTCTTGATAAGCTTTAAATCCATTGCTTGCTGGTTCATTCCCCAAGAACCTGGTGAATTATTTCCTCATAGTATTTCACTTTTACGTTTTTGAAGACAATAGTGTCTCTTCATTGTCCTGTCTCATCCCTAGACTCAGCAATGCATTCAGTTGTACCTTTTAGATTACATCTTCTGCACCTGTAACTGCTTAGACTTTCTCCTACTGCTTCAAAGAAAGTTCTCCTTTGTTCCTATATTTTGCAAAATATTCAACCACGGGATCCTATACATTTCTATTTTATTTTCAGTTTCCCTTGTGCCATTTTTAGCTTGCTTTGTATTCAAGTTGATTGGATTTTTCAGATCTTTCTTCTAGGAACAGCATATCCTTTCATGGGAAGCATTTCTTCCTTTCATTGTGCTGTCTTTACCTTTTCACCTGTTTTGATTGTTTGTTTGCTTGTTTTGTTTTTATTGTGTTTGTTTTTTCTTTTCCTGCAAGTTTCAAGAAATGAGGTGACCAAAACCTAGCACATAGGTTTTTGATCCTATTTATTGATCCTATTTAGGATCAATTAAAGGATCTTTTTTTATTCTTATATGAGAAAACAAGACATCATCATTCTTCTCAAATTTCCTTTTTTTGGGGAGATTATATGAAGGAGAGCCAATGTTTTTCTGCACCAGGTTATTCAACATTGATTTCCGCAGCTACAATGAAGACATTAGTGCTGCACTATATTGTAATTGCTATGTATTTTATTTACCACATATCCTGCAGAGCAGAGTGAAAAGCATCTTGCCTGTAACTCTAAAATGATGCTTTTAGTCTGTTAATAGCTTCTGAATACAGAGTACAGGCTGAATTCTATTAGCATGTCCACATGAAATGAGACAAAATGTACTAAAGAAAATAATCATGTACCTGCAGCCTAGTTAATCAATGTCAATTCATTCATACCTAGTTTGATATGACATAGTTTTGTCTTTCCTTTAAGATTCTTCTCAGTATCAGAAATGTTGACTCACACCATTTTATGACTTCAAGCTTCTGAACTGCACAACTTATTTTATTCACTGATGACTAAAAACAAATGAAATAATAATACTGTGATTATATTTTTTAAAGAATGATTTGGTTAGCTGAAACATCCAAGCTAATTCTATCATTCATGCGTCCTCAGTGCATTCAATTTTCTGGAATTGAACTGGCCTTTTCCAAAAGCTATTTCTAGCCATTCAGTTGTCAGTCTGCTGTGAAAAAGTTAAAATGTAGGTCATCTTCAAAGTAGTGCTTATCCCAGTGCATATGGAAGCCTACTGAAACGCTTTTAGGGAAAAATACCAATTGGTAACATTTTTATTTTTTAAATCCTTCCCACTTTGCTTCCTGAATTTCACAGTTGGGGTCTCAGAATACTAAAGAAATTGACAACAGACTTCTTTTTTTTCATTCTAAACTCCTTAGTCAAAACCCATCTTAAAAAACCTACAGTTACTGTGGTACTGTCTACAAATCAACAACTGCATGCGTGGACAAGGGAAGAGCCCCTGGTGTCATTTATCTGGATTTCAGCAAAGCCTTTAACGTGGTCCCTCACCACATCCTTGTTTCTGATTCGGATAGATATGGGTGGGATGTTTGATGGACAAGAAACTGGTTGCAAGATCTTACCCAGACAGTGGTGGTCAATAGCTCAATGTCCAGATGGAAATCAGTGATGAGTGGTATCCCTCAGGGGTCATTACTGGGTCTGATTCTCTTTAATATCAACGTCAGTGATGTTGACAGTGGGATAAAGTGCACACTCAGCAAGTTTGTGTATGACACCAAGTTGTGTGGTACAGTTGATATGACGAGGGACGGGATGCCATCCAGAGAGACCTAGACAGGCTTGAGTAGTGGGCCCAGGTAAATCTCATGAGGTTCAAACAAAGCCAAGTGCAAAGTCTTGCATCTGGGTCACAGCAACCCCACACTATCAATAAAATCTGGAGGGGAAAAGGATTGAGAATAGCCTTGCAAAAAGAGCTTGGGGCTACTGGTTGATGGCAGCCTTGACATGAGCCAACAATGTGCTCTTGCAGCCCAGAAAGCCAACAATATCCTGGGCTGAATCAACAGAAGTGTGGCCAGCAGATTGAGGGAGGGGACCCTGCCCCTCTGCTCTGCACTGGTGAGACTACACCTGGAGTACTGCATCCAGACGTGGAGTCCTCAGTACAGGAGAGATGTGAGAGCCACAAAAATTATCCAAGGGATGGAACACCTGCCCTGTGTGGATAGGCTGTGTGAGCTGGAGCTGTTCAGCCTGGAGAAGACAAGGCTCCTGGGAGACCAAAAATTGGCCTTTTGGTATCTAATGCAGGACTATTAGAAAGAAATAAGGGGACAGATTCGTCAGCAGTCTGTTGTAGTAGGACAAGGGAAAATTGATTCAAACTAAAAGAAGGGAGATTTAGGTTGAATATAAGAAAAAAGATTTTTAAGATAAGGGTAGTGAAGCACTGGAACAGGTTGTCCAGAGATGTAGTGGATGCCCCATTCCTGGAGACATTCAAAGTCACATTGGATGAGGCTAAGCAATCTTATCTAGCTGTAGATGTCACTGTTCATCACGGGAGAGTTGGACAAGAGACCCTTTAAAGGTCCCTTTCAACTCAAATGATTCCACGATCAATCAAATTATTTTGATTTTTGCTATCAGTTAACAAGTACACATCACAAAACAGAGAAATCACTCCATTCTTGGAAGGAGAAAGAAATACAAGGTTAATTTAAAAAAAATACATTATAGATATGTAATGGTCATTAAAAGAGCTTTCAGTCCTAGGATTTAAGATGTTATATATTCAATATGATGTAAATGTAATGTTAGTCCTGCTTTCAGCAGAAAGTTGGGACTTCCAGAGGTCCTCTTCAAACTAAACTATTCTATGTTTTTAATGAGTTTCTCTCCATGTTTCTGTTCAATGCTTTAAATTTGAAGACTATTGTTATTTTTCAACTAGATTACAATACTTCCTAAAATCCATTAGCCAGCTATGTAGCTGCTAAAGCCTGTAATTTAATTTTAGTCTCTCTATATTAAAATAGGAGTCCAATTTTTTTATATATTGTAGTGATTTCTTTAAAAAAATAAAGACTTGGTTTTCAAACACACAAACCTGAAACAGAGCTTGCACAAACCAGTCTCCAACTTCACACTATATGTAATATTAACACGTACCTGGTACATCCCTGGGTGAGAATAAATCAGTATCTTAGTAAATTTCCCTGTGTCTCAATCTCAGCTCATAACAAGAAGGTATATATCATAGAATCATAGAATAGCTAAGGTTGGAAAAGACCCACAGGATCATCCAGTCCAACCATTCGCCGTTCACCAATGGTTCCCGCTAAACCATGTCCCTTAACACAACATCCAAAGTCACTGGACAAATAAACGTTATTTATTTGTCAACAAATGCTACACAATAGGAATCCTTAGGAAATGTATTGAAATTTTCAGTGCATTTTCTTTCAGTGCACTAGGTATTAACTGATCAATATGGGCATGGCAGGGCAGACTAAGAAAAGAGTAAAAAAGCAGCATGGGAAGGAACAGATCTCTTTTGGCATAACCCTTAAAAGTACAGTGATATTAATTGATGAGGGTGGAAGAAAAGTTGATCTGACAATATGTTTTATGACAATCCTCTAATTCAGAAAGATAATAATGCATTAAAATCTTCATAGTCATTAATAGTATTTGGCTCTGGCTTTCCATACATAAAGTGTTATACAAATGCAAAGAAGTGTTATAAGAAAATTCCAAATCTAATTAATTCATTCTATGTTTAAATATCCATTAAAATAGTGCAATTCTAATCAAACTGAAGTGGAAAATTCTCCATAATAAATACCCAATCTATACATTTTGACAATTAATAGAACTGCTGTTTCTCTCCTTGTTTTAAATACTTCAGAAACCTCTTCCCGTGGAACTGCAAAGCAAAATTTCTGGCATATTCAGTGAAGACAGAAAAGTTAGAAAGACTAATACGACAGACAATGTCAGTTAAGAAATAAATTTAGTATGGTATAGTATAGTACCTGCAAGGTGGGATCCGTTGATTTGTATGGGGGTCACATTTTGGTACTAAGACTGTACAGGCGAAAAACATAAGGTACTTGTAGCAGTTGGTCTGAACCAAGGCTGGGAAGAGAGAAGACTCCCAACTGACAGAAGCTTCTTTCTGAGTCCTGTGCCCCAGGTAGTTTGGGTAACTAGTGTAGTTGTAAGGCAAGTTCATACAGAGTTCCAGAGTAATTGGTTCACACTGACCTTTCACAAAATAAAACCATTTAAAAAATTAAAATTAAGAAGTATGTTTCAAGTTTAAGTGAATTATAGAAGAAATAACACTAACACACTTCCTACTAGTGTGCTATGCTACACATCTCATACTGACAGGGCAATTACTAAAGATAATGATAGGATCATCGGGTACTTAAGCTTAGAAGGGACCACAGGAGCTCTGTAGTGAACCTCCTAATCAAAGCATGGTCAGCTCGGGGGACAGATGAGGCTTCTCAGGTCTTTCTCCAGTCAGATCATGAAAATCTCTAGGGAAAGAGACTATAAAACCTCTGTGTATAGAAAACAGAATATTATTTCTCTTTGGTTTTTGTTCCTTCATTCCAAGATCAGCAATAATCTTGGAATCTTCTGATATACAAAGGAAGAATGGGGACAAATTGCATAAATACTGAATAAAAGGGTCTGAGTGTGAATAATTTAATTCAAATAAGATATAGTTAGTAATAATGGGAATGATAAAAAAGGGCAAAATAAATACAATGGCTACTAGTCCATATGCTTACACAAACTACAGCTATATATAAGAATCATCAATATGTTATTACATATTGAACTGTCTGAATAGTTAGGATTTAAAAGATTGGACAGATTTTGCATTTCTGCCCAAATATGCAATCAATATTTTTTTCAATTTTCCATCACAACAGAAAACAACATACAGAACTTCAGTTTGAAATTCAGTTTCTTATTTAGTACTGAGACCAACATGATATTTTAAGTCATATTTTCTTCACATATCATGCTTAAATGAAATTTAATTTTACTTACTGTAAAAATATGAGGAAATGTACCTTGAAAAAAGTACACTATTTGAAAGACATTTGTTATCAAAGACTGTATATATTTGGCTATTACTGAAGAAAGAACATCTTAACATTAATATTCTCCACCAGACGGTTGCTAATGTCAGTTGTCAGCACAGTATGTGATCAGATTGCCTGAGATTCAACAGTCAAGTTTTGAGCTAAACAGAGGAACTGGCCAGTATTTCTTGGACTGATATTTGCTATTACAACATTTTTAATACTTACCTCTCTAATGAATATGAAACTCAGTTTGGATAGAGCTTTTTCTCCCTTCTAAACCCTTGCATACTGCTGACATTTAACTATTTCTGTTGTCTTAAACTACTTAGACCCAGCTTTGCAGTGTATGAGATTGTTCAAAGACAACATTTATCAAAAATTCTACTCATATGGAAGCCATTTCCTTTTCTTCACAATGACTTTTATAGGATCATAGAATATCCTGAGTTGGAAGCGACATGGCTGCACTCAGATCAGCTTATTCTTTGTGTTTCAGTTTTTCCCCAGTAAACATCTTCTTTTGATGTTTACAGAATTTTACACACTCATCAGTTTTTCATGAACACAAAACTACATGCAATGCTTTAAGTGTTTGTATAACATAATATCTTCAAGAGTAAAGGGTAGAAATACACAAGTATTGTTGTCTCTTTTGTTATGCCTCACATTTATAGTGGCTTAGGTAAATTCTAGAATAAAATCTAGCCCTCTGAAATACCCCTGTAGAACAGCTCCTCACATGTTTTCATTGTCATTACAAATTTTTACACTGTATTTAGAAAGATTCTATTGAATTATGTGCAAGAGTGTCATTGTAGGTTTGAAAAAACTACCTTGAATCTTACACCCAATCCCCTATAGTCACCAGCCAGAGTAACAATCAGAACATACACTCCATGGGGACATCTGACTGAATTTAAAAACTCCAAATGTTAATCTTTCCTTCTGATGTCAATCCTAGTTTCAGAGGTCTTGCTGCTCCATTTACGGTACAACTTAATGAGTGGGGAAAAAGGGATAGAATCCATTGCATATTATTCTAATGTATTTTTATCTATTTTTAATATCTCCATATTTTTATTATTAAATTGTACTACCTGCTATTTGGAGTCCTATTCCTATTGGAGGAATCTGTTCCAAACACAGTAGTATCATGTACTATACTAGATATGAGGATGTGTTGTTCACTTGTATAGTAACTCTGAAACTCTCCCAACTACTATTTCAACAGAAGTGAGCAGAATATTTAACAGAATCACAGAATGGTTTAGGTTGGAAGAGAACTCTGTAGGTCATCTGATCCAATCCCTACTCAAGCAGGGCCAACTAGAGCTAGTTGCCCATGATCACATCTAATGGCTTTTGAAGATCATGGATGAAGACTGCACAGCCTCCCTGGGCAACCTGTTCCAGTGCTCAGTTACTCAAATAGAATTTGCTGACATTCAGGCAGACCATCCTGTGTTTCAGCTGGTGCTCATACCACTGGAAACAGCCTGAATCTACCTTCTTTATGCACATGCATACGTCTCTTCAGATATTTGTTCTGTTATCCGAAATACACTAACCAGTTTACAAAGCCAGCCTAACCTAATCGGAGATTATCACATACTGAGAACACCCATCATATTCAGTATTGCAAATATGGCCTATGCTCAGCCAGGAATTTTCCAACAAAAGACATATCTGAGTTAGAAAATGTGGCTTTGTCAAAAATGAAAAATTCCATGGGAATTTTTCCATGGGATTTCTTATCTCTTGCCAAAGATTAAGTAACTCTAGTCTCATAGCACAGCAATAGTAATATGAATAAAAGACTATAGTACTTCCAGATGTTGTACCAGAAAAATCTCTCCAAAATACACTAGCCATTCTATTTTGTATAAACAATTACTTATTTACTGGACTGGATAGGGAAGAAAAGAAATGCTCCAGAAGTCTAATTCATATTATATACTATTCTTGTTGAGAGCTACAGATTACTGACCAAAATACCATGACGAAATATTTCCACTAAAAATGTTGTATTACTCCTTGACCAGTATATGTATTCCACAATATATTGCTTGCTGCTCAGCAGGTAAGAGACAATCTCCCACAGATTGTGAGACACAAAAGAGAAAATGACTGAGATAATTAAATGAAGATATTTGAGATTTCAACAAAGAAAATTTAAATTACTCACCTTTTATTAAATTTGTTTTGTTTTTCAAACTGATTTCTTATTAGTTTTGTGCTATATGGATACTTTCCTTCCCATTCCATAACACTTTCTAAATACATCTTGAAGAAGAGCAGGCAAGTCAACTGAAAAATACAACAAACCTACTGTTCCAGTAACCATGGAAGGTTTCCCCTCACATGGATAATTTGGTTATGGATATAGATCAGAGGACAGGCCAACACAAGTTATGTCAGATTCCACAGTAGGAATATGCAAGAGATCCCTCTAGAAAAAGAGGAGGTAGATGAAAACACCTTTAGAGAGCTAGAGGATGCCTCGTGGTTGTAAGCCCTGGTACTTGTGTGGGGGTTTAACTATGTCAGTATCAGCTAGAAGGACAAAGGTTTAGTCTTAAAGGAGGCCCTCCTCGGAGCACAATAGAACATTCCAGTGTATACCAAGGAAGAAGGCTGTCTGGGCTGAACATGGGTTTCATGACTGAGCTCAAACATTAAGAGAAAATATACAGAAGACAAAGGAGTGGATAGAACATTGAAGATGAATAGAGAGACATTTCCCAAGCATACAAGGATGGATCTCAGAGCTCAGCCAAATTTGAGTCTACTGAGAAATGTAAAGAGTGAGAAGAGCTCTTTTAAGTACACTGGCAGTGAAAGGAAGGGTGGGAAAAATGGGGGTCTGCTGGTTAATTGGGCAGGGAACTTAGTGATCAGAAGCATGGCCAAGGTACTCACTGTCTTTTCTATCTCAGTTTTCACTGGCTAACTTCATTGAAAGGCTGGTTTTTATCATCATCTTCAAAAGGTCATGGAAACCCTGGCATCAAACTGGAAAATAAAGGCAAGAAACGTAGCTGTCTTTAAGAATGGCAAGAAAGAGGATTCAGAGAACAGCAGTCTAGTCAGGCCTGCCTCAGTCCAGAGGAAGGGTATGGAGTAAAATCCTACCAGAAGATGGCTGCATATGAAGAAGTAAGCGTGACTTGGAACAGCAAGCATGAATCTATCATGGAAAAATCATGCTTGATTATCCTGACTGCTATCTATGACAAGATAACTGTAATTTGCTTGTATTCATTATTGGTGAGAGCATGTTTGGAGTATTATGCCTGGTTTTTGGCTCCCTCATTCGTGAAAGACACTGAAACAGTTACCTAATGGAAAGTTGTAAAGCAAATGGAGCCAGACTATTGGAAGTACAGGGACTAGATAACAGGTGAAAGACAATTTGGAGCTCAATAATTTCCAGTTCCACATAAGGTAAAGAGGATGAGGCTTCATGCTCAAACAGGTTGACCAGAAAGTCTCTGGAATTTCAGTCAATGGAGATATTAGAAATTCAGCATTGTGAAATCCTGGGCAGCATTATCTAGTTGGCTCTACTTTGATCCGGAATTTGGGCAATCGTTCTCTCTGCATCCATTTGAACACAAGTTATTCTAAGGTCCTACACAATTTAATCCAGCAACATCATAGGCAGCATTATCCAAACAAGCTAGCAGTACCAAACCATAATTTGCAATAGGTATTGCTCAGGCTTACAAAGCAATTACAGGATATGTCCACACATTTACACATTCACATGAAAGTAAAGGCAAGCCTACACTGCCCATGTGCTGAGGTGTCCTGAACTGAAGCTTTAACATAAAAAAATCTTTCTGAATATAAAGTTCTACCTTAGTTTAAAGAGCAAGCGAACAGTGGGTGTGAGAGGCTTGCGTGGAGTTGTATGGTACAGAATACAGAAGGGTAGATACACAGTGTGGAATACCCTGATCCTCTACAAACATATTAGAAGAATAACTAGATTAGCCAGATATAATATTAAAATTCTTCCTTGAGAAAAGGGCTGAAACTTCGCATACTACTAAACAGAGTATCATGATCTCCTGTATTTTTATCATAAATCCTCATCTCACTTACACTTTGTTTTTTACTTTATGTAAACGATGGGCTTAATTTGACATTAAGACAAAGTATTACTACAGACATTCATTAAGAACATATCAAAAATTCACAAAAGGTAAAAATATTTCAAATATTGTAAGTATCTCTTATATAAGGATTTATGATGAAACTTTTGTTTCAGCCTTGCCCTTTTCAACAGTTAATCATTACACACTGTGATATTAGATAGTAAATAAAATTATTACTTACTGTGCCCTACCCTGCATCTTCATTACACTCTAAAACACCCTAAAACAGTGACAGTATGAAGCATATGACCTACTTACTGCAGTTTGTCTGGCTGTTTCTCATCTCACAGAGAGAAGTTCCACATGGATCAGGACAGGAAGTACATCTCTGGTCTCCCTCCTGACAGAGGGTTTGACCTGAGAAAATAGAAATTTACTATTCTAATGTTGTACCAAACTAATAAAGAAGACTGAAACATTGTGATGTGAAAATACAGAGACTCATAACTATTTGTTATTTCCTTTACATAGTTGAATTAGTACCTTATAGCACTGAAAGTGCAGTAAGGAAGGGTAAGACAAGCGTGAAAAACTGTCCAAATGTCACTTTATTCCTGTTCTCAATATGATAACTTATATTCCCAAATCCTGACAGAGAAGTATGGAGCTCTGAAAGCCATCTACTATGATCTTGCCTTTGGCAGAGTATGAAAGGTCACTTAAATTGGATTTCAAAGAGAACAATAGATACTAATTAAAAGAGAATACTCTCAGGGAATTATTCTCCAGTGCCAGACAGTTGGTCTTTCTCTCATTTCATGATTGTTTTTTGTGGACAATAATATTACCCTGAAAAAAGTTGGCAGAGGTGAAGTTTGTTGCCCATTTTTGGATAGTGAAAAATAATAATAAAAAAAAATCCATATCCCAAAAGCTCTATGATCCTAAAGATTAGCATAACCAAAACCAGTACTTAATCTAAAAGTTTATGAACAAAATTCCAGGATAGTTAGTTTCTTTAACAAACCCTTGGCTTTCTGTCTGTCTCATAGCGGTTCTACTTTCTTTCCAAGCCATTAAATTCTCTTTTCCAAATGGATCTTGCAAAATTAGTAATTTATTAGATACGCACAGAGAGACTAAATAGTTTGGATTTTATCATTTCATCCTCCTTGAAATGGTTTACTGCAACAATTGTTCAGTATTTCAACTGCATTCAGCCCATGAGCACTGGTCACTTATTACTTCCTTACATTGGGGATACATAAGATGCTGAAGAAACCATTATCCTATCCCAAAGAACTGATGCTGCAGTTATATTTTTCCTAATTCTGTGGGCTTACTTTCCTTCATAAGTGGTATCTATCGAAAAAATGAAAATACATTCTTCTGCTGTAGCAATTGACCAGGAGAATTTGATTGCAAAATGGAACTTGAAAGGTAAGGAAAAACCCTTTTATTGCTACAGCCATCATGAATCTTCACATTAAAATTCATTTAAAAATTTGCTTCATCTCCTTCTTATCCTACAGTGGAAGTTTCTCAACAACTTAAAACTCCCTGTTCTACGTTGTAGATTCTTCTGATCGTAGCACAGCCAACAATGAATTCCAATAAACAGATTACCCTTTGTTTTGAGGGAATCTCAGAACCAGCTGTGAGTACATTCATATTAGATTTCTATTTTCACAGAATGAATGACAGAAGTAATGTTAATAGATGTCATACCTTACCTTTTCTGATGGAAATTTAATTTCCCTAAGGCATGTAGAGAAGGAGACTGTTTTTCTCATTTGGACATCGACAAAGAAATTTTAGTCTGTAATCCCTATATGTATATCTTTGTACTGTTACACAATGTCCTTGTATCCTTACACAGACAAGTAGCAATATCTTCAATATCTTGAATTCACATTTCTATTTTGGTTTCTCATATTCACTGTGCTTGTAACAAAATGACTATTCCAGATCACTCTAGTCCTAACTTCATTGCTTCTGCTAGATACTTCAGGTTTACACTAAATACAAAAAGTTCTCTGCTTCATATGTCCTAAGACATTTTCTGTCCACATATTCTCAGGGAAATTTAGAATGTGATTGCTTAAAGGAAGATCTCTGCTCTATGGAATATTGCAAAATATCAGGCAGAGGTTTCTGCATTTCATGGAGTACATAATGGAAAAGAAGCAAACCTTTTGTATTAAAAAGCTTTGAGCATTGCAATTTAATGCTAGATGGAAAACTCTTGTAGTGAGATTATTGACTGCATAATTATCACATCTTTCTACTCCTCTGCATTTAGCATCCTTGATTTTACATCTGTTCATTATATCCCCTCAAAAAAGAAAAAAAAATAACGATTTCTTAAATATCCACAGAAACAAGAAGCAATGAGAATCACATTACTAGGTTCTAGCCCAGATCATGCAAAGTGTCAGTGAAATTCTCTTTTACTAGGGATAAATAAATGTAAGAGGCTTAAGCTGGGTGAATTTTAAAAGTTGGAGTGTGTCTGCTTCTAGAATGCTCTGAATAGTTTTGTACTTCCCATTTCATCTCATTCTTCTACTGCATTTCTCTCATATTAAAAATGATCATTTCATTATCAGCTAAGAGAAAGAGAGTTGAAGATATCATAGAATAAAACTGAGGATGGACATCAGGAATGACAAAGAACACACCTGAGTATTTTGTGAAATTAGGCAGACAGAAATAAAGACAAAACTTGATCCTTGGTTTTTAGATTGCCACAGTCCAATCTGAAAGAATTTTCCTGCAACACTTCTTTTCATTTTCTTCACTAATTGCAGAGAAGAATGACAATAATTTGTATGTTTAAGCTTCTCTTTTGGACTGGAGATTTTTAAAATAGAATAGGAAGATCTCAAAATGTAATGAGAATAGAGAGGGATTTCTTCCAGACTGCTTGCTAAGGAAATAAAGCTTAGGAAATCATGCAGTGTAGCTATCTTTTGAATAGGTTGTCCTATTACCACTATGCCTGACAGCATTAAAGTTTTCTAAAAGAACTAAATTCCATTGTTTCTTAAAAATAAGTCATAAGAGAAATACATTAAATATTATCTCACTGAAAGAAAAGCTGCAGTTTGGAGCTTTTCCAGAATCAAGACAATTACATGTGAACAATACCTTAGGATGGTGAAATCATGACAGTCAAATATATTTCATGACAAAATTACTTGAAAAATCATATTTCAGGGTTCCAGAAACTGCTTTCTTTCCTTTTCTATTATACAGTCATTCACTACACTGAAAATTTAATTCCCATATAGTATCTTTTAACCAACTAAATCATCAGTGCATTTATAAAAACCTCTTTTCTTTGACTCACAAATTCTGATGCAAATAAGATTTTCTTGAGAAGGTTCCTCTGCATATGATACAAATTCCTTTGGTACCAGTTTCCAACCATTTCATGCAAAGTGAATATATATATCTTTATTTCAATAAACAGTTAATCAAGACAGGTAACCAAACGTTATGTTAAAAATATCACCTCAATTCCTTCAATCTTTTAATATTTGTAAAGACTAATAAAACTCTACTAACAACTTTGTGAAAGCAGAGGCCTGGCAGCTTTGAAAAGTGTTATCTGAAAGGCGAAGGAAGTCTATTGTTTTAGCTAATGGCACTTTAGAAAACAGACAATGCAGGCTCAGTAAGAGTAAAATGAGGTATATCCTTACTTTCACTGCAGTTTTCTTCATCACTTCCATCTTTACAGTCCTTATCTCCATCACACTTGAACGCACTAGGAATGCACTGTCCATTTTTGCACTCTACCAGACCCTGACTATGACAAGCTGGAAAAAAAAAATGGTATCCTGATCACTAATTAATAAAGGCCTCAACTATTTTGAACATCACAGTGGAGTAAATTTAGGAGGAGCTGGTATGCAGCTTAGTATTGAAGGTCACTAAGCAACGTTCATGATATATAGGATATGTTTCCATAACCTACAAGCTAAGCTTTAACTACAAGGACTGAAACTGTATGTGTCACGTACTAGCAACAGACAGATGAAGGCTCAGCTGTTTTCAAGAGAAAAAAAAAAAAAAAATTATTGATATAAAAATTCTGCAACCATTTTTTTTTTTTTTTGCCCACATATTTCCTGACCTAGATTAGTTCCTTAGATTCTAGAGGAAACTGTAGAACAGTGGTTGCAAGATCAAGCACTGAAAGGCAGCAAGATACTAGAATCAAAAGCTGCATAAGCATGTGCCCTATGACAACTTTAATCATATTAAAACACCAGCAAATTCTCCAATACTTGATTTTGCAAACTGAATCACTATTCTTGTAGAGATCTTGTGCAGGTATACAGCATCACTGTTGAAGCAGACAGAAATCACACCAGGTGTGATAAATAGTATATAAACATATCATAAAGCTATAACAAGCTCCAAATACCTACAGGGTAAGAGAGTGTATGCTTTCATTCATTAGTCATTAGCAGGAACACTACAGTTAACTAAAGACTAATCTGTAACTGACAAAAAGCTGAAACACAGGGCAATGCCGGTACTTCTCAACATTACTAACAAACATTTAATTTACTGCAATCAGAAAAATCATCAGCTAATTGCAAAGTTGTGGAATCAAACGAGCCTGTGGTTTTGCCTTACAAGCAGTATATAGGAGTACTTCTCATCTTAAATTTTTATTTTGATTCTTACAGAAAGAGAAAAAAACTCATTTAGACATTAAGAGAACTTACAGCAATTGATTTCATCTGATTTGTCTATACAGTCATGGTCACCATCACATACCCAATCAGCTGTTATACATCTTCCATCTCCACACTGATGATCAGTCATTGGATTACAATCTAAAAATAAAATAAAATTTAAAAAAGTAAAAATCAAGACCAAAATAAACGAACTATAACTGGAGAATAAACCACCATATGCATAATTTGTTAGTGAACAATTAATTGTTCCATGCACATAAGTTATGCCATTATATAAGTAAATTACAATGTAAGTTTTATATTCCTTTACGTATTTACTTTTTTATTTCAGTAGATAATGGTTAAGTATGTTCTGAATTCTACTTACTAAATTCTACTTAGACAGTGATGCATTCATTCCTTCTCTCAGGTGCATCCTGAGGGAAACCACATCTCTCTCAGTTGTTTCCATTTGCCAATAAACAAAATTCTAAAATCTGTTAGGTTGATTTAAAGATCTGATTTCCCATCACATGCAAAAGTCTTCCATCAAAGAAAATTATTCTCTACGTTTATCTTTTTAGTGGGAAATTTTAAAACATAGCATTTTTTAACTGACTTATTTGCCACTTAAACAGAAACCATTATGTTTTTGCATACAACCAGAATTTTCCTGAAGAATGATCTAGAAGGTAAATATTCCAATCTTTTTACTCCTTTTACTCCAGTGCTTCCACAAATGAAAAGAAAATCATTCTACTTGGTAGGCTGATCAAAGGAAATACACATCACTGAAAATAGGCTTAAGGGAATAATAATTATCTAACTATACCTGCATTTTAGCTTTGGTCTCACAATTATTCCATGTTTGAAGAGCAAAACACTGACCACATAGACATTTTGGACATTTCAGCCAGTGGAGATATAGTTGTAAATATCCAGCAGTTTAAGAAGGAAATGTTCACAATGTACATTATAAGCAGAAGAAACTGCCTCCACTCTGAACTCCGAGGAAGCCACAGCTCTGGCTCTATTAGTATATATTTTAGTAATGTTACCCTTAGAAATGCTAGCCTTGATCACAAGCTTTTTTACAAAGCTTGGACTACAGACAGAGCAAGTTCTTGCTTGTCCACAGTATAGTGTGGGGACTTACAGAATTGTTCATAAGTACTCATATGGTAACATCTAAGGATTACGGTCAACACTTGGCCATACACAAAAAGTATATTAAATAATATAATGTGTTCATAAATTATAAAGTTCAGAATGCCTTGTAAACATGGACAAATCAGCAGTGAAAGGAATTTGTATCAATTAAATCCAGCAACTGTTGTTCTACTTTGTGATTAATTTACTATCTCCAACTCATGGCCAAATTGGCTAAGTTCATTTACACAGTCTTCTTCAGCCAGTTAAGCCACTTCGGTTGACTTCATACCAAAGTAGATAGGGAATACAGACACATTCCTGCCTGCCACATGACCCTTCAATCTCTTTTATAGCCTGTACAAAAAGTTAGATCTTACATTGTATCTCAACATAGAAATGGTAGGAGTCGGATTAATAATTACTAATGCCTTTAATCAAAGCAGATTTATGGAAAAAAAAACACAAAACAACCAATGACAACTGAAAGTAATGAAAAGTCCTTGAGTATTTTTTTAACTGGGAGGAGAAATATAAAAGAAAACTCAAATAAAAGATGTATCCTGATTTTTAGTTTCAAAAATCTCTGTGTTTTTCCTAGAAAAGTAAAAGAAAATATATATATATATAAAAATAATATTTCAACTTTTAAAGAATTTAACAGTTTTTCTGAGGTACAATACTAGAAAGATAAGATAGAAAAAAATAAGACTTTCAGAGTTTTCAAATATTTATATATGAAGATTATTCTTTCTTATGGCAAAATATTTTTTCCCCTATGAAAATAAACATGGGCAGAATGACAAATATATTGATGCAGAATTTACAAAGTCAATTCAAAACAGAATTTGAAAGAAGTATAACTGTATCATCAAAATATGTGAATTCACAATGAAGCTCATGTAAGAACAGTTCAGCTCTGAAACTGCTGGCATCACCAGAGTGCACCCTCTTATGTTTTACTTTAGTCTCAGTCAAATTCAGCCAAGCTAGTAAGAAAGCAACCATAACATCTTGAGTAAGTTAAAGAGACTTCAGAGCCTACAGGGATTTGGGATGAGGTACACACAAAGGTAGTGTTTTCCTTTATCTTTTCAGTTGCGGAATATGATACTGGGGAAAAAAAACAAGCAGACTTAACACATCAGTACCTGACTCTAAGGCTGGTGTCACTGGCAGAATTCGGGTATTTTTTGTCAGGAAATGGTTACAAAGTACCAGGCCTGCGGGTGCCTGCTCGGATACACTTTTCCACAAGGAGGGTTTGAGGGATTGTATCCCAGCGAGGTATTTCATTCTGCTCCACAATATGCTGAACGTGATTACATTTTAGCACATTTGAAATGTTTCTACTCTAATGGTTGCAGGAAGAGGAATAAGCAAGAAGTTTTCACTCAGTCCCAGAGATATAATAACATCATTGGTATAAGGGAGTCTTGGAGGAAAGAGTCCTACAACTGGTGTGCTGTGATGGACAGCTGTGATAGGCTTTTCAGAAGAGATAGGAAGGGCAAGAGAAGAGGTTTGGCATAGCATGCAAAGGGAGGGTTGGGCCGTATGGTACTTGTCATCACTGATGGCACTGTTGAGAGTCTCTGGATAAGGATTAAGGAGGAAAAAAAACCAAAGTGGATGCTGTACTGGGAGTCTACTATGGACAGCCCACATAGCATGATAAAATTGATGAATTATCCTATAAGAAATTAAAGGATATCTCTAGATCAGCTGCCTTTGTCCTTATGGGTGAATTCAGCTTCCAAGATTTTAACTAGAAATATCTTGCAGCTGACACCTAAACAAGTCCAGGAAATTCCAGGAAAGTCTTGAGAAATTCTTGCGAATTTCTGAGATAAATTCTTGGTATATGTACTAAGGGAACCAACTCAGAAAGGTGCCCTCGTAGATTTGTAGTTTGTAAACAAAAAGGGTCTTGTGCACAAAATGGTGACCATGAAGTAGTGGAGTTTCAAATCTTTCATCCCTTAAAAAAACTGCTACCAAAACTTCAACACTGGGAATGGAAAGAGAAGACTTCAGGCTTCTCAAAGAACTACTTAGTAAGGTTCCCTGAGAATCTGCTTTTGACGTACTAAGGCCCATAAATGAAGGTCACATTCAAAGAGCCATCTCATTGGAAGCAATGTCAGGGAACAGGAGAATAAGATATGTTGTTTGCCATTGTAGAGACAAAAATCAGGTAGCCAGAGCTCACTTAGAATTGAAACCAAAAGGTAATGTAAGGGACAAAAAGAAGAGATTTTTAAAGTATGTTAAGAGCAAAAAGAGGATCAAAGATGACATTGGTCCATTACTTTATGAGGTTTGACACTTCACAAATAGGGACAAAGATAAAACAGAGACATTTAATGCCTTTCTTGTCTCTGTATTCAACAACAGTGATGTACCCTGTGACCCCTGAGATGGAGAACCATTCCCTCAGTCATAGTAAACTCCTAGCTGAACTTGTTCAGGATTTTCTGCTCCAGTTGAATGCACATAAGTTTATGGGCCACAATGGGATTCATCCAAGGATACTGATGGATGTGGCTTATCGGGAGACCTCTCAATGCAGTCACTGGTCATAGTCAACACAGGAGCACCAGGGGAAAGTCCTGCTGAAATAACATAATTTTGTTTTGTGACAAGATTATTCATTTATTTGACCCAGGGAAGCCAGCAGGTGTATATATATATATATTTTTTTTTTTTTTCTTTTTTTCCCAGCAGATCTTTCAATGCTCTCTCTCACATTATCTTTCTGGACAAAATGTCAAGCATACAGCTAGACAAGTACACAATACAATGGGTGAACAATCAGCTGACAGACAGGGCTCAAAGGCTTATACTAAATGGGTTTACATCTGGCTGGAGACCAGTTAATAGTGGGATACCCAGAGCTCCATTTAAAGATTTTATAAATGATCTGGACACAGGATAAGAGAATGAGGGGAGGCCTCATGGCAGCCTACAGCTTCCTCATGAGTGGGATGGAGGAGCAGGCACTGATCTTTTCCCTCTGGTGACAGCAGCACAATCTGAAAGAACAGAACTGTGTCAAGAGAGGGTCAGGTTAAGGATTAAGAAAAGGTTCCCCACTAAGAGGGTGGTCAGGCACTGGAACAGGCTCCCCAGGGCAGTGGTCATGGCACCAAGCCTGCCAGAATTCAAGATGCATTTGGACAATGCTCTCAGACATGCGGTTTGAATTTGGGATGGTCCTCTACAGAGCCAAGAGTTGGACTCAACGATCTTACATCCAGATGTGGAGTCCTCAGTACAGGCCTGTTGGAATATGCCTAGAGGACAGCCACAAAAATGTTCTAAGGGATGGAACACGTTTCCTACCAGGGCAGGCTGAAAGAGTTGGGGCTGTTCAGCCTGGAGAAGAGAAGGCTCCAAGGCAACCTGATAGCAGCCTTCCAATATCTAAATTTCAATAGCTAAAAGGGAGCAACAGGAAAGAAGATAACTGTTTTTACTTAGCCCTAAAACAGTAGCAATAGAGTATCCTACTCCTTTATTATCAATACTGCTATATTAAAAAAAAAAAAAAAAAAAGAGAGAGAGAAAAGCATAAATGTTTCATTTACCACAGTTCTCTTCATCACTAAGGTCTCCACAGTCATCATATCCATCACAAACAAAGGTATAATTGAGGCATTTTCCTGTGTTGCAATGAAATAAATCGTCACTGCAGTCTGCAAAACAAATTTTTGTAAAATGTTAACATGACAATGGAAGGGTTTCTTATAAAATACAGTGGGATTTATTGATTTAAACAAGACTAGACAGTTACCATCTTATTTACAGGTCTGCAGTATGTACCAGTTTACTAGTTCATTAGAATCCAATACAGAAGAAAAAGAAAACTCATATGCATTTTTAGACATATTTACTCTTGTTTCTACCAATAGTTTTCTGTTTGTATCATCAATACCAATGGGTGATACAAGTCCCTGTACCATAAAAAGTGTATTTCATTTCTTCCACAAACTAGTAAATGCAAGGCAGTCATCTGGGAAAAATTTCATAAGACAGTAAAGAGAGTGCTCAAAACGTTTTCAAGCTGTTGAAGGAAATGAATTATGAAAGATACTAAGGAACTGGAACATTTTGTTCTGGTTGCGGATTACATCTTGGTAAGCAATGAAGGAATCAGATGAGATGGGAGAAAACTGAATGTCATTTCAATCTTGTTGACCAAGATGGTCACGACAATATTTCACGGCACAGATGATTTGACTCCAAGTTATGTCTGATGGCACTGTAGAGTGCCTTTTCCAGTAATAAATGTACTGTTAGGAATTAATGACTAATAAATTAAGAACCTGAATATGTTGCACGGTGGGAAGAATGATATCAGAGTGTGCATTGTTTCCAGAATGAAAATTATACCCAAAATCTCACCATGACCACGTGTTCAAGGCTAAAACATTGTTCAGCCATTTTGGAATTCATGGTCAACAACCATATGAAGAAATATGTTAATTCTCACTGATATCTTATACATCATTATCATTTGGCTTGAGAACAAACCTGACACGAGTTATTGAAGTGTTTGTTTTTTTAAGTAAAGCTTTCCCTAGTCATGTGAAATAATTGTTTTCTCATGTTACCAACCACACTCAGACACAATAATGTGAGTCAAAGATTGGTGAGTCAAGAAAATAGTACATTTTCATATAAATAGCATTCATTTCTTTGCATTTCAATATAGACATATTTTTTCCACAATAGTAAAAGAAGTGAAGTACAGTTCTAACTTCCTAACAATGAGTGAGGAAAAGTGTTCTGGTTGCAGATAAAGAACAAAATGTTTTATTAATTTATACACACAAAGTTATCAAGTAAGTTTGTGGTTCTCATGGGCTAGATTCCTAGAACTGTCCACCTGATGTGGTTGTTAGAAAGCACCTGATGTGGTTGTTAGAAAGAAGTGAAGCTACCCTGGTTTTTAGACTTCCTTTGACCTTACATTGGTTTCAAAGGATAAACTTTTCTCGACACTGTTTTGAGCCTGATGCCTTCTTATCGAGGAAATTGTAGAATCATAGAATGGCCTGAACTGGAAAGGAACTGAAAGATCACCTCGTTCCAATTCCCCCTGCTCTGAGCAGGGTTGACTCCCACTAGAACATTTTGCTAAGGGTCCATTCAACCTGGTCTCCTTAGCACTGACAGCCCTAAGCAAGTTTAGCTTTTCTTTCTATGGCTGAGACCTGCAGTAAAGCTCTGAAAAATATTCTGAGAATACCCAAAATATTTTTTTAATATCTGGTTCAATAAAAAAAACATGGAATCTAGTTAAGAAGGAGTGAAGAAGAGAAAGTAGGGTTGGTGGTGTCCAATTACACACAGCTGCAAAGTGGGTGCCCTTGTTTCACTGTTCTCCTGTAAGCTTTTCTTTCACATCTGGATTTTCCAGGGAGACTGTTACGATACAGAATATCTGGGAAGATTAACTCTCCTACCAGGTGAAGATATGCCACTGTATAGCTTCTTTGTGCCTTTTCTTACTGGGCCACATAGACATTTTTAAACAATTATTATTTTTTTAATTTACACAGGAAACACACATTTCCTGTACTGCAGAAGGAAATTGCTCAGAGGGCAGGTACCAGAGCACGGGTCTGTCTCACACCTCAGCTGTGATGCTCAACCACTAAACAGCATAATCAGGCTACCATTTATCTCCCCTTGGTGTGGGGCTCCTGCATTCAGGATTGCACAGTGATCTGGCTTTGAAAGAATTGTATCCTTCTCAGTATATTACACACTGACATGTGCAGCACTCTCCCAGAAGGTGTGCAGTGGGGTTTTGAATCCTCCACATCAGTGTATGCCAAGTCTTCTACATCCTGAAGTGAGTGCTCTAATTGCTAGGTTTCTGAAGGCTTTACCAATCTGAACTTTAGAACTTGAACAAGCATAATTTCTTGCCCTTCTGCCACAGAAGTATTCATGTTTTCTACTGGTTTCACATCATCACACCGAATAGGATTTGTAGCACAGTGCAGAAGAGAGTGCTGCAGGACATAAAATAGAATACTGTGATGAGGCCAAGAGTGTTCTAGTCAATAGTTCAGCATTAAAAGAATAAGAGACATGAAACAGTAAATACAAAAAAAAAAAAAAAAAAAAAAAAGCTACATAAAAGTATGTAAGTTCCAGTTTCATGTAAGCAGAACAATAGCCAGCTGAGAGTAAAATTCTAAACACTACTTGTTTTGAATATGCAACAGCATGAAGTACTCTGGCAACATTTACCCTCATTGATCAGTTCATAACTCTGGCACTTTCTGTCCTTCCATTCCTCTTTCTGCAAATGAAACAAAGCTGTCTTTCCTATGATGCTTTGCTGGATAATTTCACTGTTTAATTTTCATCCATGCCCTCAGTCACGTTCACATCCATAACCTCTGTAGCTGCAGCAGTGACATTTAGAATATGGCAGTATTAAGGCCCACACAGGGTAAATAAGAATAAGAATAAGAATACAGATTTCCTTTCAAGGAAATAAATTTCACTTGGAATAAATGCATATGAAAATCTTATGGTCTTAACATATATTTCCACAAGGGTATTGGCAATAACACTTCCTTTCATGAGAATAAAATGAGTGGTCTGCACTTTTCATCAATAAACAGCTCAACTTAAATTTTGTTAATGATGGGACATGCCCAGTTTTCATAGAAACTTTAATACAAATTTGCATTCCATACTCCACAAAATTCAAGTATATTTTAAAGATGTGTCAATCTTTTGCATTCGGCAACCCTTACATCTCTGTTCACATATATCTAATCTTCACAAGTTTACTATTGGATCATATATCCTTCTGACCATTAACCATACTCAAATACGGCTTTAGAAACCTTCCATTTTAAAGATACATGTCTATTACACTTTATTATGTTTATTTTAAAGAAAAAGGATAGAGTTCAATGTACAAATTCTGTCACTTCTAGGAGTAAATAAAAACTTAATTCAACAAAGCACTCTATTCTATGGCATGCAGTGGCACATGTGTAAACAATCATCTTTTACAATCAAGAAGAAACCAAGGCATCATGATCACTCAAAAGCTAGGGGGTTTCATCCTTTCATTAAATACAAGTGACATTGGCCTGACCACTTATACACCTGCTGGAGGTGAGAGAATGAAATCAATGAAAATGCAAGCGAATGAAATCGGGTTTTTGAGGACAAATACTGCCTTCCTTGACTAAAAGGTCTTCCCATTAAGTAATTCAAAGCTAATTTCCTAGAGAAAAAAATATAATAATTTGATAATTTATTTTCAAACAAAGTTGCAGGTCAACCATTTATATCAGTTTGTTACTGTTATAACGTTATACCATAATATGTGAAGCTCAGAATCTTACTGGACTTGTTTTGCAGCACACTCTCGTATCAGGAAATGTAATAGTAGTTATGCTTAGGTTACAGACACAATGTTTAAATCAAAATCCAAACAAGAATATTTCAATTCAGATTTTAAAGCTTGTTTACAGAAACATTTTTCAAGATATTGTTTTTATAAAATCTTTTATAAGATATATCTTTTATAAAATCTAAAACATTTTAATGCATCCAATTACATCAGCAAGCTTCACCCTTTTGAAATATATCAGAGACTGAAACAACGCAGGAAAGGGTGGGGAGTAAACACATGATCAGGGCTCTACTGTGGTAGAGAAAATTCTCAAGAGCAAAAGAGCACAGAGCAGAACTGGCTAAAAAAAAAGAGTTCCTGAGTTGATTGGAACCAAACTTTGAATGAAAGGCCCAACCTCAAGGCCACTGTTTCTGCCATGTAACTGATGATTATTTGACAAAAGTTTGTCTCCACCCAATTCTTACAGGTGATCTAATTATATATATATATATATCTGCCTATAAACTCTGTGTCACTTATAGATAAGTTTTCTTTTAAAGGTATTCTTCAACTCATGACTTTTATAACTCTTGATTTTTCAAGATGTGTAATGTTTTATACTTGTATTACTAATTTCTTCTTTTCCCATTTCTAATGGAACTTGAGAGCCATAGCTTTCAAGTTGACACTGACAAAAATAAAAATACGCAATTCTTCTTAAATAGTAGAAAATATAGAACTCCAGTCAAGTAAATGTAGGCTATTAAGCAAAAAGCAAGCTCTAGCATTATTCATACTGAGATCTGGAGGAAATTGCAGCCATCATTTATTCCTTGGAGTCTCACAGATAAAATCTATCATCAACTTTCTTAAAGGTGGCTTCAGGAGTCTTGGAATGCCCAGGCTCCTTACATCACTAATCAAAATAAATCCTCTGAGGGAAAACTGAACTGTACAGAAATTCAGTCCCACTTCTGAATGCACAGCACTCTTCTGTGGCATCATGTCCTATTATAGTCCCTACTTAGTCCATATACCACATTTTCCTTTCTTCATTTTTTTTTCTTTTCATTGTTTTCATACTGTAAATTTGCTCAGCTTTTCTAAAGATGGTAGTAGTCCCAGGATGTTCTTGTCTACACACACACAAAATTGGTACTTTATAAACTGCTACAGAGAATGAAATAAGTATTAAGCATGTACAATCTTTTTTCTTCTCTACTGCACACTATACTGAGATTTATTTAAATAAAGCACATCCAGTATTGAAACCAAGAGAATTTTCTAAACATATGGCTTTGCTTCTGCTATAAAATGAATGGAAATGGCTAGGAAAAAGACGCAGCTAGCAGTTTTCAGTTCACTACAATAACTGCATGCTACCAACTCATTTAAATAAGTTGCCCCCAAAATATTTATGATTTCCACATGGCTCCTTTCAGAAGAAGAAGTTCTAAACTGCTAATGAAATTTGCTTCCAGTCATAAATTTTAACAGATCTAAAGCATTCTGCAGCAAGAGTGGCCTTCTCAGTGTCAACTGAGGAAGTCCAAATGTCAATATAAGCAAATACTGTGCAAAGCTCTTATCCTGTTCCAATAGACTGCTTTAGTTTTTAGGCTTATCTGAATGGATTCAATACTTCAACAGAACTCTGCAGACCATAGGAAACTTACTGCAATGAACCTCATCACTCCAGTCATCACAGTCATTGTAGCCATTACACTGCAGTTTCCCTGGAATGCAGATTCCACTGGCACACAGGAAACTCTCCTCTCCTCCACATAGTGCTGAAAATGAGCAAAGAGTAAATATATGTTAGATTTTAAATATACGCTAAAGAAATAAGCAGAAATTCATGATATTTAGAAAGTGATGTTTTAATTGATACTCTTGGGCAACAAACTCCAAATCAAGCAAATTCAAGAAACTTCAAGCTGGCATTTTCATCTGAATTTTGTAGTTTAAAAAACAGGTATCTAGACTGAGTTTATCAGTGAGATTCAATCAACCTTTACCTCTAAAAGCACCTCAACAGAGCAATTCTTTTAATACTGACTTTAGGATTAAACCTGCACTTTCCATTAAACAGATGCATTGGATCAAATATCCAATTACTGTTAACAACAACTGGATCTTTCCAGTCTACTTCCTCAGGCAAAACATCACCAGGTAAAAAGACTTAACAGTGTCATGGCACAGACGCTTTCTATAGGGGAAGGATTCTTCCAATAGTCTTAGAACACTAGAAGACAACCATTACTGCTATTGAATATATAGGAAATTCAGATACCTATAGAGGAAAAAAAACAACAAGAAACATCAAAACCACAGCCCTAGAGCTTAGGGTATCCAACAGGAGATGCCTTTGCAGAGTTTTAACATGTTTTTCTAAGCCTGAAATATTATTTTATCATCCTCAAGGAAGGCAATCTTTTGTCTACTGACCCACAAATTCTTGTTTGTAATAAAAACTTACTTGAATAATTTAATTTTTTTCCTATTACACTTCCACGTGAACCATGATTATGCAATAAAAATGTTATTTTCTATTTGTGGAATGGAGCCATGGTTCTTGAAGTGAAAGCTACTTATGCATCTTATTTTAAAGGTTTTTAACTTTGCAGGAAGGTGTTCAAAATAAGTAACAGACACATGGTCTCTGAAAAAAATGATAGAGAATCTCATTCTGTATGATAGCATTACATTTTCTTTATTGTAATTTGATCTTTTTGTTCCTCCAGTTCTCTGCCTTATACCACGCACCTTCTGATTTCTGTTATTAGAAAGCACTATAGTAGAAACAACATCCTTCTTTAATATGGGCTCTAACTCCCTGTAGACTAGTGCTTATCTCACAGAAGTGATATCAGGTCACTGTCTATGAAAAAGGTCACATAAACAAAAAATTGTAATTTATCACACAAGAAAGACTATGTAAGGTTGAAAATGCTACTTTAATTAACTTTGACACATTACATTCTTCTGAACTGCAATTTTGTAAAATTTCCTGCATGTGCAAAGAAGAAAACAGCATAAGTATGACCTGGATCAAAAAGAACTGTCAGAGGAACCATCTTGATTTGTTTTTTGATCTCTACCATCAGTACAGTTCTTTATTTATAAAGAGACAGCAACAATAATATTTTGTGTGAAAGTGCCAGTATTACCTAGGAGAACAAAAGTAAAAAACAGCAAGGATATCTATCCATTTTTCTTAGAGACTGGAAGAACAAAGAGTCTGGAGCCACACATCCATTTCTGAATTGCAGAAAGAAGTGTCTCAATGCACCTATAAATCTCTCTCATTCCCCCTGCCTGATACTTTCCTACCCTATTTTGCTTCCAACTATTCTGATTTCCATTACAATCCACTTCTTCATTTCTTAAGAAGCATCTGAAGACACTTTCTAATGTGAACATCTCCCTGTTTATCTTAGGTACATTATAGGCAAACAAGGAGAAGAATGAAATCATAATCATAGCTGTTCTTCTATAAGTTTTAGCACTCAGCAGCAAACAGAGGGAATTGTTAGAAAAGTTAGTCTCACCTCCTGCTGTTTTCTAAAAGACCATGACTGGATTTGGTCCAGCCAGTGTAGTGCTCAGGGCAAAGAGAACATACAAATTGTGAATGATAGCTGCAATTAAATTAATTTCTGCTTTCTACTAAGCTTGTGCAGAAAGAGGTTTCCAGAACGTTAACAATTATATCACCAAATACTGGATTTTAATAGAAAAGATGGAATCCCTGTCTTATACAGAAAACAAACAACTCTCCTGAAGAAGACATGATATTAGATGAAAGGAACACAAAGGAAATGGAAGCAATCCTTGCTAACAGAAACAATTTGCAGGTGTTTGCTTCAGACCTTTGCCAGGAAGTTTTACAGTGTGGAAAGTCTTCCAAAATACCTGATTAAACATTACCAGTGGCAAAGAAAAAAAAAAAAAAGTGCTTTACTTTACCTCCATCCACTACAGTATTAGAAATGTCTATGAGGTGCCAATATTATTTATGTGCTGTAGTTCTCAGCTAGATTACCGGAATGCCACCTATAGAGGATTACGTAGGTAGGTCCCTGGAACACTGCAGAAAGCACAAACTGAAATAAATATATTATTTGTCTGCCTGCATTTAAAGGCATAGTAGTTGTTAAGTACTGTATATCTATGAAAATGATCACGAAAAGTGCAGTGGTTTTTTGTTGTTGTTGGGTTTTTTTTTTCAAAGCGAAGAGGAAACAATGTTGACTGTCTAATACTATGAAAGAACTAGGAGGTATCAAACAAAATTACCTTAAAATAAGCAATTAGTAGTACTTTTTATTTCATATAGAGATAAGCTATAACACTTTGCTACAGAACACAATGGATGCTAAAATGCCTGTAGATTTGTGAAGCAATTTGAAAAGAACAATTAAAAAAAAATTAAAGTGGGTCAAAAATTACTGACAAGTCCTTGAATCTCAAGCAGATGGTAAATGCAGGAGGATTTTGGAAAAGTAATTCTCTATTCTATTCTTCTCTGAGCATGTGGTTTTAAAGCAGCTTTTGAATGCAACATTACAAAGTAGATGGACTTTTAACCTGATTCAATATAGTCATTCTTAGAGTCACCATAGCACAGCAGGCCACAGAGAAAACCCTGTATTCTCTTGCCTCTGGATTTTTGTCACCTGCATCCTATATTCCATGTACCCTGTGGTACAGTGCATCATACTGCTGTCAGCTGTAGGAAGTTTTGATACTAGGATCACAATTGCAGAGACAACTCCTTCCCCTCTGAGGTGGAAGAATACAAGACATCTTCTCTTCCAATAAAGTAAAGTGAAAAAGGCCACATGGAGAGTCAAATCTGGAACTGAAGCAGGCAAAGAGTAAGAAGGTAGGCATAATGGGAGAAAAAATTAACTTAAAAGACATAAAATGTTAAATCAACAGAAGTAAAGAATGAGTGCTTGGAGAAAGATATCCTTCAGCCATGAATGTTTTCTCACACATGAAAAACTACCACAATTCTGAAAAAAAAAAAAAAAAAAGTCTTTCTCATAAAAACTATATCATTCTTTCTGGTCTTGCAGCTGATCAGTATCAGCGTTACAGATCATAGACCATCTCTGTCTTTTTTTTTTTTTTTTTTTTACTGCATTAAGTGAATAGAGCCATAGAATATCCAGAATTGGAAGGGACCCAACAAGAACAGTTGAGTCCAACTCCACACAGGACTGCCCCAAATTCTACGTCTGTGAGTGTTGTCCAAATGCTTCTTGAACTCTGACAGATTGGTGCCATGACCTGGGGAGCCTTTTCCAGTGCCCAATCACACTCTGGCAGAGAGCAACAATCCCTTCTCTTGACAGGCTAGCAATGCTGAGCTTGATGCACCCCAGGATACAGATGGCCCTTTTAGCTGCTGACTCATATTTAAAATTCTGTCAAACAGAACACCCAGATGCTGTTCTGCAGGTTTGCTTTGCAGTCTCTCTTACTCCTGCCCGTATGAATATCCAGTCTTGCTCCAACCCAGGTGCAGAATCAGGCACTTTCCAGATTAAACTTCATGAGGGTGGTGATTTCTCAGCCCTCCAATTTGCCAAGATTTCTCTGCAAGGCCTCTCTATACCTGAGGGAATCAACAGTTCATCCTAGTTTTGTTTCATCTGCAAACTTACTTATAGTGTCCATTCAACTTCTGTATTCAGACCATTTATAAAAACGATGAAGAGAACTGGCCATAAAATGGAGACCTGTGGAATCCCACCAGTGACTGACCACCAGCCTGATGTGATCCTATTACTATAACCCTTTGAGCCTGACCCATCACATCACATTTTTTGCCTAGCTGTATGCCGGACATTTTGTCCAGTAGTATACAATGCAGGGGTATAAGATAAAGATAGTATCTTCCTGATTTTAGAAGCTTTTTCTGAAATTCTGTATTGGATGTGTATAACTACTCTCTCACTGACTATAGAAAGATAAATACTTGGTTGTAATCAGATACTGACTGGAGTCTCTTCTGCCTGAGTCCATGTTCTAAGCTGTTTCTCAAAGCAAGTTCTGTAAATTCCTATCAATGTCCTGAAAGATAGACTAGGTACCATGGGAAAAAAAAAAAGAAAAAAAAGTGTCAGAACAACTTTTATTAGTCTTTGATGCTTAGAACAAACAGGACAAAATAAAATCTGTATTAGGTCACAATAGTTGGTCAAGAAAACCATTAGCTTCTTTACATACATTGTAGTCATTTTCTTAAGTATTTTCTGCATTTTGTGCATTACAACAGCTTATGCAGGAAAAAGTAAAGCATAAAAGTGAGCCACTAGAAGAAGGTTTGAACTATCCAGCTGAGTTATTGTAAAACTCAAAGGTAAACCTGAGCAAAGGTGATGTTATTGTCATAGCAGAGGAAAAAATTCTGCTCAAGTCTATTGTTGTGGCGTCAATAAATCTATTAACTGTTTGTTTTTTACAGCACCTTAAAATGATAGGCATAAACGGTAAATGATTACTGCTAACATTCTCGATGTGGTGTTCCAATTAAATGCTTCTTATCTGAATTAAAACAAGCTAAGAGCTCCTGAGGTCATCTTTAAATGGCTCAAAGAGCTTACTCCAATTATTCATGCATTTAGCCCTTTCATGCCCTTGAATACTGCAGGGCATTTATTGACATGTACAATAATGAATTCATGTGTTTTTGCCAAAGAGGGGGATTATTTGGGCTACCAGCAATCAGAAAAACTTAATTAAAAGATTTCATCCAACTGAAAAACTACCACAATAACCAGCATGTAAAAGTTTGCAAAAATTTATCTTAAGGATAAAAAAGTTTCTGAATGCTATTTATAATTTCATGCATTACTTATAATTTTATTGAGTTCACAGTTTTTTATCATTCCTTTTCATTATTATTATTTATTCCTTTCTTTTCACAAATTTAAACTTTAACTGCTGGCAGGAAGATATATGCATTTGTAGTATGTAGGAATTATTAGAGTACCTACAAATTGCAGTATGTAAAGATACTTTCTCACATTGTTCAAAACACACACACAAAGAAAAACTAGCCAGAAAAAGCAAAAAAGCAATATATTTTAAGAAACTATCATAAAGGTAAAAGTAGTCACTGTTTCCATCTGAATTAGGACTAAAATCCATGGCATTCGCTCCAAAAAGAAAGAAAACTGTGATCATGGTAGAAAATGGATAAAATTATGTTAAGAAAATATGCTTTAATGTATTTAAATTTCACTACTTGAAACATTGCAAAAAATATCTGTGGAAAGATAAAACCCTGTAAAACAAAACTAAATTTGTTCTTAAAAAATGCTACAAAAAAAAATTATGATTCGGCACAACCTGTAGCTATTGAGAATTATTGAGAACTAATGGTGTTGGGTGGATGGTTGGACTGGGTGATCTTGTGGGTCTTTTCCAACCTTGGTGATTCTATGATTCTATTTATGGTTTTTTGTTTGTTTGGTTGGTTGTTTTTTTTTAAGAAGGGCAACCTTGGCTTGTTTTATTATACATTTTTATTTGCATCCCTCGGAACTAAATTGCAAATAGTATGTAACGTAATGCAGTGAAATCTATATTCTGCATTTAAATTTTAATACATAATGTCTTTTACATGACCTAAATAGTATTATCTATTAAAAATCTCATAACTATGAAGCGCAGTTCAGGCCTCTTGGGCATCACTTTTTAACAGAATAACAAAAAAAAAATTCTTAATATCTCTTCAGTGTAGTGCAAAATGAACATTACCTGACAGTTCTGTACTGTTACTTACAAAAGTTCACTGTATAAAGAACCAGAAGATTGATATTCTCTGCTGCTTTTGAAAGAATTTTGCTCTCTAGATTCATTAGAACAGAATTTCAGGGCTTTCCTGAGAGCTGCACATTACTGCAATTCAGACCATTGTGTTCCTTTACTTCTCATTCAAGCTATTCTGCTTTTCTCTCTGCAGTTTTCACACCACCAGCTGTGTTGGCTGGTCAAAGCATATAAAATAACAGAAAAACACAGAGACAGTTTAAAGAAGTGAAAAAAGAGCTGAAACATTTCTGTGAGTAGGGATATGCATAGCAGGCCCTGGGAATGTTTCTGAGATTTTTTTGCCCCCAAGAACGCATTACTGGACTTGTCAAATGAATGATGATGCTTGCCCTTCGCTCACTCACTACGCATTTGAACTATGAAACCAGTTCTATTATCTATCTTAAATATCTATTAATATCTATCTTAAATCCGAAGAGCTGAATTTAATTTTCACAGTATCTGATCTTGCCATCTGATCTGTTGCAACCCTGTCAACAGTAATGCACCTTTTTATCTGTTATTCATTTGAAAACACTCAGATGGTTTTACTATAAAGGCACACAGATCAAATTTTCCAGTATATTCAATATTTCTGTGGTCACATCAGGTATGTATGCTACAAGTTTCTTCATAGTAACAAAGTGCACTCAATTTACAATGCCTTTGGAGGAAAAAAATAGATTAAGATCAGCAGTGATGGATAAACAAGTGCATACCTACTAGGTAATCCCAATTCTAGCTAATGAATATCTATCAGGAAAGCTGTTACCTATCCGCAAGATAAATGTTCTGGATTCTAACTAGAAAATCTGTAGGACTCCAATGGAGCCTGAAAAGTCATGTGAGGCTCAACGGGTTTTTTTTTTTTTTTTGAAGAAGGATATTTTTTAAAAAATGCAGAGGGTGTACAGTGTTTAGTCATAATCAGGAAAAAAAAAAACATCAAAATTTGATTTGGATTAGATGATGCTGTGCTAAAAGAAGTAGGTATACCAACCAGACCTTTTTTTTGTTTGTTTTTGATAAATGCAATGAAATACTAAAGCCTCACAAGAGAATTACACCACCTTGCATAATAAAGCAAGGTATATGAGGGCAGGGAAGGCTTTCTCTGCATGCAGGCTAGAGTTATTAGTCCCCAAAAGAAATCAGAAAGTTGAGATATAAGCAGCCATATGTTAACAACATGGTCCTGGAATTTCCAGGAATTGAGTCCTGTGAAGAATATGAAGAACACTTGGAGCTGAGTACCGGGTGCCAAGGAGCTGGAATAGTTAACCCCGCTGCCTGATTCTGCTGCATTCGGAGAAGTAAAGGCTTTTAAATATACAAGTTTAAAATACTTTCAGCATTAATTTATTTCTGTAGGAGAAACAGCCTGGGAGAAACCCAGGTTCCTACCTTTTTCAGTCAAACAACAATCACATCAGAAACATTATTTTATGTGAAAAAAATGTCAAGATATTCTCTATAGTCTATCATTCTACTTGAAAGCTATTTGTATCCAAACATCATAAACAGTTCATGAATAAATTAATTTAAAATGCCTTTTGTTTTATAAAACAGTATGTCAGAGCTGACAATACACAACCTGGGTCTCTAGTCTGCCAGATAGGGCACTTCAGCACTGGCTCTGAATCTTTTCTTTAATGAGAAACAGCAGGTTTCTCATGTACTTTTCTGTAATTTATATAGCTTACTATCAGAGAGATGCAAATTCTACCAGACAGATTTCAGAACAATAATCAACCAGGAACTAGTTTAACATGCTTTTCTCTAGCATTAAAAAATAGTAAAACTATAATTTTAGTCAGAAGATATTCTAAAACTTTCATAAAGCAGCAATCTCTTCCAATTTGACTTAAAAGTTCAATTGCTTAGTTATGTTGGGAATTTTCAAAAGTTCAGCCAGATATAATTTGTCAAGAAACAACAGGCATGTTTATATCGTACCTTGTATTCATATGTGTGCCACGTATGCATAAAATCCAGGTCTCTAGTATCCTGTTTCTTTTTCAGAATTACATCTCATTCTCTGGTCAGTACAAGTGTACTCAACTAACCATATTCTAGTCACTCACTGATCATTGCTAGCTACTCTCATTGCTCATTGTACAGCTCCTTACCATACTTATATATATATACTCTACAGCCTCTTATTTATTATTTGAAACTACCATAAAGACAAAATGATTGTATTCCTAACTCCTAGGATGTTCATTACTATGATATTAAAGGCATCAATATACATATGGTTACAACATCCCTCCAAGCAAGAAGGACAGTTTTATTCCCGTTTCACAAAAGGGAAGCTGATGTATGGAAAAAATATGCTTCCTCTTTGAAGAAGTTCATGAGACCTGATTTTTCAGCATATTTAGCATATATTTGTTTCAAAACACAGCTCCCAGTGGCTTTCACTACTGCAATTTGCTCAGAAATCCATAGGAACCCTGCAGAAGTCTTGTGTATAATATTCAATTTTTTTCCAGTAAGCACTCTACCTTCAAGGAAACACTATCTCTCTTCCTGCATTTTGTCATGTCAGCCATTACAAATGTTCCCATAGGGGAGGATAGATATTGAATAACAGTCTCCTTTACTTCACAACCCCTAAAATCATGCCCTAATAGATACAAAGAATTTACAAAGAATCTACAGGCTATTTCAAATTATACGTATTCAGAAAGTTCAGGGAGATACACTTCAGGCTGTAAGATCTTAATTTTTCATTTGAAGGCACACTGTGTAACCTCATTGATTTTTAAATGTAGTTTGTGTGCATGACTTCTCAGGTTTTTGTTTGTTTGTTTGTTTGTTTTTAAAGAAAATTGAAAAACTATTTTCATTATATCATTATTTCTAGTCTGATATCACTCAAAACTCATTAACAAAATTGGTATCTACGGATGGACAGTACAAGCCTCTGTCACTTAGGCTCATGGGATGACGAATATCCACAGCACAGTTTCATATGCCAGCAAGAGAACTCCAGCAGTAGGGTGAATGAGAAAAAGAGTCAAGTCAGGATGTCTGCTGTCAGGTCTAATCTCAAATAAACTTGGATCTACAGAACAGAGCGGTACCTCTGTGGAGAGGGTTCCAAAGACTTCCATGAAGCCTCCAGTGGATGTATACTTTTTGAAAAACTTTTCAAAAAGTTTATATCTTCATCAGTTCTGGGCTCATTTTTACAGCAAGGATAAAGAAGACGCATTTAAAATTTGGACTGTGTATCGAGCTCCTGCTCCAAATACCTAACCTGTTATTATTAGAGCTTAGCAAAGAAATAGTCAGCAGAACATTTTTAAAGGGCCTATTATTTTTCTCCTAACTTCATTCTCTGGAACAGCTCAGAATTTCTAATGCAAAACAAATAAGCCTAAGCAGCTGAAGTATGGCAAAACTAAAACATACTGATAACCAGGCTTTATCATAGTAAAATGAATTCTCATAGTAACAGAATCAAGAACAACAATTTCATCCCAGAGCTAATCCTACAGAATTAAAAAATACATTATGTTATCAAATAGGAATCCTTGAATATAGTGCAATATTTAAGAACAGAAACATACTTTGCTTTCCTTTTTCTTGGTGTGGCGAGAAGCATACCCTTGCTGTTGTGTCGTTTTCAGTTTGGTTGTGGAATTGAGAGCACTTGAGGAATTCTGGCCAAGAAGCATTTACCATCCCTAGGACTGGTTCACACCCTTCTTTTGCTGCTTCACAAAATGTTCTGCATGGCAAGAGGACTCGACTAGAGAAAGGAGACAGAGAACAAAGACAAAAAGGATTATTACTCTAATAAATAGCCATATCTTGAATTAAAAGAAAATAAAAGTAATTATACTTTTGAAGAATTTCACTTTCTAAAGAGTCACACCAAAAAGTTGCTAAATCTTCACTACCTCACTGGAGGTGACATCAGGTCTGGCTTTCAGGCTACATTTAAAACCCTATTAAGCCAGAGAAATTTCTAAATCCAGCATTGTACATGCTGAAGCTGACATTTCATCAACAGTTGAAGCAATGTGATTGTGTAGTGACACAAGACAGGACAAAGCTTGCTTGTTTATCTTCTTCTTCCCCACAATTGCACTGACCTACCCATTTGGACTTCTGTTAAATGTGTTCATGAGCTGATAAAAATATCACTAACTTGAAAAAAATATTATTTTTTTTTAGTTGAGTAACCCTTCTGACAACTTAGGTCTGCTGAGTCTTGAGTCTGCTTATGGAGAGAACAAACCGCCAGATGTAAACTGTAGAAGCAGCACTTCATCAACTTCTCACTCAGCATTTATGAGCCTTACCCATTTTGTGACTGTGACTGTGACTCTGATGTCAATGGCAAAAAGAAGATCTCATATAAATAGCAAATGCCCTATCACTGTATTTTTCTCAATATGTTGATTCCTTCCTAGATTTTAATGCAGTGCACTTTGCATTTCTTAAAATATTCAAAAAAAAAAAAAAAATTACCAGGAAAAGACTGGAAGCTAATCTACATTCATAATTTATGAATCAATAACCAAAAAGCAGAAATTGCATACCAATTATAAGCATAAAGTATTTCAGTCACATTTAAAGCAGTTAAAGTTTTCTCAGGCACAACTAAAATTGGGGCACATATTCCTGAGAGAATAATGAAAAATGTAATTCTGGCTCTGACTGCAAATAAAATGTTATTTTTTAAAAGCATCACTATCCATTGCTGGGTTTCTTTTATTAAATAATATTATATACATTTCTGTTTTTTACTTACATTGAAATCAATGTTCTGCCATTCAGAAAACAAGAATAATGGATTTCTAAAACACGTAATGTTTAAAGTATGATTAGCACATTATCTGAATGTGCTGAATGTGTACTCCTTATATTCTTAATGATACCTCTGGCTTAATAATATGATATTCCACCCAATGCACATTTATTTTTAAGCAGTGAGCACCAAGAATGGGAAGGTATTGCCCACGAATGTTTGTTGGCACCACACTTTGAAAGGAAACAAAATGGCTTCAGGTGAGAAATATCAGCTCCCAGTGAAATTAAAAATGCCAACAGAGAAATAGAAGTACATTTAATTCTTAAGTGCAGCTCTCATACAGTTCATGCGATCAAAGGGATTGCATCCAAAGGTGACAAAATCGCTGTCAAGTGCTCTTGCAAGGTCAGTCTTTTCTATCTTTGAAAGGTCATAGAAACAAGGGAGGTCACTAATAACTGGAAAACATCAAGAGTTGCACTCATCTTCCAAAGGAAAAAAAAAAAAAAAGCCAAAAATGTCAAGCTAGGTACACTCAAGATGGTCAACCTTAATTCAGTCCCAACAAAAATCATGGAATGAGTCCTCCTTGAACACACTTCTGGGCATAGCAAGATGATGATGACTGGGAACAGTTAGCA
Organism: Gallus gallus; assembly: GCF_016699485.2. Lineage (NCBI taxonomy): Eukaryota > Metazoa > Chordata > Aves > Galliformes > Phasianidae > Gallus > Gallus gallus. Next base: position 66,214,134 of record NC_052535.1, on the reverse strand, counting down.
CAAATTTATCAAGTGTAAACAATGGCTGGCCAACCTGGATTTTGTACAGAACTGAAAAAGTCCACAGTACCCGAGAGTTTTGTTACTTAATGTAGTGTTTCTACTAGGAATTATAATGTACGTAGGAATAGAGAGAAACACAGTATCATTAGAAATTGTGTGATATCAGAAGCAACTCCTTCAATCAGAAAATAAAACGTTGCCAGAGATGCCTGACCACCCATGCTGACATGGAGAAATTGGTAGAAAGCAAAATATTTTCTTGCAGAAGTATTTTGACATGAGTGTATTTGCTTTCCTCTGCTTAGTATCCAACAAAAAGAATGTGCTGCCTGTGTTGTTTCTGAATTTATTACATACACCAGGTTGGAACCACTAGTTTAAAATAGACAGTGCTAGAGATATATTCTCCAGATAATGTTAAATACTTTTACACAGTATTAGATTGCAATTATCAGACACATTACAAGGGCCTTTATCTCTAAACCTGTCTCTTTGCAGTGCCCTAGCTGGCAGCTTTCTTGTTGCCTGAAAAGAAGAACATATATTCTAAAATAATACTTTTCACTGCCAGATTGTGATGTGTTGAAAGGCACAAAAATTCAGCACCAGAAAGCACATAGCTGACTGTTTACAAAACCAAGAACAAATGGTTCCTCCTGCTGACAGGAAGAGCTGCCGCTTAGTAGTTCTGCACGCTGTCCTGCCTAATTGAAGGCTTACTATCTGACCTGAAGTGACTCTTCAGATAAAGATGTTCTAAAACACTCTTCTGTTTTTTTACTCAGTCTATTTTAATAGGAAGAGAGGACACAATAAGAGCGCTGTGGTTGCTGTCACTGCCTCTTGCTTGGGCCTGAGAAACTCCCTAAACAAAGAGGATTTTACAGGACAAGTGATTGTCTCCAATCACTTTCCTTTAGTGTTTTGGACTTAAGCTTTTCATTTTTAACTAAACCACTACTGCTAAAAGTTCTATTGATATAATCACATGAGCAGTCCCATTGGTTTAACTGAGGGTCCTTAACACAGAAAAATGCCAGAAGAAAAGCCACTACTTGCTATGAATGGTGCTTGAGTTCCAAAAAATATCTGTAAGAAATAAGATGCTACATAACTACATAACTAAAATGAACTACTGACCTGCTTTATTTGCCAGTGTCAGCCATTTAATTCATTCAGACTGATATGCTTAGAGCTAACTTTTTATTTTCTAGAGAAACACACAAAACACTGCAACACCACATCACAGTGAAGATGAACATAAGCAGAGATTTCACACCATCAGATCTAAGTTATTCCTACTGGTCCAAAGGAGCATATCTGATGACCTCACACCGTAATCTGAAGGCAGTATAATTCACTGACTTATTTTTTCAAAGAAGTGATAGCAGGCTCATTACAATCATACAGTTAACAAGGCAGGAAAAGACTTCCAAGATCATCTAGTCCAATCGTCCACAGACTACCAATATCTGTGGTAGTCCACAGACTACCCCATTAAACTATGTCCCTTGGTGCAACATTTAAATGTTTCTTGAACACCTCCAGGGATGGTGACTCAACCACCTCTCTGGGCAGCCCCTTCCAATGCCTGACCACTCTTGGAAAATAGATTTTTCCTAATATCTAACTTGAAGATCCCCTGGCACAACTTGAGGCCATTCCATCTAGTCTTATCTCTAGTTATGCAGGAGAAGAGGTCAACTCCCACCTCGACACAGCCTCCTTTCAGGTTCGTTATTTCCAGAAGTCCTTCAGCACACAGATCACTCAACACAATGGCAATTTTACAAACAGTTTAAAGATCATATTAAAATGCAACTCTGTACAGTTATATTTATACAAAATATTTTAGAAATTTCTAAAAATGTTAGGAGATAAGTAGTTTTTTTTTTCACTAGATAAATTTGCACTTCAGATGATTAATATCTATATGAAAAGAAAATCTATATGAGTTCACCTTACTTGCTTAGTTTAGGCAGTACTCCAGGCAATATGGAGTAATATGATATTTATATCCAATAAATATCATATTATTATGATATTTATATATCATATATTATGATATATAATATGATAATATTTAGGCAATATGATATTTAGACAATAATACGTTTAAGCAATATTACAGTTCAGGGTAGATGTTTGGATACATACAAAGCACGATAATATAGAAAATACTAAATTCTAAAATACAACTGAGTAGTGATTAAATAAGCTAAACAGAATTTATAGTCTCAAGAGAAGCTCTGACAAACCAGAAAACATAGGATTACCCAGCTATTACTGCAATATTTGGCCTGGTTTCAATATTCAATCATTTGCACTCCATAAATTAAATATTTTCTGGATAATGATCAAGCTTAGTATGGACATATTGCTTAATCCAGTCAAGGATGAAAAGGCAATTAAAAATCTTCATCTTGATTAGTCTTTATTTACTGCCAGCCAGAGACAAATCATTTTAAAAACAAACTGATAAGTCTATGGCACTCTTATCATAATTCATTTGGCGCCAGAAGCAGGCATGAAAGGAGGCTGTAACATACTTGAGGGCAATTTTGCTTTTAAGGATATTCATGGAAATGATTCTTGCTGAAGGTGAAGTTTGATAAAAGAACAGATATGTGAGATACTTTTAAAGCTATGGGTGGTTTCTCCACGCCTAGAAGTTCACACCTCCTCAGTTATTTCAGCAACATATAAGTGTCAATATTAAGATATGTATAACACCAAAACAAAAAGAAAAGGAGTGTTCTCAAGTAAAACAAGGTAGATAAGTAGTCTGTGGGGGTTTTTTTGTTTGCTTGTTTAATTTGCGTAACCCATAAGATATTCATCAAAACAGTTTTATATCAAGTAGATATATAGAATATAGTATACTCTAAAACTATCATCTTAACTGATTTTAAGTTTCCAGAGAGGCTTCATACTGCCTGAGAGCAGATTATCTGTTATGTTCTTAATGCCAGTTATTTGAAGTTTGCTTCAACTGGAATTCAAATTGATTATAACACTGCATTGACCTAGTTGTTATCACTCACTTAAAAACATTTTACATTTTCAGATGAATTCAGTAATTATCCTTTCTGTAAAACCAACTTCTCCTCTTTGCAATCACATTACTATGCATGGGGCTCATCACTAGACATAAGTTGCTTAAGTGGCTGTTTTGAGCACTAGAAATTATCAAAGAAATATATTACAAGAAGCACTAAGGAGAGGAGAAGTCCTCCAGGCAGCTATTTTACCCCTGCTGCAAAATTTAACAGATCTTCTCAAGGAGTAATTGAGTAGCTCAAAGTTTTGGCTTTTAAACTCAGCAACCACTGAGGTCAGTGTCGGTGATATCTTTTCTGGAAGCAGCAGCAGCATATGTAGATCTTGTTCCCAAACGTCTTTTTCTGCAATGCCTTGAGTTTTACAATCAGATCTGTTTGCAGGCTATAGAATAAGCTAGATCATGTTGAGAAATTCATTACTGAAGTTTTACAGATAAGACTGAGAGAACTGCTCTGGCTAAAGGTCACACTTGCAGTTTTGTAGACAACCTGACTCAAGTCAGATGGATGAATATTTCTTATAGCTACAGTCCTGGCTCAAACATCTCTTCATTGCTGTTCTTCTTCCTCCTCTGTCCCTTCAGTTGTTCCAAGATTACTGTTGTCACGGCCACACAGTAAGCTGTGCTCAGGTATCGAGCCAATTTAAAGCTGGACAGTATTTTCCTGGATTACTTATTCAGCCAAATCTGTTGAAGTTTAAACTGGCACAGTTACCAGAAAAATAATAATCATACTACAGCCTCACTATAGAGCACTGTGGGATAATTTACATTATCATTCACAGGCACACAGGCTCAGGGTGATGATAGATGTAAGGTCTGAGGCAGAATGATCCTTCAACTGGTAATATGCTTGAGAGATAATACTGGGGCAAAGGGGAACAAACCAAAAAACCCACTAAACATTCTGAAACTATGGGAAAAAGAAAACTGAGATTATCCCATGTGTTTCTACAATTTCCTGAAGTCACACCAGCCACGGTTAGTTCTAATCTTCATCAATACTTTGGTGAATTATCTAGTAATAAAGATGTCCACAAAATGTAAATGTCATAGAAGATAATTTCTACAGTAGAACAAATATCCATGCCCAGCTTTACTCTCATTTAGAGGAACATCTCTTGTGAATTCCTTCTTTGTTCTCTCTCCTTGTGCTCCAATGTGCAGAGAAGCATTTTCAGAGCTCCTCAACAGAGCTATATGACATAGGCCATTAAAAATCCCCAAACTAGATTTTGATTCATGGATCTGTAAACAGATGGGCAGTTAAGGTCTCAGTTGCACATAATCATGAAAACAAGCTATGTGTTTTCTCATTCCTCAGTTTTCATCTTTATCTTGCAAGTTATTTTGAAAGATTCTGTTTTCTTCTCCATTTTACCTCCAGAGATGAATTTAGATCCAAGATTTGCTTCCTTATATATTAGTAAAATCTGGAAAAAGCATGATCACTTTATATTTCTGTAATTATTTCATTTGATAAAATTATAAACTATTATATCCGTATGGAAACACTTAGGCAAGGGAGACTTAACCTCCATTCAATGCTTTAGTACTGAATGCAGAGCCAGTTGCATATACATTTCTGGCTTCCCACTTTGTTTTCAGGTAAAACGTACACTGTTCTCCTGAAGTAGGTTACAGTATATGAGAACAAAGATGCACAATTAACCTCAAAAGTACTATTTAGGACCCACAGTCTGAGAAACAACTAGCATCTTAAGGGGGAAAAATGGGCTCAGAGTTGACCCTGGCAAAAGGCAGCAGCAGTTCACCCTTAAGGTGAGAGTATGAAGAATGGTTCCAACTGTTTACAGGAGATTGAAACTGAATTATCTGGGGAGATTCCCACTCATCTGCCTCACAGGGACTGAATGTAAGGATTTATAGCCAGTGCAGAAAGCCAATTCTCATTTGTACATTCATGAATATTATATCTGCTGTCACGATGGTGACTCTTACAGATGATCCACATGAGGATTGCCCTTTCCAAGAGACTGAAAAAGCCTGGTTTACGCAATGAGAATGAAAGAGAAATTGGAGATACTGAACAGACTGCCTGCAGCATGGAAAAGCATGTAGTCCATTTATAGACTATGAGAACTTGAAAGTCTAAGAACCAAATAAGATGAAAAAAAATGGACTAGAATCTCTTCTATAGGTCCATATAGATGTTTTGTTTTTGGGGTTTTTTTCTTCTAAAAATAACAGGTCTAACCAAAACAAGAAATGAACTGTTCCTTAATAGATGTCCTATCTGGTGGCAAGAGTAAAGAGACAACTAAAGAATTACACTTGCAAAAGTCTAGAACAGATCAATTATATCCAAGTGTATTATTTATAACAAGAGCTCACATAGAAATTGAATCGCGTTTGGCCAGAAGAAGGAAATACGAATTCGTGATTTAAGTAGAAGTGGAAATGGGAACAAATACAAATGCAATTTTAGATTGAAAAGACTCCTCCCACCCACCCAGAAATGAATAGAGGGGGCAGCAGCTGCTGTTGGATTTTCTGCCTTCTGCATCAGCTGATACTGAACTTAACAGCATCTCCTTCACGTCTAGCAACATTTTTTTTTGACAATGTAGCTAAACTGAGCTGATTATTATCAGGATGGATGCATACATGTCCCACAGTGTACTAACTTGACCAAAACGGAGCCATTTCTATCTGGAGCCAGAAACAAACAGAAACTCAGTGCTGTGGAGTATCCACTCTGATCCTGCAGCTATTTTCTGCATACAGCAGCACCATATGTTACAGTTGAGCTGACAATACCCTAACAATTAAATCACCTGATTTATATCTCGTACAGCAGAATCATTTTTTCTCTTCTCCCATACCTAGCAAATTGCTACGTACATGTTACCATATAGAACAGAAATTACTGCCACCAAAAAAAGAAAAAAAAAAAGCTAGCAAAATTATTTAATGTTTTGGATCATAAATACAATTAGTTGAAATAATCTGACCTGAAAAAAGTAGCCAGTCCTCCTTCTGAGATTTCTTAGTGATCCCATCACAGAAGTCAAACATGACAGTGAAAATGGGAGAGATGTAGTAAAGTAATTTAGAGTAATTCATTAGGGCCATAGTTTAGCCAGGAATTACTGTAAATAAATATTACTAATAATAGTGGTACAATTATGAGCTATTTTTACAATCTTGTACCGTCTGCCAAAACCACTCCTAAATCAAATCAAACTTCTGAAAATTCTATGTCTGATATTTATCATACAAGTGCTGAACACATTTCTGTTTTAGTTTTCTCTGTAGAAACACCTCTTGGAAAAAAGAAGAAGAAGAAGAAGAAGAAACAGTTCCTAATATGCATAAGAACACAGGTTACAAGATTTTTTTTTATGTTAGCAAACAAAATTCACACTTGGCAAAGATAAGCTGTCTCAGTGAAGCAGAGGTCCTCTGAACACAGCATTCACACAAAGCTATTTCAACCACAGCATTGCTACAGAAATTCTTTAGTAATGGTGAATAAAATGGTGATTAAGTAGGCTGCAGAAGCTACACAAGGAAACTGAGCACTTAAGCACTGTGACATTGTAAGGCTTCAGCCTCTGCAACTGAAAATTCTAGACTTTATGTTGTTCCTAGAACCCAATACAGTTAGGTCATGTTTGAGAGAGAGATTCAATGTACTTTAGAAACAGGGCTTCCCTACAGCACTCCTACCCACAAGGCACTAACCACAACATACAAAGTAGCTGTGCTGTGCACAGCCTACACACTGTGCCCAGCTGCTCTGCATATATTACTATGACCAGGATAATAAAGGTGCCCAAAACAACACTGTGCCTAAAGGACAGCTTCCCATTTCCACAAGACATTCTGATACATATCCTTACTTTCATGTTCATTTCCAGAACAAATGCTTCCCTGTGGATTTCAGAATACTGTTGAAAGGAAGACCTCAGGTACCAGCCTAAACAGAAACTTTTGAGCTATGTTTAGTCAGCAGTCCTAAAGAATCATGGACATTCCTATCATTCATTGACTGTCTCGCTCCAACACTATCAATGAGAAGAAATCTGTTGTTAAATTAATTATCATACTGCTTCCTCACAATGAAGTTGTTTCACAAGCATTCACATCAATGAGCAAATGCTGTCATTGAAAGAATGAAGCTCTCCCCACAGATTGGTTTCTGAACCTCCCTTCAACTCACTTTTCTCCCTCATTCCCAATTCAATTCAGATCAGTTTTCTGATCCAATTTATCACAGAACTGAATGGTGCTACCACAACAAGAAAAGGGCAGTACTGAGCTGGAGAAAAACAAGTACAGAAATAGAAGACTGATTCTTTCTGCAGCTCTACCAAATTAAAGTCAACTTAAAATCTACCATGAAACAGTCTGGAACACGTTCTCCAGAGACGCTGTGGAACCTCTGGAAATGGTCCTGAGCAATTTGAACTATCTTTCAATTTGGCTCTGATCTAAGGCAGGGGTTTGAAGAGGTGCCTTCCCATCTGCATGATACTATGACTTCACTTTGCCTGCCCTGCTCAGCCTGCAGGTAGTAGGGTGCTTTACTACTACAGCCTCCAGCAAGGCAGCAGCAGCTGCTCACAGGAGAGGGAAACATACCAGATACTTATTAACATATCTCACTAATTGAACTCTCATTAGTTTTTCACTGCAGACAGTTTAAAGGTATTTGTTAATAAGCTGTTCTTTAAGAGAGGCTAAGCATGAGCTGAAAAGTACATGAATTCCTAGACAACCCTTTAAACATTGTTCAATCTTGCTTTATTAACTCCTGCACAAGACAGTGTACCCATACCTACTAGAGGGATTTTTTTTCCCTCACCTACATCTTTCTGGTTTTGAGTCCAGATGCAAAAGTGTGATAGGAAACTATCAATGTTGATTCTCCTGTGACGTTTGAGAAAGTGTAATGTTTTACTGACAGCTTACACATTACATTTTATCAAATGAAATAAAGCTCATTTTGTAAAAACAAGTGTGTTTTTCTAGCACATATAATAAATTTTCAAATTAAAGAGAGGCTGTATTCACTCTATGACTTGCCACAAATAATTATTTCAGTTAATTAAATGCTCAGTATCTGTTTATCAGAAATAATATATTGCATGCATAGGAGAAATTAAAATTGACCTGTGATTCCCTGTTAACATCCCAGCTTAGAGACCAGACACCAGAGCTTATAATAGACAATACACACAGAAAATCATTATACCAACTGGACTGGAGGCAATCAATCAGTAAAATACGCATTCTTAAAATAATAAGTCTTCTTGATTTCTGACTCCTTCCCTTCCCTTAAATCCCCCAGGCAGTGTTGTGAAATATGTTTTCAAAGGGATGTTCCCATGCCCAAAATGTCTTAAAAAAAAAAAAAAAAAACTCCTTGATAAATTTAAAAAATCTGTTCTGTCCTCAACTCCTCCAGGCACACACACTTTGACACATCATTCTGTGATTTTCATGGCCAATACGTCAGATCAGTAAAGAGGGTAAAATGCTATGTACAAATTCGATGCCATTTACTATGGCAAAAGCCAACTTCACACACAATGGACCACCAACATCATTTTGGCCATTGTTTACAGCTCTAAATTACTTTTCTAGTTTTTAATTTTTAAATTAATTTCTTAAGTAATCCCTTCCTTCTGTACAACCAAATGTCAGTAGTTGTAAACAGCCACTGTGTATGGGCAGAGAAAGGACAGTTCTCTGAAATGGTGAAAATATTCTCCGCAGCTTCTAATTTCTGTTCTAATTTCCTTATATTTTGCCCCTGATCTGTCCTTCCCCTACACTGCATCTGCCATCTACTGGCACAGTACTGTAAAAGAGTTTGAGATAAGACTCCTTTACAGGACTTATCTCAAGACTCCTTTTCAGGACTTTTTACGTGAGGGCCTGTAACAGAGCTCCAGGGCCAGCCCCAGTTACAAGCTTTTCATGGGTCCTTCAACACTAGCTGAGCCATGACCCTAACAGAAAAGCTTTCAGAGACTTTCCTTCCAACCTCTTGTCAACTCAGGACATATGAGTAATGATTTTTCTGAGATTTAAAAGATAAAACTTGTGAATGAATTCCTGAATGCATATCCATAGGCCCATCTACTTCATAAAAACAGTAGGTTGCAGAGATTACTCTAACCTAAATACACATTCTATTCTACTTCTCTTATTTTACTAGCTTGCAAGAACAACGACACAAACCCTACCACTTATTAATACAAGCTCCGTACCAGATTTCAAGTTCTATTACTTGAATATTTTGAGACACTAGAAACTCCTGATGATTATGGAAGTTTGACTTAAAAGTTGTAACTAGTGCACTTTATTTTCTCCAAAATTATACACATCTAAATAAAAGGTCATAGGAGAAGATACATCAATCAACATTAAATATAGGTATTTTGATCAATCCCATATCTTCACCTGTATTTTCCCTTGCATTCTCTACAAAGATGAACTCTGTTTCTCATCTCTACACTGTCTCAGTCTTCCACCAAAAATGAGTACTGAGTATCACATATTGACTTCAAGGTCTGCGTTCTAAGGGACACTGCAAATGCTAGTGTTCTCTTTAGCATATTTTTTTATGCCTTGTAAGAATCAACTCCACAATATTAATGAAATAACACACGAAGGACAACATTATTTATGAATAATACAGGCTGCTTTGGAAAGAAAACTGTTATAAAAATGCAACACTAATTTCAGCTACATCGTTACAGCTGTAACATGATTCATCATTTTAAAGTTTTTTCATTTCTTGGAAAAATGTTCAATGCCAATCTTTCAGACATATGTGAGTATTCCTTTCTTTGAAGTCAGATGTAAACCAGCTGATCTCCCACTCAGTGTCTCACTTGTATCTCATAAAGAACATGTTCTGTTGATGAGACAGTAAAAATAACATTTTCTTTCTCGATCACTTAGCTTTAGTCAGAGCAGGAGTTGTGCTTTGAGGATTTGTTATAATTAATTTCACTGTGCAAATACTTTCTGAACCTGTATATTGTAGATTTTCTTTTCCTCATATGTATCCATGTGTTACGTACTAAGATTTCAGTTTCAACTAAAAGTTGGTTCATTGCATTTTACGTAGGAAAACAATTCAGGTATATTCATCACTTTCACTGAAACATGGTTTGAACCACGACCTTGTATATGACATTTGCTCTTGTACATAAACGTTTTCAAAAGTACACAGAAATTTTTATTGCTGTTTGATAGATATTCTAAACAAACTTTGTTGCCACTTTGAACCTCACCCCTGTGCATTACACCTGCCAACCATTCCACTTTCTTACTGCTCTAAGTCAATTCTATTTCACCTTGAATTAGTTCACGATCAGACTGAGGAGAGACCGGAGCTCAAACTGGCTATTTAAATTCTGCTCACAATATGCCAAACGTTGACTATCTGCCATTAGCAATTGTATCCTCAACAGTCTACTTCTGAAAGAATTAAACCACGATATTATTATTACAATCATTGGTGGAATTATAGCTATCAGATGGCATATTGATTGATGCAAAGTGCACAAGGAAAGAAAAAAAGCATGCAGTTGTTCTTCTTGTCTGTGATTTCTCAAGTAACACACCTTGTGTGTGTGTGTGAGATCAGTTTTTTGGTTAAACAGAAACAGTTACACCAATTTCCTCTGTATAATGTTTAAAAACAACAGTGAAGTAGAGCACATTATTTGTGTGGGCAAGCATTCACAATTATATCAGACTCCTCCTCCCTAAGTTTTGGGTTCATTATAAGACAGGATTTGACAATATGTGTTTTTCATTAGCTGGATCTTCAACATTGTGTGATCACAACTGTGCATACATGAACCACAAATACATTAAAAACCAAGGACTGGATTATAACTCAGTTATGTATTCATAGACAGATTCTACAACAGTGGGCTTTCTTGTACTGAATCAGCCTGTCACATTCCCAAGGACTTTAAAGAAAGATATGGCAAAATTTAAAACAAAACACATGTGATTTCAAACACTCTGGATATAAAGCACTTCATCTGTTAAAAATCACCTCTGTTTTATTCACATTATAAAAGTTGGAATTAATAGTCTTCTGCATCAAGGCTGAAGGATAGAACAGATCTCCTTGACAGAAAACTATTGTGAAAAATCTAGCCTGAATAGCCTCTTTGAGTCATGCTGACTTGCTTGGTCTGCAGAGGCACTATAAAAAAAGAAAGAATGAAGCAATTCCCACAGTGTATGAAGAGCCATACTGCAAACTAGGAGATGACCAGTAGCCATTTTATATGCTTCTGAAAGCAGCCTTCACCCCATGCACTCAGATCATGGTAAAAAAAAAAAAAAAAAAAAAAATCTCATCAGTGCTGTAGCTTTAAATCAAGTAGCAACAATTCCAGTGAAATCACAGCAAATAGGATTTTGTTAGCAGATTCTAAATGTCCTTCCAGGAGGGTTTCCTAATGCAGTTACCAAGAAGTGACTCAGAAATTAATTTCACCAGCACATAAAATTTAAGCACTTCTTAAAAGCTACAGAAATGCAAAGTTTTGCAACTATAATTTGATGCAACTGCACAGGTACATTATAAAAAGCCACAGGTCACCTATCAGACTGATTTCTCAGAGTTCCTAACAGCTGCTGTTCTATCTTGGCATATTTACCTGCTTTTGTTACTAAAATTAGGTAGATTAAAACAAGACTGAAATATGCAAGAGTAGAATTACCTATCAAAAGTCATACATACTCATACATATTTCATACACAATTGAACACATTATGGACTTTGAAAAATAGATATGTTGATAGCTTCCTATTCAAAGTCCTGATATAAAAATTCTCTTTAGCTACATGAACAAGATCTGTGTAACATGAACAAGATCGATGTTTCAGTTAATATTTTCTACAAAGTACCCTAAAGTCATCAAGAAACTTTAAGAAATTATTTTTCTATAAGATTATTATTTTTTAACTTCTAAGTGTTCACTACAATAAAAGAAAATCAATTTTAAAAAAAATCAATTTCACTGTAAGCCGAAGAAACAAAATCCATAAGTCTAGTGGCAGTTCATAAAGGCAGGAAAACAGCCACATCTCTGATATTCATGTTTTATGCAACACATGACATTCTGAGATCTCTTGCTATATAAAGTTTGATTCTTGAATGTATTTTAAGAGCACGTGAAAGAAATTTTTCTCATCTCAAATTTGTTTTCAGCTGTTGTTAAAATCTTACATACAGATATCTGGATTTGCTTTCTGGACCGAACATTTCATACTAGCTTATGCCCATACAGAAAATGAATCATTTTTACTTTCAGTCTTTTTAAAAATTACAGAAAAAAAGATAAAGACAATGAGAAAAAAAAAATTGGATTTCACATTATGAGCTCTTTCCTACCATCTCCAACACTTCAAAGGGTAGCTGACTACACAAAAACTGTTTATAGCTTCATACAACCTTTTCCCAATAACCCAGTTTTCACTAGTTGTTTTTCCCCTAGCCTCTACCAGATCTCTTCAGCTTTCAGTGTGTCTTTTTCTGTTATTACTTACAGTTATTATTTACTGTTATTTGCCCCATGGAGGTTACAAGAACTGTTACATACAGACACTGACAAACTCCTTTACAAGAAAGAGCCTGAAAAATCAGAGGAAAGACTCTCTTAATTGCACATTACTTTCTACTTTAGAATGAACCTGAGGAAAAAAAAAAAAAAAAAGCAAGAATGTGTGTTTGTACATGAGTGAAGTAATTCTGCAGATTTTAATCAAGATAAAAAGCCAAGATCTCAGATGAACCCTTTGAGCCCTAACTTAAGATATAAACCATTTCACAACTTTGTTTTCAAAGATGTCTGAGATGAAAAAAGCAGTGTGTAAACAGATGCAGAAATGAAAAGTCCATGAGAAATTTACCTTAAGAGTATACTACCTTATTTACACTGCTCAAATACTGTTTTCTTGTCTGAGTTTAAATTAAGTTCGACCTTGAAAGATTTAATACTCTGGGGATATATCAATGGAAGGCATTTGCTCTGTTTTCTGGAATACATTTCTACACCAAGGATTGCTGGAATTCCTCAAGCTTTTAGAAGACACCTAAACATAAGCATTATTAGAAAGTATCACTCAGTGAGTGATTGCATTTTGCAGTTATAAGTTGACCCACTATAAACTTTCCTAATTTTGAAACTTTAAATTTTCTGTAAGCTCTAAGTCTGTAGAAATTGCAGAATCCAGTGCAAGTGAGTTGCTATAAAGAAACAAACAAACACTATGTTAGAGTTACTGACCTTTGGCCCACTCCCAATGATAAACTAAAACTCATTAGCTTAAATCCTTAATGATAACCAACAGCTCTAAGAACAGTTTTTCCTTACAACAAATGAAGCACAAGCGTTGTCACTGGTGGCAACTGATCATAGACTATGCAGAATGAAAAAAAGTTACTACCTCAAACATTTCAGAAGTTATCAGACATAGCAATGAGTAAAAGATGTCAATTTTCAGTAGAGTCACATCTTAGGAGTGCCGCTGGACAGCGTTAAGACAGGTTTTGTAAGTAATTTTTAAGTCATGTTGGAAAGATCTCACCCATTTACTCAGGAAGATGTTTCACAATCTTTTTAAATGATGAGCCCCACCCAAGTTATGAGCAAATAATAGCTTTACCCTAATGCACTTCAACTTCCCATGTACCATTTTCACACAGGTTTTAGTTCTACTTAAAAGTAGCTTCTTAAAGGTACAATCATATATATATATATTTAGAATAGCAGAGGTAACTGATTGTGCATCCACAGTTGCTGAAGTGAAATATAATTTTTTAGACTTTTTTTTTTACTGCCACACCTCATTCTCGTTGTAATAAAATTAAGGAGAATGATCTTTAATAGCAACAGTATTGTATTAGTATTCAGAAATTCCAGAACATAACTACACCGTGTGTTACACAAACACTGAAGACACTCCCTGCCCAGAAACTCATCTCCTCCAAGTGATAATGAAAACGATGTTTATGAACACATGAAAGATAAACGTGGAACAGACATAAATTAAAACATCAGAACAAAGCTGTGTAACAACAGCATATTGGATACCAAAGATTAGCATTTGTAACTTCCCTTCTTGTTGCTTCTTGTAGCACATTGTTATAATTATTGCTCCCAAGGCTGAAGGTGCCAACAAACTCTCTCAACAATACCTAAGAATAAACATCTGAGCATCACATGGTTCTCATTTCTTCTTTACTGTGTAAGCAGCATTTGTCAAATTATGTTTTACATGAATTTGAGGCAACTGCACTATAAAACAAAGAAGTATCAATAGATACCATTATCAGAGATGCTGTCAGTTAGGATGAAACATCAGTAATTCACAGGAGGAACTAGAGACAATGTCAGCGACAACTGTTCTGCATACTAGCATATGTTTTATGATACTGTATGCTAAAAAAAATCTTATTTCCAAAAAAGGGATACAGCATGTGGACCTATTCCTATTCATTATTCTCAGGGTCTTTTTACAGTGGCTCTTCTCCTTATCCAGATTCCTTCAGTATGTTCCTAATATTTACCAACTGACCCTGTTTAACAGACGTAAAACATGCCTGTCTCTTCCTTTTTCGTATCTGTGCTCAACACATAGAAAATGAGTTTCCCTTATTATTCCAAGAGCTTTTCATGCCAACAAAGGGATTTCTCCAGGGCCACTCCAGAGTCACAGACAGAATTCCCAAATTTCATTTATTTTTGACTTGTCTCATTGAGGTGAATTATTACTGAGGTCTAGAGGGAGATATTAAATTACTGTTTTGTGCAGGTATTGTATCCATTTCTCTTGAAGTTGTCTAGACTAAATTCTCATTCTGAAAATGAGATTCACTTATTTTAAATCATCTCAACATTCGGATTTTACAGTAATAAATCTTAATTAACCTCTAAGTTTCTGACATGACCTTTTTTTTCAAATATTCCCTGTTCATGTCGACTTCGTAAAGTCAATACAGGTTGCTAATACAATAACAAGCATATTGAAAGGAAATAAAAATAAATATGTTCTGATTTCATAACTATTCAGTAAAGGCAAAACCCCTTGCTTCAAGTTCATTATTCAACACTTATTGACATTAGGATGGCTTTACAAAAGATTTAAGTCTATATCCAACTAAACACAAACAAATCATGAGACATTATAGGCCTCATTTCTTATTAAAAATATATCATGCAAATAATGAGTAAAAATTAATAGTGCACTCTGGTTTTAAAAAATTTAGATCAGTGGGCAGAAATACAGGAAATCACATCTAATAAAGACATGACACTCCTTTAACTCATTACACTTGCATTTAAAGGATACTTGTTTGACTGCAATTGGGTTGTACAAGATACGCTGTAATCACTGAAACCGCTCAATTGCTTAGAGGGAAAAAAAAGAAAAAAGAAGAAGAAGAAGAAGAAGAAAAAATAAAGGATCTTTGAAAAGAACACAAGCTGACTAATGCAACTCATGTTTTTCAAACAAGCATTCTGTAAATATACCCTTACAGTTCTCCCTGTGATTGCCACTCAGCCTTCATTTTCAGTGTCACCCATGACATGCTCTGAAGACATATCATTACTTAAAGTCAGATTTTAATGTAAGCCTGCATCATTTACAGTCTCACATTGGATATTTTTCCCAATCTACCTGCAGGGTCCAGAACAGTTTCCAGAAAAATGGTGTTAAATTAAGAATCAAAGGAGGCATGGTGATCTCTATGACATTAACTTAAGCATGGAAATCCAGTCCCACCTTTGATGTTAAAAATAGAAGGAAGAAAGTTCCTTCTTTGGGGAAAAAAAAAAAAAAAAAAAAAGAAACACACAAAAACCCTTACTCTTCAATCTCAAAATATTTTGGTTGCTACTCAAACCCACAGCAAAAATCTGCATATTCCAAAGTTCAGCTTAATTTTTTTTCTTTTTAAATTAGCTGTTGTAACATATACTCTGCAAGAAAGTTATCTTCAGCAAAAAAAAATTGAAAAGGAATGCTGAAACTTCTACCCTTTCACTTCTCCATTTATTCGATTGTAGTACTGAATTGGGGTGAGAGGAGAACTGTAATGAATCAGAGTGAGTTAAGCAGGGTTAATAGATTCTGTTGTGGTGGAAATGGCAGGTATGTTGCCTAGACTGAGACTTTCAGTAGCAACTACATTGTAGATCAGCTTATCTAAAACGTAAAGCTGCACTTTCATAAATATCCTACTCCTATTCTTCTAAACTGTAGAGCTTTCAGCATCTTAGTTACTATTGTGTTAACTGAATTGCTTTTTGAACTGCTATATTCTCTTCCACTGAATTTTGCACATAAAGAAGTAAGGAGAAAGAGCTCTTCCCTCACTCCTTCACCCTTCAGAAGTGTCAGAAGAGCTGTGTATATATAAAAAAATAATCTTTATTCCTTTTGGACCATATGTTGATTTTAGCACTGCTAAACTCATTGACTATACTTGAAATTAAACTGAATGAAAACGGTGCACGCCTACGATACGAACGCTGTGTAACTATGTAAATACAGAAATCAAGACATACTCCTTAATCTTCCCACGTTTATGTCACTTTGAATACATCCTGCTAATCTAATACCATAAAATGTATTTAAACAATAAATTTTCATAAGGAAAAGACTAACAAGAATTGAAATGGCTGCTGCCTTAAAAACAAAAATCTGCTTTCTTGACTTGAATTTTAATGTAACCAATATCCACCACGCTTTTTGTCAATGTTTTACATATTTAAAGCATTTATATTATTACAAAGCATTCCATTTTGGACCATACAGATTGGAGAGATGAGGTACAAGAATTTTAGACTTCTTGTTAAGAAAATAAATCTGACTACTCCAGTGTCACACTTTTATTTAGTGCACTGGAAACACTTTTTCTAACAGAATCTTATTGCAGTTGGCTTATTCTGGCAGAAATGTGAATACCTTTGACAGACAGAAGTTTTACAGTGAGAAGGTCATAGGCTTAGTTGGGATCTGCACTTGTCTGATTAATAGAGAGCGTTTTACCACAATTGGCTCTCATCACTGACTGATTTTGGTTTCCAAATACCTGTCATCACCATCACTGATGCATTCAGGAAGAGCAAGACTACAGCCAAACAGCATGATGTGTTGATAGCAGCTGAGACGACTGAGATAACTGAAGAACTTCAGGAACTTTTCCATTTCAGTACTTTTGACAATGGAAAGAACTGAAGTTAGAGTCGTGTAGTTATACGGCAGCATTTGGCACTGGCTGTTGGTGATATTTATGCAGGCACCTGTGAAATCAAAACAATATATTTAGAACAAAAGTATCACCATTTAATAGTTGGTTCAAAGTATGCATTTAATTGGGAAGTCAGCAAATACAGCATATAAGTAATGTCTATTCCTCACGGATAAGGTGACATTCCATAATGCTATCACAACATTGTCCAAAAATGCATATCCGAAAACAAAAAGTATTCAAAGAAACTTGGTAAGTTAGCTTGGAAAAACAACTAAACTCATATTTTCACAATCCTCTGACCCTCTAAAAAAACTGTACAAGAAATAAAACCAATTTCTTTCTGATACAGGTTGGATGAACCCACCACAGGAATAGCTTGGATAGCTTTTCCCTCCTTAATTTTTTTTTAATTTATTTTCAATTTTGGCATCTTTCCTGCCAAAATCATCAACTTGCTTATCTGCTTTTCTCTACATGATGATTCTCCCTTCACAGTCTTTCTTTTTTACTTTTATCAGCACAGAATTATGTTGCTTTAATGGTTGACATATGCCCTGTCCTAAACCATCGTTGTACCACACCTGACCTACAAGACCATTTCTCTATCCATGCCGTTTTATACGCAGCAAGCTACCTCAGCTATGTGTGATCAGCAGCTTAACTTAGTACATGAAGCTCTTAAAAGTGAGTTTCACAAACCATACCTCAATTTCAGAATTTTAAACAAGAACAAACTAATAAAATCCGGTGTTAATGACAGCTTCCTGAGTAGATGAAGGCATTTCTTGGCTGTCTAGTCAAGTCTTAGCATATTTATTTTTCTTTATACTCAGAGTACATTGTGCAATAAGCAGTGATATCAGCACACTCCCAAGACCAGACTGCCACTAATCACGTTGTAAAGCATAATGCTACTGCTAAATGACCACCTCAACAATTGTTTTATGAAAGTGGAAAATTCTTAAGAGCATTTGAGCTTTAGCACTTTCGATTATTTTTGCAAAATGGACAGAGGTAATACTGAATGGAGTAGGAGCTTTCCATCATCAGACATTTCAGAACTGGCTTCTTACATGCTTTTTTTGGGACACCTGCCTCAGACCTCTGGTCAGATAGGACCTGGGAATGTAAATTACATAGGATGCAACTCTAACCATTCAGCAAGTCTGCCTCTGAAGATACTGCAAAGTATTTCTGAAATACTGCAGGTATTTCTGAAAAACAACACCAGTGATGGAAATTCAGTTCATAATCACAAGCTGATTATTTTTAAAGGATATCAGAGAACTGTCATCTCTTTAATAACTACTTACTTTGTGACTTTGCACTGTATTTGATCTTCTATAAAAACTTTTTTTTTTTTTTGGCGTTTTATTTGATACTTTAATAAAGTTTTACCATTTACTTGTATTGCAAAGATTCTTTTTTTTAGAATATTTTTATTGCTTGGGAAAATGTGACATGATTACAAAAAAGTTCTGATTTAAATATAAAAATACTGAAGTTTTTACGGACAAAATTCTTTAAACCACTAACCCTGTCACAACCATTTCTTGCCTACACTGTTTTGCTGAGGCTGGGTTAGAGGAAAACCACGGTTAGAGGAAAATACACTGATGCAAAATTCTGAGTCTCCTCCTCTCACCAAAAAAAAAAAAAAAAGAAAGAAAAAAGAAAAAAATACATTGAAGTTACTTAAATATATTACATTATCCTAAACTGGGTGAAGTAGTGGCACATAGGACTTTCCAAAAGTGAAATTTCAACAAAATGATTCACAAAACCACCACCTATTACCTGAGGCACAGTAGCAAAATAGTCCCTTCTAAGATCATGTTCTGGGCTACTTCGGATCTTTTAAAATTTGCACACTCCTGACAGGGGAGATGTAAAATTCCATGAACCTACCTGATCTTTAAGGAGCGCTCCATGGTTAAATAAAACAGCACCGAAGGTGAAATTTTATAGTAATTATACAAGAACTTTTAAAAATAAGATAGATGGATGGAGGGACTAAACCTAGGATCTGCGCTTGTAACAAAGTCATTCATATTTTATCATCAGTTTCATGATTCTTGCTTTCCGGTACAGCATCATTTCTGTGTTTATTTCAGGCATGTCCATATCCTAGACCACTCTCCAGGAAAATAAATGCCTGGGTTAGTTAGAGCCTCCTCTTTTTAACACAGGTGCTCAGCCCACCTTCTTTCATCCAGCCTGTAAATTACACTGCAAGTGTAACTGCACAAAGTCCCTATTCTCCACACTTCTAAATCAAAAACTGTAGTTTCAGGGTAATGGCAATTGTTTCATCACAGTATCATCAAATAAATACATTTTCACTGCAGTGAGAACAGCATGTCCTACAGTCGCAAAAACCTTCTCTGGCAGATTAAGGAAATACACCTTGCATTCTCACATGATTAGTTTTGCATAGGACTGATTAGCTCAGGAGAAGAACCCCACTGGCTCACTTACACTGCACAGACATACAGAGCACAAATACACAGTTAGCACTCAGGACCCTAACCCAGCAACAGGCAAAGTCTTGCAGTTTTACAGGGGACCTGACTGAATTTTCCAATTTCCCCTCAAATGCCACACAGATGCATTAGTTGATTATACTTTGAGTAACACACTATTTCACAACAATGTTGTTTCACCCAAACTGCAACCAGAAAAGAACTTAGAGATTCTTTATTCTGATCATTTGCATAAACAGGTCCTTCCAGTAACTCTTGCTCCAAGCCCGATAGCTTTTGATCATAGAATCATAAAATCATAGAATCGCTAAGGTTGGAAAAGACCCACAGGATCACCCAATCCAACCATTCATCCATCACCAATGGTTCTCGCTAAACCATGTCCCTCAACACAACATCCAAACGCTCTTTGAACACCACCAGGGTCCGACTCCACCACCTCTCTGGGCAGCCCATTCCAGTGCCTGACCACCCTTACAGAGAAGCAGTATTTCCTAACATCCAGCCTGAATCTTCCCTGGCACAGCTTGAAGCCATTCCCTCTAGTCCTATCACTAGTCACATGAGAGAAGAGGCCGACCCCCAGCTCACTACAACCTCCCTTCAGGTAGTTACAGAGAGCAATAAGGTCTCCCCTGAGCCTCCTCTTCTCCAGACTGAACAATCCCAGCTCCTTCAGCCGCTCCTCATAAGGCCTGTGCTCCAGACCCCTCACCAGCTTTGTTGCCCTCCTCTGGACACGCTCCAGGGCCTCAATGTCTTTCTTACAGCAAGTGGCCAAAAACCGGACACAGTACTTGAGGTGTGGCCTCACCAGTGCTGAGTACAGGGGATAATTACTTCCCCGTTCCTGCTGGCCACACTATTTCTGATACAAGCCAGGATGCCATCGGCCTTCTTGGCCACCTGAGCACACTGCTGGCTCATGTTCAGTCTAGCGTCAATCAACACCCCCAGGTCCAATTCCGCTACAGTGATAGGTAGAACATATCTTTTAAACAGCCAAGTCTGCTCGGTGCCAGAATTGCTCAGTATGTTGGCAAACAATGATGTAGACACAGAGTTAAAGACTATTAAAAGGAGAAGAAAAGTCTTTTTCAATGAATGTAAAAGGAACAGCTTATTTAATGCAGAATAGCATTTAAATAAAAATGTTACACAGTTAATGAAAAAAATCAATTTTTGAACAAATAACAGTATTTTTTTAAATAAATAGGAATTCTGAATTATTAAAAAATCCTGCACCGACAAAACCAAAGAAATAAGAAAAACATGCAGTACATCTCAAAATCCAATAGCTAAATTCTGCTCCACTTGTACAGACTAAGTGTATTTTATAAACTACACTTCACTCTGTTGCTAGAATGCTAATCATACACATGAATAAATCAAATTGATGGTATAACACATTAATATTAAACATGTTCCCAGACAAGCAGGTGATAGGTCAGAAAAGAATCATTGTACAGGTCTAGAAAAGCCCCAACCTATTTGCTTCCTTTCTCCGGTAAAGATTCATTGATTACAGGGAGTACAAGACACGTGAACTACTTCTGGCACTACCTACGTGGAAGAAAAATGAGCAGCAGGAACAACATGTGAAAAAGCTGCTGATCAGAGCAGCATGGCTCCTAATTATATGAGTCATTTCTGACATTCATCTAAATGAGGAGTTTTCTGCTTATCCATGGCTATTGTCAAACAGACTGAACTGGCAAGAAAAGGACTTCCTTCCACTCCAACAATTGTAACACAAGTCTGTGGTTTCATATTCAGTGCTGCTTAAATGAATTTAAACAACATATTTTCCCTTTCCTTCTCCCCCCTTTGGATTACTTTCAGACTGTACTGCTTATGAGCTGTTTCTGCACAGCTACACAAGTGAACTGGACCAGAGAACTGAGCTGCTTGAAAATAACTACTTACACTCTTTTCCCAAAAGGCAACATTTATGGCAGCCTCAAAGAAACACAACTGAACTGCAGCTTAAGCCTGATTGATAGCTCTAGTTTTAAAACACTCAGCCTTCTCTTAACATGGCATGATTTCTCACTCAGTAGTGGTTCCCACCTCTTTTTGAGGCCATAGAATGAACCAGCTCCGGGCAAAAAACAGCCTTTCCTCTATCCTGCCTTTTTATTTATCTTTATGTTTTTTGAGAGGCTGGGGAGAAAAATAATCAGTTCACATAGATCAGATCATTAATCTGAATAGCTTCATGGCAACAAAAACTTTTTTTCTAGGACCTGGGAAGGAGTTAGTTATCAATAGATAAGAACAGAGCTTGCTCACAGCAGCAGAAGCAATGCTTTTGCAGAATGTGCATCATTGCCCAGCACCATAAAGCGTTCTGAAAGGGTTAGGTAAATCTGAATTGAGAAAGAGTACACAGCCTGCTTTTCATATCCCAGGTCTTGTTTGCTGATACCCCCCCTTAGAAAAATATTACTTTTATTCAGAGCAACTTTTGCAGAATATTTTTAAGAGGCTTATGGAAAACAAAGTGTTCAAGGCAGCAGCAATCACCACATGCTTCACTATCTCAGTACACTGTAACTCATAGAACGTATCTCAGTACACTGTAAACACTAAATTTCACAGTTGAAGGCCATAAATTCACTGCCTGTGAGAGTGAATTCATCTCTGCTGAAACCAAGAAACCAAGTAATATTCACCTGGCTCTTTCATAGCAAAAGTTCTACCAACATGACAACGATGTGTTGATGGTTAGACTAGATGATCTGAGTGGTCTTTTTCAACATTTATGATAATATGAAATCTCCTCTTTAAGTGTCCTGAAAACCCTAGAAATCCCATTAAAAAAGAGAAAAATTAAACCAAACATCCATTCAAACTTGAGAAACCTGACTAGCTTGCCTATAGTGGCAACCTATAGACTTCTTGATATGGAAGTGACCCTCATAAAATCAATTTTTTTTTTCCTAAATTGCCACATTTTTCTGACCTTCAAAGGGTCTTCTGATTCTACTTAATTTCACAATCTTTTATGTGAGATATATTAAGATACATACTGCCCCTTTTTCTTCTGCTCTGTTGCTATTGTGTATCCAGATTATCATGGACTTTTGCTGAAGATCAAAGGAGCACAGCACTCCATCAAGAATCTGGTCTTTCCAGCAAAACTTATTACTGTTTTCAAAAATTTTAATACCTCTTTTAATTTATTACATCATCTTGGTACATTTTTCATCTCAATTAAAATGGAAGACAGATTTTGTTAGCCTCCCTCTCCCATACAGTCCACCTGGGACAGAACCTCTGGCATTGCATTTCAGATGTTTTCTCCATAACTCAAGAAAAGTGGCCCAGTCAGTGATTTTCTTCTGATCC
Source organism: Gallus gallus (assembly GCF_016699485.2). Taxonomy (NCBI): domain Eukaryota; kingdom Metazoa; phylum Chordata; class Aves; order Galliformes; family Phasianidae; genus Gallus; species Gallus gallus. The sequence goes on along the minus strand of NC_052535.1, from coordinate 66,190,964 downwards.
ATTTCAACACATGCCAGGAACTACAATCTCTCCTTCAGAATCACTCTAGTAGTGAAATCTACAAGTTGTTTTCTTAGTTCAAGTGTCACTAGCTAAAATCAACTATTTCACAACAAAAATAGTCTCTGCAATTTTTTCATATTAACATTGAGTTGAAAACACGATTTCCACAACTCCCAGCAGCTTCCATTTCCTAACATGAGGGACAGCTTAGTTGCAGAGTATGTACATTGGGTTACTGCTCCAGTCTGAATACATTCTCAGATCCTTCTACATATTTTTCCACACTCACAGAAAAGTTGTGCCTTTGTTCTTTTCCAGCACATATTGTACATAACAGAAAACACCAACTGATCCTTACAGAACAGCACACGTACATATTACATTACTGAAGAAAATAAAAGGGATACATATGTTTTCTGGAGGAAGAACGCCAACATTTTTCTACAAGAAACAGCACCATAGGCAAGATTGAACTTGCCTATTTTTCACAGCTTTCTCAGTATTACGTGCAGGTGTCCAGGTGTTATTAACAGAGGGCTGAAGGGCTCCTTCATGATGCAAGGCCAGGGCTGCCCCAAGCCAAATACTGCCATTTCCAATGGCCCCACCACAGGGCACTGTTGGGCCCCCCCAAAATGTTGGCATCTGGGAAAGCATGTTTGAGAAAGAACAAAATACTGCAAAGGAGAGTTACTGGGGAAAAAGAATAAAACAAAACTCATGTTAGATATAATCCTGCAGACACCAAGGTCAGAGAAGAATGAGGGAGAAGAGGCACTTCAAATATCAGAGCAGAGATTATGCAGCCCATGGAAGAGAACTGTGAAGCAAAAAATTGCTATGCAGCTCATGAAGAGGAGCACAGTGGAGCAGATTTCCACACTGCATAAGAATCCATGCAGATGGCTATGCTCAGAAGGAACTGTAGCCCACAGGGGACTGATATTTGAGTAGGCTCACCACAAGGGACTGCAGTCCAGACAGGGCACCAATGTCAAAACTGTTATTGAAGGACTGCAGCCTGTGGATTTGTTTCCACACTGGAGCATGGGAGAAGCATAAGGAGGAAGGAGAAGCTGAGAGGAGCTGTTATGAATCGACAGCAACTCTTACTCACCATAACCCACACCATACCAGTCAAGAAAGAAAGAGTAAAGGTGAGCAGCTGGGAAGAAAGATGCATTGGGGGAAGGTTATTTTGCTTGTATCTGTTTCTCACCATTCAACTCTTTTTTTAAATATCAATAAATTCAATTTATCTTACCCATGTTGAGTTTGTCCTGTCTGACACATCAGTTGGTAAGTGGCCTTCTAGTCTTTAGTTCAACCCACAAGAAATTCTACTTATATTTTCCCCCCATCCTGTCAAGGAGGAAGGAGTGAGAGAGCAGCTGAGTGGACACCTGGCAGCCAACTGAAGTCAACCCAAAACAATAATGCCCACTTAGTTTAAATATATACTTCAGGAATAAAATGGCTTATGTTGTGACAAGCACTATGTTGAATAGGATTAATATTTAAAACTAATTACTCAGAAATTACCTAAAGAGTAAAAAGTGTTCTATACATTCATTTTGAAGATTTTGCATCACCATTAGGCAATTAAATATGTACTGAAATGTAGCAAAGCTATAAAATGCATAAAATAAGAGCACAGAAAAAACACAGACCGAGACAAGTCACCATATTTATATTCAGAAAGTATGTGTATCAGTCCAGGCCTCAGACAGTTCAAGATGTCTTTAAAACTACTAGGTGCATATGATCTTTTGCTCAAAATGAGATAACTCATTTTTAAACTGCTGAAAGAAGACTATTGCCTACTTGCATATAATTTCAAGTTGTTAAATAAATTGCTTTGCGTGTACAACATTAAAATACCAAAACGCCACAACCACAATTGATAAGACATGCTGACAACAACTTTGGTGCTAAACCAGCCAAGAGCTACCTTGCCCTGTATTACAACTGACTCACCTCTTCAGGGAGCCAGCAAAGAGCACTGTGTGAAAAGTGCAGCACTACATGGCTCTGAGCAAAGGAAGTAGGGTCTCTTTCTCAGCAGTATTAACCTTTTAATGAAGTCCAGGTGACTCATAATAGATTACATGTGGGGGAAGAGGGAGATAAGATTTTGAACAGCAAACCTCTTCAACAGATCTAAAATAGAAGTAAAACTCCATGGCTAGTTGAAAGAAATTGCTGTGTATTTAACTTAGCTCAGCAAATGAATTATACAAATTGAAAGGAATGAGTGATTCTCAGCTCCATAGTTACCAAAGGAAAAGGTAATAAGGACACTGACCACCTGCAGCAGACAGAAAAACAGTTCATTATCTCCCAGGTCACAGAGAGAAAGTTAGCCATGAGGGACATATAATTCATATTTTAGATCAGCGTTTAAACGTTAGTTTAAACAGATTATATATATATATATATATATTTTAAAGGTAACCTGTCGGTTGCTGTACGGAGGAAGTTTGGAGAACCACGTCCAGTCAGCGTCAAACACTTCTTGCTAATGGCTTGATGCAGTTGTAAACTCTAACTCATTTATTCTACTGACCAAACGATATTGCAGAAAACTGGACTTTTCAATAAGCCATCTCATTTTTGGAGCCCCAGTTCTTTTACTCAGGTACTTCCAGACATTTCCCTTCTTGCTTCTTTAATCCCTTAGGCAGGAACAGCTGAGAGCAGGTAAGCTCATTAGCTAAAGGTGAGGCTGAGTACCTACCCCTATGAGGTGTGACCTGGCCTATATTCCAGATCTGGTATTTTGATCAGCTATCTCCTAATAGCCATTTTATTGGTATTCTTTAGTGAAATTGGAGACACATTTTGAAGAACCTACCATTAAATAAACAAAAGGCACAAAATGAAATTGATTTTAGGATTAGATCAGTCATTAGAGACTACTGGGCTGCATTTTGCTATTGTTTTGAAAGATGTATGTTACATTACTAGGCTTTGCTGAAAAACAAAAAGGGGTAAGGATGTAAAATAAATGCTAGCTTCCACAGGACCCATGGGAGCAGGCATTCAGATGATTTTTTTTTAACATGTGTTTTCAATAAATGAACATGAATGTTAGCTTGATTGACAATGATTAATTATGTATCAATACCGTTATTTTCAAAACAAAACAGTGCTTTGTAAAAGACTTACAATGGTTGAGATACTCACTAGGCTATTCAACAGGATGTGAATAAGACAGTACAGCAATAGAGTGTACTTGAGCTGTCCCATTTGTCTCTGGTTAATTAACCCTCAAGAACAGTCAAATTGCTCTTCTGATCTTTTTGGTAGGAGATCAGGATCCTTTTTTCAGCTGTAACTCACAGTGATAACTCAGTGCTTACCTCACTTCCAGACAAAAATAACGTAGCAAACCCTACTTAGGGCTTCCTATGAGATTTATCTAGAAACCAGGGACAAAATGCAGCACCTCACTTCCGAAGTAAAACACTGGCAGTATGTTAAATGTATGCTTTGCTAACTGCAATTTCCTGTCTGGTGGTTTGCAGGTGGAACTTAAGATCCTGGTCTACTGAGGATCTGGCTTAGCAAGGACTGATATAACTGGCTAACAACAGTCTTAGCAGTCTAACAGATTCCAGTCTGTTTTCCCTGTGGAAGATTTCCAGAGCTTTGCTTTTCCGAATTGTGTGTGATTGGCAGCTACTGTCTGTAAAAGACAATTAGCTTTAAAAAGAAAAACTGCAGCCCCGTTCTTCTGGATTTCACTGCACATTTGTTATAGTATATTTTGCAGAATATGGTGTAGGACATTCTGAGCCCTTTCTTTATTCTGGGAGGCTGCTACTGACTCTCCTGTCTGTATCACTGCAATTTTCTTTTGGGTATCACATTTAAAAAATATTTCTGCAAGAGTTCAAATGCTTCTGCTCACAGACAAGCTTGGCTATCAACATCAGTATAATCATTCCTTAGAGTTCCAATTATTCTATTTGATCATTATGTGAACAAAGAGGAATGCTGACAAACTTTCACAGTCTGAGGAGTTATTGGTCAAATAACACCTGTTTTTTGTTGGTTGGTTTTTTTTTCGTGTGTGTGTGTAAAAGGAGTAGATAAATATATAGGTGTCTAAGAGCTTAACATAATTACCATGAAGTTTCCCTATTATTGTACACCAGTTTAGTTGCATTTAAAGCTTACGAACAAGATGCTTTCAAGTTGCTTGTGCAAACTCATTTTAAATACTTGTATTTCATTTGCACTTCCTGCAATTAAAAGTCCATTTCTTTTATATAATTGCACTAATAAATACACATAGCTTCCCTCAATGTTGTCTCTTAAAGTTCTTTGTTTATATCAATTACATAGAGAGAAATGCCAAGCTCCCCATGAAAATTAGGACAAGTTATCACAAATGTACTTAAACTAGATGATATGTTAATTTTTTTTTTTTTAGCCATGAATGTTGTCTGTATTTTACTCAATATGTAAAAATGACTGTTTTTTAATCCTGTAATTACAGAAAGTACTGGTGGAAAGAATCCTAAGAGGATTCTAACCAACCGGCTACTCTGAGATTGTTACCAGCACATTGTTAGCCGTGCCTTTGTCTGGCTTGAGTTTTAGAAATTTCCAAGGATAAAGATCTCGTGGCTTGCATGTGTAATTGGTTTTACTGCTGCACTACTTGTCTGGTTAAAAGTTTTTTTCTAATTTCTAGTCTAAACTTCTATTATTTCATTTCATTGGAGAATATAATTAGGATTTTTTTAACAATCAGCTGCAATAAAGGGGAAACAAACACTTTGCATACAGATTAATAGCCAAGTAAATCTTTAACAGTATTGGTTAATTTATCACTTTTTCAAATTCCCATCCTCGTTACGGTTTCAGATCATGTTACTCATTATGTTGTTCTTGGATTTCACATGATTATGAAACATGGCAGCAACTATAAAATGCTTTCCGGTGTAATGGTGCTTTGAAATTCCTTTTGGACAATAGCCTAAATCTTTCCATTTTATACTAATGACAGCTCTATCTCTACAGCTGGCTGCGCTCTCTCTACTGTAAGCCAAAACAGACCACGCAGAAGCATAAGAGAGATCAATAAAAAATGAAATCACACCCAGCTAACGGATATAAGCTGTGCCTTTTGAAACTGTAATCAGCTGCTACAATATAGAACAATACTTGCATCTACAATATCTTTTTGTTGAAATAACCACATAACTTTCCAGAGAAGCTGATAGATCTGAAGTCATTGACTATAATTCACAGCCAATTATCTTAGGGGACGCCTTGTGTTCACTGATCCCATCCTTAGAAATTTCAGAACAGGCTGATACATGACTTCTTGCTTAACCACTTGCTCAGTTTGTCGTTTAACTTTGATGAAACTTTAAACTACAAGCAACAATATGTTATTTAAAACAAAATCATAATGGATGCATAAAAGAAAAGGCATAAAGCTGAGAAGATTTCTGTTCTTTACATTTAAACATTTTAAAGGTACATATGTTTTAACTCTAGAAGCACATGCACATCTTTTAAAAACTGGAACAACGCTGACTTGGTAGTTATTTCCAGTGAGGGAGTCTCCTGTTCTAAAGTCAAGCATGTGGCTGAACGGCTGAAGAATAAAGATTGGTAAATGAGTGAAAATAGAATCTTAGGGCGAGTGTGATAGTTATTTACAGTACTCATCACAATGTTAATTCCAATAGATATTTTTAATCTGCTAGATATCTTATATAGAGCATTGTTTGACCCAAGTGTATTTGGACAGATTATCATCTACAAACAAAATGGTTGCTATAAGGAGCCATGAATTTATTGAAAGGAATTAAAGGCTCAAGCTTATCTGGAGGTAAATGTATGAAAGTGTTAGCAACCTCATTACAGTTTTCACATAATTCTTTAACATTTCTGTCAAACTTCCAGATGCCTGAGAGTGGAAATGCACCAGGTATTAAAAGTTAGTTAGCTTTTTCTTTCCCATAAACCAAAGTTTCAGTGATAAATCTACATATATTCTACATAGAGAGTGATCACATGTAAGAACCTTTTGGATCACACTGCCAGCTAATTTATACCAGAAACTTAATGGTTTCCTTGCCACGGTGTGCCCATACATTCATAGGAAATGTTTGTGTTTGTATGAAAAGGTGAGTGGCCAAAGTTCTGGCTTAAGACTTCAGACACCACAGTTTGTGATCTTCTTTGCCAATTTGAAAGACCAAAACTATTTTTGCTCCAGGAGAAAATCATGTTTTAACAACATTTTTCATTTTTTATTGAGAACAAGATAAATATCTCTAAATATCTACGACAGGTCTATCACTGTTACTATGCTTAATATAATTGGGTCTGTTCCAACTTGTTTGAGTAATTAAACATAAATTATGATAAAAGAAAACATGGTTTATTAGGTCACTGTTTCAGAGACTAGCGATTAGGGAGATGAAAACCTATGGTCTGACTTGGAATGAGCAGCAAAAGGCAAGGAGAGAAAAACAGGGAATTTCTTGTTTCATGCCATCCATGACACATCCCTTCCAGCTATCCCCAAAGTGATTCTCATACTGCTCCTCTCTACCAAACAGAAAGCTGAGCCAGCTTTGTTCTTCATAGCTTATAGCAATGGCAGAATACCAAATGCAAAGAAAGGAGTGCCTGGCAGGAGAAAAATATTTATTTTATGTATGAATTAGACATTGTTATATTACAATAGAGGATGACCTCTAGACAGAGCAGGGTGTTGCAAATAAATTGCTCCATTTCAAATGCGCATGAACCATGAAAGAGCTTTCTCATTACTATTGCTACTACTCTACATAACAAGCATATCTGGGTTGGTTTGTTTTTTTTTTTTTTTAGGAAGAGTAAAAGCTGCAAACAAGCAAGCATAAAATATATGTTTTTTCAACTGATGCTCACGAAGTCCATAAACAGTGTTTCACTTTTGCAAAGGTACTTTCTCACTTCACTCCTACAAGCAACCATTTAGGGCTTGTTTTTGATCATCCTCTTACACACTTGCTTAAGTGTAGAGAGGAGCTGAATGGGAATCCACAATCACCTGAGACTCATGCCTTCTCCTGGCACTCTATTCAGTATATTCAGAAATACATCTGGAAAAATACATCCCTTATTTCTATACAACTCACTCAGGGCTGTGCCAAGGGCAGGCTTGTGTGCTGATTGCCAGAGTGCTGGGCCAGCTGGATGCCAGGCCCTACAAAGAAAGGGATGGTAGAAGATCAAGCTCAGAGCACTTGGTCACGTTACTTTTCCTATTAGTATTTGAACATGGTCACAGTTTTCCGTGTGTGTTTGAGTATGTGAAAAGGCTGCATGGCTACTTGATTGTCTGCTAGAAGAGAAGTATGAGAGAATTGGCATAGGAAAATAAAGAATATTAAACATGTATATACGTATAAATATCGGTAAGTGGAAGAAACAAAAGTAATTACTAATACCATTTGACCCAATGTACATTCCATTAGTTTTACAGGATGTTTTTTTTTTTTTAGGAAGAATGCCCTCTCTCCTTCCTGTCTCCCCAGATCAGAAATATTATAAACCAGGGAGTCTGCTCCATTTGGAATGAAAACATCACTCTCAATCTGATACACGAGATATCTCCTGGTCAGTCTCCCACTTTAGCACATAAATGCAGCCAACTTTCGTATCAAATGGAAGAAAAGTACTGATGAAAGCATATTGATATTTATCTTGGGAAAACATCCTTCATTCTTTAAGATAATGAATATTTAGTGTATGGAATGTTTCCCTTTGCGCTTTGATTGGCTGATGAACAGAATACTACTGCATATACCTCAAATGCCACTTATGAATCTACTGGTTCACCTAAAACTCTCTTACTGATATTTTTGCTGTTGGGAAACTCTCCGTCCAAGTGACTTAAGATCATGGACCATGCCTTCCAAACTACACATTTAAATCTAAATTCATACAAACTCTAATCTCTCAAGAGGAAAAATGCATTCCTGTTGTACTTTTTGATTGGCAAGAAAAAGAGGTAATAGAGAATACATTTGATGCAGAAACTAGCATTTGCAAGGAACCACCAAGAAAAATCATAAAAATCTAGGGCAAACAAGGAACCAATCACCAAGGAGCACAACAACTTCTGACAATGTAAAGACTTGAGGCTTCATAAGTCAGAATTTGAAACTGGAATATTGGGTTTAAAAGCCTGAACTAGACCAACTCATCATGAAGTTCTCCAGGCATTTCCATACTTTCTGGTTTTCTATTATACTGTGATGTAGCTATGTATTCTATGAAGTTGTGGCTATCTTCTTTAACTTAGTCTGGTAACCAAAATGCACTGTGCACCTACTAATATAAAGAAAAACACTGAGTAACCGCTGCCTGTTCTTCTCCAAGCCACTCAGAAACGTAGGGGTAATTTTCTGGTAGGAAAAGAGTGTCTTATTCATATTTAGTGTTTCCTCACATCTAAGCCAATACACACCTCTTTGATCTGTTTGCATTTTCCAGTTCTTCCTCTTTCTTTTTGTCTGAACTTCTACACAGAAGTGATGAGATTTCCTTTTATTCTCTGCAGCCCTCATGACAATGTCTGACACTGTGACACAACCCAAAACAGAGTTGCCTTTTTGACCATCACTGAGCCAGAATGTTGTCTGAATGTTGTCTGCAGCAAACCCTCTTGTTTTTTGTTTTGTTTTTTTTTTTCCTCCAGTAGTGAAGCCAGCAGAGAGTGCAATATGTCATATATTCATTTTAGATAGGTTACTCAATACAAGTAGAAATGTTGTTACCTGACTATTCACTACCTTCCTGGATAACTTTTAAGGTAGAGTGTAAACTCTACATTCACGTGAAACCCTATGGGACTCCATCGGTAAACTTCACAGCAGAACCTAACCATTCATTCATATATTTCTCTGTCTTTGAGCAATTAGTCTAAGAGACAATTCTCTTTAAGACTTCTCAGAGAAGTCTCTTGTTAGAGAACAAGTATCCTGAATTAACCAGAAATGTCATTTACTCCTTCAAAGAAATTTCAAACAGACAGTGTGGTATTGCTTCCTCTTGTAGAGGAAAACAAACTTATTTGTCTCTTCTTTATTGTACCATTCATTCCCATTTACCCTTTAATCTATTCTTGACTAGGACTTCTGACAAAGCACTTCCTTATGCTTCAAGGAATTTTAAAATAATTGATGTCATATGTGCAAAATTTCATTCCACTCTAGTTAGTAGTAATTCAGAAATGTCATATTTGTGTTATTTTAAAGTCTTGGGTGAATATCATAAGGTCACAGTGTTTATCATTTCTCTTATTAATGTTCCCTAACGTATTTTATTGAAGCTGTGATTCAACATTATAGCAAATCCAGTACTAAGGATATTAAGATCAGACAAAAAATGTTATAGCTATATTACTGCCATTTCAAATGTCTTCAGAGAATTTTGTCTGGCTAGTTTTGCACTGGCAGCCTCTGTGTTGTATGACATATCATTTGTCTTTCAACATCCTGTATAAAAACAGCATAAAGTCCAAATTATGCTCTCTTACTTAATCATCAGTAGTGCACTCACCTGACCACATCTGAACGAGGTGAAACCTATCCTGATGGGTGATCTACTAGTGCGTGTTAATGACAGTGAAACATCAGCCTTGCACTTCATTTGCAGATTAATTTCCTTACGAGATATGCCTAAAAAGCTCAAATATCCATTTTATATTGGCCCAAAAGAGATTACATATATTACTGGAAGAATATTCAGCAGGACTCACTACAGATCACTGGAATCTGCTACTATATAATGTTGAGATGTTTCTATATACTAATCCCAGTTTATTCTTCTTTTGGCATGTGCTAATGGTCACAACAGGGTCAAGAGAACAAGAGAGACTATGTTTGATCTATTACTACTGTTCCTACATAGTCATTAAGTTTTTTGCTTGTCCTTAAAAAAATAATAATAAAAAATAAAACCCTTTGTATTCCAAAAGACTACTGTAGCCTCACTATGCCAATAAGTATATCTCTCTGTTTCCTGATTTTCCCCATCTCCCTCAACAGAAGAATATACAAGGATTCTTATCATGTTGGAGTTCCCTCTGGGAAGCAAAGTTTAGTGGGAGGGACCAAAGAAACCAAGAAGCATAAGGAGATAATTTGCAAGGGCTGGTACGAGGGTGAGACAGTGGGAGAAGCCCTATGGTTTCTAGTCCACAATGCCTCATACAGCTATGGGAACACAAAGTTATTCAGAGACTAAATTATCCTGAATTCCCCAAGTGTATATATAGTATGTAGTATACTACATACTGAATAAGGTAAATAAATGAATCACCAACAGGATACAAGTACAAATTTACATACATTTGTTGTGATTTTTGGATGTAAGAAGAATAAACAAGATATGAATCTGTTAAAGAAAATCTAGGAAATGTAATGTATAGAAAGCCCAGAGCATTCCAACAGCCTGTAGAATCACTACACTGCAGGAGACGGAAAGTAAATGACAAATTATTGATTCACAATAAAGGAACACCTTCTAAAGGAATATTTTCCATGTGCTAGGTTAAAATACATACATATACATTAGGTAGATAGATAGATATAGATTTTCCTCTTTTACTTCACCCTGGGAAGAACAGGAAAGGGCTAAAATGATCAGAGGGCTGGAGCACCTCTCCTATGAGGAAAGGTTGAGGGAACTGGGCTTGTTTAGCTTGGGGAAGAGAAGGCTGTGGGGAGATCACATTGCGGCCTTCCAGTACTTGAAGGGAGCATATAAACAGGAAGGGGAATGGTTGTTTACAAGGGTGGATAGTGATGGGACAAGGGGGAATGGTCTTAAACTAAGACAGAGGAGGTTTAGGTTAGATATTAGGAGGAAGTTTTCCACACAGGGGGTGGTGACACACTAGAACAGGCTGCCCAAGGAGGTTGTGGATGCCCCATCCCTGGAGGCATTCAAGGCCAGGCTGGATGTGGCTCTGGGCAGCCTGGTCTGGTGGTTGGCAACCCTGCATGTAGCAGGAGGGTTGAAACTCAATGATCATTGTGGTCCTTTTCAACCCAGGCCATTCCATGATTCTGTGACATAAATGAGCTCTTTCACAACTTTCATCTGCTTGTTTGATGATGATGGGGGGGCAGGGAAGGAAAGGAACAAACTCCTGAAGGCAGAATGTTTCTGAAGATAATAGAAGAGCAAAAAAATCCGTGATGCAAACAGTCTGATCACTCACACCTGAATAATACATTTGTTAGGTAGATAACTAATATCAGATCTTATAACTAAGTATGGAATCCAACAGAGGAATGACACACATTCTCCTCAAAACATCATATAATTCAGTGGCTTTTTGAAAGAGATCCCTACTGACAGACACCCTCTCCGTCTTCATTTCATAGAAATTTCAAATATACCTTATATACAGTGTGCTACTTTTAGGTCACTGGCCATCTCTTTTAATCTATTTCAGATATCTCTGTGACCTGGAATAAGTATTGCTTCATGTTCAGATGAGATGAACATCTAAGGAATGATAGGCAGTGAAAGAAAATCAAGCGCATTTTAATATGACAGCCTATATAAAGTTCAGAGTGTTAAAAAAAGAATATAAAAAAAGCTTTCAATACTGACATGATTAATCAATAAAATTACCAAGGCAGTAATGAAATGCTCTTTCTTTATAATCAAGCCAATAAAAACTGATCACAGTTAAGTATTACTGTTCTTTCTTGACATTCTGATAACAGTCCTCAGAAATGCCACTGAAAGTTTATTGCTGCACTGAGAAATAACTTCAAATTAGAGAAGAATTTATCCACTAACATAGAAAAAGTTGTAACTGCCATTACAACCCCAGTTCAGGAAGATAGTTACCACATATATAATTTCAACAGAATCTAGAAAATACAATCTACAAACTGAATACAGTCTGCAATAATTCATTTTCAGACTTGGTAAGCATGCATGATTTTCAGCAGTAGAAGAACATACTGTAAATATTCATACCTCGGTGAACTTAGTGCATCTTCCTCTTCTCATCAAATGTTCTGATAAGTTTTGATAACATACTGACTGTTTGCAACATGGAACATACATGACAATATAAATTATCAAAAAGTGGCTAATTCCTCAGAACTCATGGGAACTCACTGAGAAGCAGCCAGCAATGTATTCTATATAACTGAGTCAGAATTAGGAAGCCAAATAAAACATAAACTTACTTTCTTTCTGCTGCTTTTTCTGTGACACAGATGGATGAGTAGGACTTAACACAGGCAGAGTGGTCATCCTCTCTGTGATATTAAAAGATGAACCTGTGGACCATGACGGCTCTCCCTCTGTAGTGGCAAAAAGCTGGGTGCTGTATTTGGAGTCCTCTGATAAAGCAGCATCATTTGTAAGATCAGGATTGAGCACTGATGCTGGAGATGTAGGTGCAAATGCATTTTCCTGTAAAGTCTCTCTCAACATATTTGAGTTTGTGTTCATTTGGCTGACTTGGGATAAAGACGTGGTGGTCCAGGAGGGAGTCCATGTGCTGATACCTACTGTTGGATTGGTCTTGGAATCGTTTTCAACCATGTTTGGCAAAAGAATGCTAGACGTTTCAATGTCACCATTAACGGTGAGGACCTCACTGCCATTTGAATAAAAGCATGTTTTTTCTAATACCCCTGGAAAAAAAGGAAAAAAAATACCAATATTACCATCATCCAGAAGGACAAGTGTCACCAATTTGTTTTGGGAGGTTAACAGTGCAGTAAATTAAAAAATAAAAATAAAAAAACTTTCAAAGTTAAAATTAAAGAGAACTAAATTTAAAAATTTAGTGTAGCATCAAAATAAGAGTAGCACATGCAAAAAAAAGTGATGATTACAGTAGGATAAACAGATAGAATAGAATGACTAATAAGTCACTGACCAACACCAACAATGAGCTAAAGTTTTAATCATACTTATAGTAGGTGACTGAATTCTTACATATCTTTAACTGTGGAATGTAAATTGGAGGAGCTCTAACAAGCATTTGTTCTATCATCATGGAAACATGCTAGGGAATGCTTATTTTTATATTACAATATCTCTTGCTTTCATACTGTCAGTATGTCAGAAAACTATTACTTTTTTATTATTGTTATTTTATATTCCATTAATATTTAAAATGCAAAGAGATGTTCCTCTATACAAGATTATGTAATTTAATGATCACCTCTAAATATGATCCATGAGTTCTTTGTCACTCTTCTCTGATACTGGGTTTTGAATACACAGTTGTGTACAGAATTCGAGTCAAGCGCTGTATGTTTTTGTTCTTCATTTGTTATATTATATACAAACACAGACTTTGATTAGTTGTATGTGTCAAACAATTGCAACTAACTTTGGTTCACAAATCAAAACAGCTGCATAACTGTAAGGAGATGCATTCCATAAGCATCAAGGAATCCAGAAGAAATTGTAAGAAAATCTAATCCACACATTTTTTCAGTCACTTTTGTGACTATTACTGAAGTAGGTAATTAATAGAGAACTGATAAATAATTAAGGAGGAACCTCACATATATATATATATATATTAGTTATATCTGATAAAAGCTACAAATACTAATAAAAGCTATAAATTCCAACTCATTTTTTAACAAAATATATTAGAGTGAAATTTAACTCTAAAAGTGAAACACCACTCTATTGTAAATAGCAAAAGCAGTTTCTGTATCTGGTTAGTCATGTAATAGTATTCATAGTAATAAATATTACATTCCACACTTGAAACGTATGTCTTTCTTATAGGCTTTCATGTTGATTCGCTCCTTCACTAAGTCAGTCATTGATGACATTGACTCCTGATTCCAAAAAACACTCACTGCCATCTCCTCTGAAGTTCATTTTCAGTTTGGTTATTGTGTTTACAAAATGCCCAGTCTCATGACCATGTTTAGCCAAGTCTTCTGCTCTGCCAACTCCAGTCACTGCATGCAGCTCACTACTATTCAGGTATTCTGAGCCCCTTCTTCCTGCTGCTACAGAATCCCCTTCCTTGTTTTATTTTCAGCCACTTCGCAGCTAGATTAAATTGGTTTTCTGGGTGGAAATTCAAAGACTGAGCAACAGGAAATCTTTATTAATCACAGCTACAAGTAACTGTGCCAGAAAACCCAAATTTCAGTTGCAGTCTGAAGTGACTTTGGGTTGGAAAGTTTAATATGTAAGAAGAATATGAAACCAAAATAGTTGAAAGGAAGGATCACAGCACTTCCTTTTTCACCAAGTAATATTCAACTGCAGCAACTAGAACTAGAGAGAAAGACTTGTAAGGCTCCTGAAACGTAATGGGATTCAGTGAAACAGCTACCCTTTGAGATTTACCAAATACTCATTCATCCATACTGGGTTGCTTCGGTTCAATTGTCACTGACTATGAATAAAATTCTGTGTTTATCTTTCAATAGCAGAACCCAAGGGACCTTTATATCTATGCATGTGAAAGTTTCTGTTTTTCTACCAGCAAACGTACATAATTCATTGTGATTTGGAGGAATTTACTGTGCATTTTACAGAAGCAACAAAAAAATCTCCCACTCACAAAATATTTCAGCAGCAATTTCTCTTTCCTTGAATACTCTGGTCAGGCCAAATGGAAAGAATGAATGTGCTTTGATTTCACAATTAAGACCAGTATTAATATGATTTTGCTAAAAATCTTAGGAATTGTGACTGAGCATGTACAGAGATTATGCTCACTCATATGTAGTTTTGTGCAGACACTATTTCAAAATAAAGTTTTGAAACCCCATGAGTGGGAAGTCTACTTTGTTTGAAACTTGAAACTTCAGCCACTTTGCTGCAGCTTTCAAAAATTTAAAGTGAGAAAGTGAGCTTTTCTTCCAACTTTGAAAAAGTGGTTTTTTTTCCTTCATGACTTGAGAATAGCTGAGGGGATTTTTTTTCCCCACATTCTCCCTAGGCTCTTCACCTCCACTCAACACAAAAATAGAGAAAGTCTGGAAAATATCAGTCCCAAAGAGCTATGAATAATGATTTAAAATTAAATTAGAATGATTAACTATTTGTATATCATCCAGCAGAATAGTAGGAAGCACATTACAAGTCAGGTGTAAGCTTGAATGAAGTTTAAAAAAATGTTTTGGCTTAGCATTATTTATTGGTCCCTCATATTAAGAAAATCATTGTATTTCATCCACTGGATTCTATCCTCTCCCTCTTTACCCTATTTAATTCTCTTTCTGGAACTAGAATAATAACTGTCACTACCCATAAGGTCATTTTGTTCTTCTTCTGAGATCCCTAGATACAGGTTTGCTTCTTCAGCCCATCTTCCCAGCAATAACATTTTTGTTCTCTTTTCAGTTACTTAGTGATAAAGACTCCTCTTCTTTTCTTGACAGATGGACCACATGATAAACTGTCTTCCAGGCAACAGATCTTCCCAATTGTATCTCAGCTGACAATAAATATTATTGAATTTCTTTTAAGATTTTTTTTCACCCACCAAATAACAACCCTTACAGAAAGCAAGTGAAGGTTTGAGAGAATAGGAAGTTGATATTACTAGAGATGGTTATGGCCTCTGGGTATATAACTTTCATACTTCCATATTTTCATATATTTGAGTTTAAAACTTTAAAGTTTGAACTTTTCCAAACAGAAATCTTAGGATTCAAGAAGTCTAAAGAATCCAGCTTTTCCTTCTTCTAGACGAGGGCCCTAGCAATTGTTTTGTTATGTGCTGACAGGCACCATCAGCATTAAGAGGTTTTAATAGACTGAGTCTAGCCATGCTCTTTAATTTTATGCTTTTAGATAATATTAGGAAATGTCTCTAGACTCCATCTCAGTCAGTTAGCTGTACTTGCCTGGGTTCTGGTCCATATGTTCTTAGGACAGGTAGGCTAACCCTCTGCTTGGCATTCAGTGCTGGCCAACTCTAACCCCTGTCTCTTAGTATGTAAGAATTTCAAATCACCTTCCTGAAGTACCTTATTCTCCTGCAACACATTCTTCCTGTCCTCTCATCCTCCCAGTACACAGAGCAGAGAATTTAAACACTTAATTGCAGTCTATAGATTCCACACTCTCTCTGAAATAGGCTCATATTTTCTTTGATTATAGTCCTTAATGGCCAACTAATTAGTTGAGAAATAGCTGTAACCAGTTTGGATTTGTGTCTCCAGCTACAGCTGGACATGCCCAGATGGCATAAATATAAAGCATGATGATTTTCTTTGTGTTTGGTACAAAACCAAGGAACTGCCATGAGGCTCATTCAAAGCAGTGCTTTGCCAACAGTCTTACTGATCATTTTCCAGTTGCTTTTCACTCTTGAGAAATTAATGTTTTATTTAAAGATCTGAAATGGACAGTTACAAGATCTAAAGAATAGTTGCACTGTTCAGGCCATTACATTGAGATTTTGGCAGTATATTCTGTGCGTGATTTCTAACAGTTCACAGAAGGAAATCTCAAAAAGACAAAGTCTGTTTAAAAAGCTAATCAAAAAGGGCAAAGCAGCCTAACAAAACGTGTAATGGATGAGGCAGTTACATGGAGAAAAAATGATAGTTCACTGCTATAACTAGTCAGCATATACCCAGTGAGATTTCTTCTGCAGTGGTCTGTCCCTATGAATCTGCACATTCTGAAGGCAAGGGCACATCACTTATAATCACAGAGTCCTAGAAAGGTTTGGGTTGGAAGGGACTTTAGAGATCACCTAGTTCCGATTTCCCTGCTGTGGGCCCAGATACTTTCCAGTAAATAACATTGACTAAAGCCCCATCCAACCTGACCTTGAACATCTCCAGGAATGGGGCATCCACAGCTATTCCGGACAGTTCGATCCAGCACCTCACTACCTTCATAGTGAAGAATTTCCTCCTTATATCTAATTTAAATCTACCCTGTTTTAGTTCAAAACCATCACCCCTTATATGCCCTTGTGAAAAGTCTCTCTCCATCTAAGACCTCTTTAAATACTGAAAGGCTGCAATAAGTTCTCGCTGGTGCCTTCTCTTTTGGCAATTCTCTATTTATGTTTTAGACTAGAACTCTCTCTGTTTCAATCACCAGTGAAATACTAGAATGACAACCGCAGAACTTAACTCTTCCATCTGGTGGAAAGACAGGAAGAGAATTTCCTATATAGATAATATCTTGTGTGAACCAGTCAGGACCACCAATTTGTTTCTTGCACTGTAAACCATCATACCAATATCAGACTGTAACAGCATTCATTTATTACTGGTCTGAAGTGAATATGAACTATTATTCTGGATAATGTATATTCAATAAATAGAATATCTGTGGCCTTCTTGGTCACCTGGGCACACTGTCAGCTCATGTTCAGCCGACCATCAACCAACACCCCCAGGTCCCTTTCCTCTTCACAGTCATCCAGCCACTAACCCCAAGCCTGTAGCGCTGCATGGGGTTGTTGTGGCCAAAGTACAGGACCCGGCACTTGGCCTTGTTGAACCTCATCCCATTCACCTCAGCCCAGAGATCCAGCTTATCTAGATCCCTCTGAAAATCCTCCCCACCCTCAGGCAGATCAATATCATCTCCCAGCTCGGTGTCATCTGCAAACTTACTTACACTCAATCCCCTCATCAAGGTCATCAATAAAGATATTAAACAAGATGGGCCCCAGTATGGGCCACTAGAGGACTTTCTTCAGTTAACTCCAGACATCAGAAATGATTTGTTTCTAGGCTATCAATGCACATAAAACAGAAGCTGCTAGCTGAAAAAGAATAGTAAATTATAATCAGGAAATTTCAAGAGATGCTTAAGGGAACTGACAGTTTGAAGTATGGGTAATAAAATTGAGCCTTATTCTATACCCCACAGTAATTACACTGACCTAAGAAGATATAGCCCTGATTTTTGCTACATAAGTAGAATCAGAATGAGTCCCATTTCCTCATTCCCTAGAAGACTTAATACATTTTAACACGTTATGTCAATACATGCCTCAGAGGAGGAAAATTGGTAGAACTGACAAATACACCTGCTTTTTTATTTGCTTTCTCACCCAAGAATGAAAATCTAGGGCAGAGGATATGAAGGATATAAATGGAATCCTAAACATAAGGAAAGTAAATTGAATGGCATCATATTTCTTAATTGCCAGATTTACTTAATCTTAATCCACTTCAGCGTACTCTCAGTTTAAAGATACACCCCAAGACTGAGTTGCCAGTCACAGCATTCATTTGCTTTGTTTTTCTGACTTGCCTAACCTAGGCTAAATGAAAATAACAGATCTACAGTGTCTTGCTGCAAATCCTTTACAAATTGAATTGAAAAAACAGATTTACATTGTCATTGTTTTGACAGAGGTGAAAGTGCTATTGAAACAAGTGCTTGGTTTCTTCCTATATATACATACACATGTACACACATATATACATATATATAAAAACCTTACTGAGCAGCCCATATATATATACACACACATATATGTATATGGTCTGCTCAGTAAGTCATGCCTCCTATTTTATTATGCTGGCCTAAGACAGAGACAGATGTTGTTGGGATAGCAGTAGAGATTGAACCTTCCCACGAGTACCTCATATCATTTTGTCGCAGTGTGACAGATGGAAGCAAAGGGGCAATCTGACAAAATGGCATCTGACATGGAAGTGTGTAATGAAACTGAGCCTTCTACACAGGGAAAAAAAGGCACCCATTGACATTCACTGACACCTGCTGAACATCTATGGAAACCAAACACTGAGCATCAGCACAGTGAGGTAGTACATGGTGTGTTTCAGCAGGGGCAACAGCAGATCATCTCCACCAGTACAGATTTTTACAGGTGTGGCACACAGGCTCATGTTCACTGCTGATGAAAATGCATAGCTAATGGAGGTGATCATGTTGAAAAAGTGTTCTGTAGCTGAGGATTTGCTCTAAAAAAATAGTGTTACTATGTTTTTTGTATCTGTTGCAGTTTGTGTGGAAATTAATAGAAGACATTACTTTTGGAATAATTTATGTTACACAGATACACACACATGCACACTCTCACATTAGTACACTTGTTAAAGATGTGCTTCTGAAGTACTTAACTAAGCTGAACAAGAAAATATTTTCATTTTAAAGAAACTGAGAAATCCCACAGACTCTCAGCACTGAAAGACGACGACATTGTTTTTAACTCTTATTTTAAAAAACCAAAATTTTAACCAAGCATTACTGTCTTTCTCAAGCTGTAGTTGAATTGATTTAATTACAAGATATGTCAACTTCTCTGTAGTGGTAACAAAGGGAAGGCTTCTTAAAATTCTGCTGGCTATAAACTATTAGCTTGTTAATTCTGTAATTACGCAGAGTTTGTTAACAGACTTAGCCATTACAAAATCTAATATTTCTGGAACAAGTTTGGAAAAAAAACACACCTGAGGTTTTGCATTGATATGTATTTCATATATAGAGTAAACAAACATTTTGCTTAAATACATAACTGTCCAACATAAACATCTTGTACCTGTAAAATGACTGCTGAAAACCATTTATATACTACCTCTTCAAGTAGTGTGCTCATCAGAAAAGGTTCCTGTTCCCTTAAATAAATTTTAAATATATAAATCTAAGCAGCATATTTCTCTTTGTAAGAAACATGCTTTTACTAGGTAATTAGGTAGATGTACTAATTAGGGAATTACTCAACTAGGTAATTAGGTAGATGTACTAATATACAACTTGAATATCCACAATTACATTAGTGCTTGAGAATGCAGTTATATCTCAGTTTCATTTCCTTAATAGAAAATGAGTCGATTTACTCTATTAGCACCCACCTACAAAGGTAAGCAGAATAACCAGCAAAAGGATAAGGGCACAGATGCATGGAATCAGAATTAGGAGCAAAAGTCGAAGGAACTTGGCAGAAGCCAGTTTTTGAGAGCAGCCATCCCCCACGTTATCCTCATCTGTTCCTAAGACCTGAAAAACAAAAGAGCATAGTTCTATCATTTTGGTGTCACTTGGTAACTCCTACATTTTCAACAGCAGGCCTACCCATTTCACAAATGAGATTGATTATTTAAATATATGCTATAGGTGTTTTTTAGATTCTTAATGAAAAATTTCATAGTCTTCCTTCTTGATGGACAGCCTAGTGTAATTGTGCCATTAATTTTAGTTAACCCAATATCCATGAATTTACAGTTTCACGGAAATTTCTAAACATTTCTCATGATCTAGAAGATGGATAGAATTTTTATTTGGAAAAAAAACTGCAAAATACATAAGTCAGTAATAAGACTAAGTACAGCCTCTTCCCTAACTAAAAATTAGTGGTTACCAACTATTGAAGACCTTCATGTTCTTAAGGATTTTTTTAATGAAGCAGCAAGAAATGATAGTCTTTGTTTTAAGTGACAGTAAAAGTGATAAAGATCATTGCACTTATTATCTACAATAATGTTATCTCACTTTATGCTACAACTTATCACAGTATTCTGTGGAGTTTGTAAGCAATATTTTGTGTTCTGCAAATGAAATAGAGAAAAACCTCAGTTGAGGTGCACAAACTTTCGCAGAAGCCCAAACAATGATTCAAAATATATACTAAAGCCATGAAGGGAAGAAAAAAAAACATTCGAAAACAACTCCATAAAGGCTATGATCTCATATATTAGAAGCATGTACTTTTTAAATAGAAACAGAATTAACATACAAAATGTACTTTTAATAGCAAGACTGAAACTTATTACTAAGTTAATACATCTTTACTCAAAATTAGCTAAAAATAATTCTATTTTTCCCTATAGTAAGATGAAATATGATGATAGAACAATTAGCTCCAGACAGTCTCCTAAAAAGATGAGTCATTAGTTAAAAATCTACAAATAATAGTTTAGCCTCTTTGTCAGAAAAATCAATCATGTTGAAGTCGTGACAGGTACAAGAGTGTAAATGCATCCATTACGCTGACAAACTCTTTCCAAAGAACTCAACACATGTATTAATAGCCTTGTAAAATGACAGTCTCTGCATGAGACAACCTCTTTGACTGCTTTTGCTCTAAGTGCTTTTCTGTGAGAAACAGTTTACCAGGGTGAGAATGAAAGGGCTGGTAATACTTCAAACACTGAGGCATGAGGAAAAATTTTCATGTTCTGGAGAAAAGGGCGACTTACAGGAATCTAAAACCAACCAAGAGTTAGACGGTCCCTGCTTGATTATGTGACACCTTTACGTCCATACTTGCCTACATTTTTTTTGGATCAAAGCCTTCAAAGTCTGCCTCAAATTTTCCTTCAGATCATGTTGGAGTTTGGCAGCTTAGCAGCTACACAGAGGATTCACTGGATTTGATAACCATGGTATGCTTAGCCTGCATCTTGCCCCTCCTCTGGGAGGTCTGAGTGCAGGTAGCAAAGGAATAACACAGCTCTGTTCTGAATACAACTCTTCCAAAACACAGCTGCCCTAACTTTGACTTTCAACTGCTTTTGAAAGCATAGCCAAAAAAGAGAAAATGGCATTAAATTGCCTTTTCTAACAGTACAGTGGTTACAGCATTCCCTCAGGAAATAGTGTTGAGGAGTTCAATTCCCTGTTCAGCCTGAAAATTAGATCTACAGTTGAGTATCACAACCATCTGAACATAGGCTCCTTGTGAATCACACTGTCCCTTGATATTCTGTGAAAAAGAACATAGTCTTGCTGCGTCAATAATAGGGAGCAGGACCATCATTACACAGACTACTGAGCTTCTGAAATCTCTTGCTTGAATGTTCTGTTTCTATGAGAATTTTATTTTATTTTTAAGTCTGTTGGCATTGTGGATACTAGATACTTTAACCAAGTGTTCATACTAAAGAAGAACTTCAATTTTTTCTTCTTTTAACTCCTCCTGAAAATCTGTCTCTGCATTGTCAACTTGCCAAATGTTTAAAGAGACTGTTGTATCCAAAATTTAGTTAGTGAATGCTCAAAAAAAGAATGTTAGACTGGTAAAGATATTTCTAAACACTATCAATTGCTTGTTTTGTAAAACAGTAAATACAGGCAAATAAACAGCATGTTGTATTTTTCCCTTCTGCAGGAAATGACCTCGTGAAAAACACTAAGCCTATTTGAAGTCATCACTGGTGACTCAGCAAGCATAACCTTAATTACACATCATTTCTATATCTACTTAGTTTTTTTTCCCATCAATTTCTGCAGTGAATATGAAATAAAACTAGAGGCAATGTTAATGGTTCCTATGTTATCAATGAGAAAATTTAATGAAGAGTGCTAGAGATAAACACATTTTACCTACTCTTTACATATTCCCTGATCCTGTTTCTTTTCCTCTTGCCACCAAATATTGCAATACACAAAGAATACAAGTATCAGTTTTAAGTGCTTTAAGTAGTTAATGGTATCTTCATCAATTTCAGTCCTGCTCTGTCCTCCTAGTTCTTCTTGACCACCATTACTCATAATGATTAGCAAGGGTACCACCGTAATTTTGTGCCTTCCTGGTGACCCTGCACATAGCAGGGGGGTGGAAACTCGATGATCACTGTGGTCCTTTTCAACCCAGGTCATTCTATGATTCTAATTTTAGGTCAGTAAGTGGCAAGAAAAGAAGGGTGAACTTCAGTCTCATTAAAAACTTGAAACTTCACAGCCCCAGCAAGAAAAGACTTATAAAGAGTAATATTCCTAAGGGGCTATGGATCCAAACCCAGTCATAAATATTGGAATTGACCAAAAAAAACAATAGGACTATAAAAGGGAACACATTTATTCATTGGGTACTATTTGGCCTACTTTAGCCCTCCAAGTTAATGGCTGAAATAAAAACTTGTCTCTCAAAACTCTGAGGTCAATAATTTCTGTGAACCATTCTCTAAGTTTGTAAGACTTAGGTATCTTCTAGATATGTTCTTACCCCTCTTTCCAAGGGAAGAGCAAGAAGACTTAGAAGCAGAGTCCTTGAAGGCAGAATGAAAGAGATCAAACCTGAACGCTAGCAGTTTTGGCATAGAATATATTTAGCACAGTACTGGACCTAAACATTCTCAGTTCTTGAAGAACACTGGGCAAGTTCCCTTCCTACCACTGATGTTAGAAAGCTTGACACAAGAAAGACTTTTTTCAGTTAAATGCTGTGCTGAATATAGGTAGGAAATTTCAGCGTTTGGGTTTTGAGGCAACAAGTCACTTCCTTTAAAACAGTTGTTGTTAAACAAGAATTTAGTCTGAACACAAGGTGATTTAAAAAAAAATAGATAATTTCTTCTGACAGCTAAAGCATTCTGCCCCTAGTGATTGCTACTTAATATCCAAATATTGTTCTGTATGTGTTGATTGCAATTAAGGAAATACAACATGAACCCTGGCTAATTTCAATTCAGAATTTTTAAAAAGTCATAGTCTTAATTAGGATGGCTGGATCAGACTTCTCACATTAATTTTCTGAATCTATAGAGGCAAAGAAAAGATAGGGAGAAGAATAGTCTCATCTAACTACAGAAAGATTAAAATCTGATTGGACCGAAATTCACAGCTTGTCCCCTGCAAGGTATGGGGACAAACTGATCTCAAGGATGTCATTTCAATATCATGCCTGTGATATTAAGACTCAGAAATGACAAATTACATTAACATTTATGGACAAAAAGCCTACAGTAGTACAAAATTTTCTTTTTATAGACAAAAATTATCAAAGCTATTAATCTGTAAAACAACCTGAATCACAGTATAAGCACTTAGCAAAAGTATGTCCTGTTGCTCTCATCACAAAGCTAACAAATGTTCCAACAAGGAAATATCATTACAGCTGACAATCTAAAGTCAGTACCTTCTGCACATACTGGATTTCTATGTCAACTTCTAGGTCACAAACATCAAAATACCTTGGGCAAGACATACGCTAAAGTACTGTGCAGTGTTTATATTGGAAAGGAGTGGGGAAAAAAAAGACAAGAAATACTACTTTGAAATGCAGAAAGAATGTCACTCAAGGACAGTAAATATGTGGCCTTGTAGAAGTCATTATGTTATGGGGGAATCTGCCAGCCAACAAAAGTTTGTGTGGAAAACATTAGATTATGAGAACTATGCAGTTCTTTTGATGTCCTTGATATTGTTCCCATTCCAAAGTTGAAACAGTGCTCTGGTGTCAGCTTTTGTTATATTATCACCTCTCATGATGCTAGTCTTCAAGTTCCAGAGATTAGATTCACGTGACTATGTCACACATTACAGTTTTCCTTCCTGTGTATGGGAAGAAGGTTCCTGGTTCTCACTGTTACAGAGCAAAAACTGAACATATGAAGGGTCAATGTTTAAACATATGACAGCACGTAAGAATAAATTTAAACATTCTTAGCTCCTCTTTTGACTGGCAATATTTCAAATGTCTAAGAGTGAGTAACAGGAACTGCAAGTGCTCTATGTTTATCAGATCTGTCTTGTTCACATGAAAGCATGAGAGTTAGCAATGCACTTTTCAATCCACAAAAAAAACTGTAATACCATCCTTAATAGTCACTGTAACAAGCAGAAAGTCTAAGATAAATCATCCAAATGAACAAGTAAAGTCATGTGCTACAAACAGGAACAGACAATAAGTCACTGGAAATGAGGTTTTGCACAATTTTTCATTTCAAATGTTAGAAGAATCAGAGAGCCAAGCTGAAATGGATCATCTTAGGAATGGATATTAAGGAAGCAACAGAAATAGGCTATTGAGCAGCTTTTGTCTGCAAACTCAATATTCAGATTTGAGTATATACCACTAATGTAAAAGTGCCATAGTTATTCTAAAAGGAAATAGTGTGGTTTAGGGGGGGGAATAACTTCTTCATACAGCAAGGCAATAAACATTAGCAGCATGTTATTGTCACATGAATTATTATTTGCAAAATGAAATGTATCAGGTTTAAGTCATTCAAGCTCACCGTAATCCTGTAACTTCCCCCAGCAAATTCCACATCCTCAGGAAAATTGCAAATTACTGACATAATACATTCCGAGTTCACTGAGATGACAAGGCCTCCTTTCCCACCTGTGTAATAAAATACTCATCTTACCCTTACTTTAACCACTGGCATATAATCATATTGAGTCATTCCCCTAGTCTGAAATACAAAGTATTCAAGTAAAGGAGACATCATATAAAGCTGGGAACTTCTTTATTTCATAGAATCATAGAATGAATCATAGAATAGTTGGGTTGGAAGGGACCTTTAAGATCATCTAATTTCAAGCCCCCTGCTGTAGGTTTCCACCAGACCAAAACCCCATCCAACCTAGCCTTGAATGCCTCCAGGGTGGGAGCATTGACAACATCACTGGGTAACCCAGTCCAGTGCCTCACCACCCTCACAGTAAAGAATTTCTTCCTAATATCTAGTCTAGATCCATCCTCTTCCAGATTAAGGCCATTTCCTCTCATCCTGTTGTTACCAGCCCTTATAAGAAGTCCCTCCCCAGCTTTTCTGCTGGCTCTCTTCAGGTACTGGAAGGACACTATAAGGTCCTCCTGGAGCCTCCTCTTCTCCAGGCTGAGGAGTCTCAACTCCTTCAGCCTGTCCTTGTAGGAGAGGTGCTCCAGCCCTCCATTCCCATGAATAAATATACAGAAATTTATAGTTGATTCTAAATGCAGTGTTCAGATGGATTCTTATGGCTGGAGTTAACCTGAAACGCTTTTAACATTCCCATCTCTCGTTTTCACTTTAAGTAGTGATAATCACATATCAGAGATGCTTCCTACAGGAGACACAGTGTGAAGTAAGGTGGTTGTTTGCTCTCCAGACTACCACAAACACTCATTGATCAATTGTGTTCAGGTGATCTTTGAAGCTGTTATTAATCCAGCATGAAATTACAAAGTAAAAATCCAAACTGGGCATTACCAGAAGTCATTGTTCAGACTAACTAAAATTCATTTGGTGTTCTTTCTTTCATTCATTTCTGGACTACAACTTTGGGATTCCTAATTCATAACAAATAACTACAGTTCTGGTTTTGATCCAGCTTCAGTTCAAGAAAGATCCAAGGGTAAGTTTACTGAGACAAAATCCAAACATACACAATGAACCATCTGGGTATTTGAGAACCTGCACTGCTACCTGTCAAGCTTTTGCTTTGGAATATGACTGCAGACTCCTTATGCATACCCATCCTTGAATCATCTAGCTGACATACTAACAGCTGTCAGAGCCAGCAACAAGAAAATCATATTAGAGTTTTTATCTGGGATGACACATGCACATGAACGCCATGCTGCCATTGCTGTTTGTGTTACTACCATGCAGCACGCATTCATTTCAAAAGGAAGTCAGCTCCTGGTGGGCCATCTCTTTCACAATTCACTCTTTCCTTTCCGAAAGCTTTGAGGGAGGAATAAGTAGGTCACTCAGACATAAGCACTACAGCCAGGAGAGATGTAGCTCTAAGGAATTTATTCCTCATTTCATTCATTTTTGGGGGGGAAAGGCTCCAGCGTTTTATCTAGGCAACGTAGGAGACCCTGGAGGTACTTAAGGTACTTGGAAAAACATCTATTTAATACTGAAATTTGTCTAAATAAATAATATAATGATTGTTCTCCCTAGAAAGGTTTGATTTAGACATCAGAAAAGTATTCACAAGCAAAACATTTGTTCTGAACTACAGGAGATCCATACTTAACATCTCATGGAAAGCAGAGGAGATAGAAAAGAGAAGAAAATAGAGTACTTATTACTATGGGAGAACAGTTTTATCACCTCTTCAATAGTATCTTTGAATCTCTTCATTTTTCCAAAAGAAGTGCTGCTGAGTAACTTTGCGATGCATATTTATGTATTACATATATTTGCAATTGCTTATAAGTTCCACTGATATAAATTTGCAACTACAACAATGGACTTTCCCATGTTTGCAATGGAATTGTTGAATTTTCAAGAATAGTCAGAATAAAAAATAGTGGAGTTTATGGCAAACACCGCAATTCTAAGCTCTCACTTCTTTATTAATAGCAGCTGGTAGCAAAGATATGTGATGCTGCCATGCCACATAACCAAAGCAAGATTTAGTAAACATATGGAAGATATCAGTGACTTCTCCTAAGCTAAAGTGGAAGACATTCATTTTAAGAACTAAGCCATGGTTAGCATTATCCAGCATTTCTCAGTACCATAACAAGAACATCAATTCAGCCTACCTCAGCAGGCAGCAGGAAAGTGTTTGGGGGAAATGAATATTTAATTAATACAGAATTTATGCTTTGTGACTTATTTATTTTCAAGTTTCTAGAGCTTTCAAACATTACTCATGTTAAGCTTAAACAATGCCATGTTGTTTTTCTGAACACAGAAACCACTTAAATTCCTTCCTGGATACCCACATGTTCAGTGCATGGTGGTTTGTTAAGGAGGTAGATCTGCAAAGGCAATTCCCTGGCTATACATTGCTGACCATCATAATTCAGAGTGCAGGGGTGAAGCTTACAGTACTGGCTTGAAGTTCTTGCTTCGCTGGAAATTCAATAAGCAGTTGCCATGAGCCATCAACACCAGAAAATGGAAGTGGAGACCGTGAGAAAAGAAAAAAATCATAATGACCTAAATTGAGCCAACGAAAAATTCTTAAAAAAAAAATAATTTAAAGGATTAGAAGGATCCAGTCAGAGGAAAACCTCCTCGTGATAACAATTGTCAAGCTAGGAAAATTACAAGAAGCAAAGAGAAATCCTGGCTGCCCTGTGGCTCACAATCAGCATACTAATCACCATCAGCATGTAAATTCTACTAGAATGGCCAGCCTGAAAAAGACAACTAGATTTCATTAACAAATACACTTCTTTTCATTTTTCCTATTAATACCTAATCAGTAGGTTCTGTCTTCTGAACTTGAAGTCAACCAGTACATGATATATCTACCGTGCCTATTGCTCATTATACAATCACCTAACTATTTAAAATCCTAAGCTTTCAACAACATGAGTTGGATGCTAATCTCAAATGCAAGTTAGAGAAATAATACTGTTCTTCTTAAAAGCATTTGTCTTTTACATTGCATACATTTCTTGCTCATATGTATAGTCAACAAATATACAGAGTAGTATGGTCAGACTGGTATCCACAGACAGTATAGCTAGAAATACTACAATTGGAAATAGATAGAAAACACTCACCTGGGTTGCAGACTCACAACAAAAACTCTAAAAGGAGCAATCTCTAGAAAGAGACCCTTCCTCAGTGGCAGTCAACCCTTAAATGGGGTCTAGGAGAGGTGCAGCCAGGCTCCACCCCCTTCCAGTCACACAGGTGAATTGCCTTCACCTGTGCTCCCACGGCTGACTCAGTGTATGCCTCAGCTGATCAATCAGGCTGCAATTCAGCAGTTCCCATACATTCATTGACAGGTTATTCTCACAATACAAACTTCTGCTTAGAAGAAATTAAAATTTTAGATTTGAATGTGTAATTCTAAATTTATGCTAATTATTTTTTTCTGAATTGTGTATAAAAAGGTAATTGAATCTTGACCAAGGACGAGAGCTTCAGCAATATCAATCAAAGTAAAGGCATGGTTTAGAATCAAAGCAAAGTTTCATCTGTTCAGCATAGCTGAATAGTTATTTGTCCTCTTCCCAAAGATGAAAATGGAATTACATAATATCTCACAGGTCAATAATCTACTAAGTGTAAAATGCAGAGGTTAAAATGCATTGATAGGATATCATTGTTATCAAACATCACCTTTGAACTTTCTGCTTCAATAGGAGAAAATTAAGAAAAAGAAGTATATTTTCTGAAAGTATCATAGCATTATGACAGAAATAATTGAAGAGATGACTAGGGATTAAAGCTATTTGTCACTGTCTAAGGTATGAAACAATGAGCTGGAACAGAAAACTCAAGATTAAATGTATTTACAAGGCATTTACAAGGATATAAGCTTTTGGCTATGACTTTAATATAGTATCAAAGATTTTTGGATCACATACAGATTTAAGGGATTTAAAACTTCCATCTAAATCTCTGGAACAATAGCAATCTAGTGAATTATTTTGCCAAATAAGAAAATTTCTACTGTATTTATGGCTAGGACTATTCAGCATCATTGTCATCCCTAGAACAGATGCCAGTTTTCCTCCCATTCACATCTTCACTGGAAATCTGTGAGAATTATATAATAATCCTATCTGTGATGAGGAAAAAGCACATGAAAACCATGGGTTTTTTCTGGGTTCTTAGCTTTTCCGGGTCACTAGCAACACTATTACATATACTCTGACTTCGCAAGGGAGAGGAAGAATTGTTAATAACTTTTAAACACATTCCACCATCATCTCAGACTTCTTTTCCAGCCTTGTCTGCATGCATTACATATTACTTCAACTTATATCTTTAAAACAGCTGAGCAAGAACAAAGCTATGTTTTAAAAAGGCATTTTCTGCTGAATTATTTTGTGACATGCTTACCACATATCATTTGGCAATAAATCAATAAATCAAGATAGCTACTTTGCAATTTCTGATATTCTTTCAGATACATGATCTATCCTATTTTCATCGTTGCGCAGAACCAACATCTTCCAAACAGCAACCCAACTCTCAGCAACGTCTGTCTCTAAGCACTGTGTGACTCCATGAATGAATGGGCTGTTAAAGCAAGGTGGGCTCAGCTGTCTGCATTTCTTCCTGCAAATGGGAATATGCAGGAGGTTGGGGAAAGCCTGGCAACTGCTAGCATGTTCTGCATATACAGTCTCCAGGTCCCACTGGTTCTGTGACCACTTTAACACAGGCAAAATAATCCACACAGCAAAAGACATGACTCCGGAAGAAGGAGCAATGGAAAATAGAGCACATCACTACCCCAGGGAATTCCAGAGCAGATACTACACATTTACTCCACTATTATACAAATACGGAACTGCAGATTGAAGAGACCTGGGATGCAAAGCTTCTCAGTGCTACCAGCAGTTTTGTTGCTAAAAACTGCCCTGACTGATTCCTGGAGCCTAATGAGGAGCAAGTCAGTGATTTTTTTTTTTCTGCTTCACACATAGGCAGAAAGGGAAAAACAAGTTTCACTTCTTAGGAAGTGCTCCCGGGTAACTTTCAGTACTATTGGAGTGACAGCATAGGCTATTTTGAAATTAGGAGTAGTGTGAGGTGAAGGGCAATGACAATCTGGGCAATTATTATTGCTGTTAGATCACTGCTAAATTAAATCTATTTGGTATCAAGAAGATCAGACGTGGAAGATTTTAGCAAATTCATTTTTTAAACATGAGGTTCAGCATATGTCAGAAATTGGAATAGACATAGTCCCAAAAAAGGAAATTCATATCTACCTTCAATTCCTTCCTGCTAAAACTTGGGTAAAGATGACTTAAACGTTCAAAATAAAAATACTTATTTTTTGAGAAAAGGTGAGCCTTGGGATTTAGGAAGAGCAGTAGCTTGTGGGAGCACCTGCAGTAACACAGCTTGGCAATCTGCTTCACAAGCTTAGGAGTTGCCCCCTGTAGATTATGCTATGAGGAAGAAATTAGAAAATCTCATCAATTTGTGCCCTCTCTCTCTCTCTTTTTAAGGCGATAGGTTATATATAGCACATAGGCAAAGATGGGGCACCACAGAATGCATATTGTTGTGGGAAATACATTATTTGTGAAGAGGGGCAGGGCTTGAATCAACAAAGCACAAAGTTTATCACTGCAGAGCAGCTCTGGCAATATCTGTTTTTCAGCCTCTTTTCCTTACAAGACAAGCTGAAAACTACCTCAAGTGCAACAACACTAACAAGAACAAAGAGAGAATTCTAATCTGTGCAATGCTCAGAGAAGCAACGGTTCCACTCTAATGGCACAGATAGAGAAAAGGATCTGATGGACAAGTTAATTCATTCCATCTCCACTTAATTTGTGGATCAAGGAAGACCAAAGAGGAGAAAACCACAGAGGTAATGCTACCTTTGGTCATTTCTGAGTTAATGTACTTTCCCAAGTTGCCATTACTGATGAGGTGGCCGCCAAGTCTCTGAGATAGCTGAGCGGTTGTGTGGGTGCGTGGCTGTGAGCTGAGGCCACCCCAGCACAGCACGCAGGGCAGGCTGGACCCCAGTGGGCACTGCAGGACAGGAGGTCGCAGTGCAGATACACCAAAACTGAAAGCACATCAACAGCCAAATACCACATTCCAGTATTTATTGCAGCTTTTAAAAACCCAAATATTCAGACTGTGCAGGTAAAGCAACCAGAAATAGCAGCGCGTTGATTATATGCATAAATAAACAACGGCAAGCATCTCTTTAACTTAGAGCGGCTTCAAAGCACAGCTGAGGAGAATCTCTCCCTTCGGGGAAACGATCCTCCACGCAAGGGAGGAACGAGCTTAAAATCCTATGTGTTACCTCAGAGGCAGCGAGCTTCTCGCCTCTTTTTAACGCAGCAAGTCCTTGCTCAACTGTTGTCTCGTTGTTTGTGCATTTAGGGCATTAAATCGTTACTTCTTCCGCGTTGGATGATTAGAAAGCACTGGCCTGAAGG
Source organism: Gallus gallus (assembly GCF_016699485.2). Lineage (NCBI taxonomy): Eukaryota > Metazoa > Chordata > Aves > Galliformes > Phasianidae > Gallus > Gallus gallus. The sequence continues at coordinate 66,159,427 of NC_052535.1, read as the reverse complement.
GAACTGATGAAATCTGCTTCCTTCTGACAGTTAAAAGGAGGGGAGGAGGGGGGAGAATTCACCGTCAGGGTACTACCGCGGGCAGGGAGGGCCCTCAGGGCAGCCAAACGCCTCAGGGCCGCCGGCGCGAGCGGAGCCGTTACCCCGCGATGAGCCGTGAGCGCGAGGGTCGGAGCGGCACCGCCTGAACGAGCGGAGGGGGCTCCCCAGCTGCGCTATTTTTACGACGGTATGTTTTGCATTCAGACTTTCCATTGCAGGCGTCCCGGGTCAGGGGATCCGCTCTGCCGGGGGAATCTGACAGGTCAGTTATTTATAGAGGGGCGGGGGGCAGAGAGGAGGGATGCGGCCGGCGTCGTGTTCGTCTGTCGCGGGGCTGTAAGCCGGGGGTGTCAGCACGAGCTCTTCCTCGCGCGGCGGGGCCGACAGCGCCGACGGGGAAATCCCAACGGCCCGACCCGCTCTCGGCACCCCGGGGACAGAGCAGCTTTTAGAGGTTGTTCTGCATGAGAAGACCTTCGCAAGGGAAGTTTAAACCTGTGGTCCATTTATTTCTTGGTAGGAAAAGAAGGTGGTACAGAGTGGGAACGTCACTTGGCTGCAGGCATTTAAAAATCAGGAGGTGCCCAGCAGCCACGTTTGGAAGGGTCCAGGTTGCGTGTCCATGCCTGCAACTGCCCTATTGCAAGTCGCCTCACACCCAGCCCTACCAAATCATGGCTGGCTATCAGAAACAAAGCCTTTCTCTGGCCTCATAAGTATCTGTGATAGGACATAAGCAATGTGATAGCACACAAGCATAGTGACAGGACAAGGGAGAATGGTTTTAAACTAAGACAGGGGAGGTTTAGGTTGGATATTAGGAGGAAGTTTTTCACACAGAGGATGGTGATGCACTGGAACAAGTTGCCCAAGGAGGCTGTGGATGCCCCATCCCTGGAGGCATTCAAGACCAGGTTGGATGTGGCTCTGGGCAGCCTGGTCTGGTGGTTGGCGACCCTGCGCATAGCAGGGGGGTTGAAGCTCGATGATTATTGTGGTCCTTTTCAACCCAGGCCATTCTATGATTCTATGATCTGCCAGCAACACCTGGCACACTGATGGATTCAGTCTTCCCATTCAGTGTAGCAGTATCTGCCATCTTTAAAAGCTGACCAACCGCACCAGGTGACAGCCCCATTGTGTGTCATTGCCTCACTGCACACCCTGTTCAGCCTGAAAGCACGAGACCTGGTACCTGTAGCTCCAGATCCAGGTGAGGGTCAAAGCCGCAGCTCCTATCTCCTTAGCAAGTGCCTCAGTCCCTACATTGTGCCTCTTGTATTGGGATGGCCTGACCTTCCTGAAGCTGGGCCTCCATCTGAGCCACTAGGCCACATCCATGGAAGCACTACCTTCCCTCTTGTGCACAAGAGGCTTATGTAGAATTCAGCATTGACTGGTTAGACCATCTGAGTCGTGGTGAGCACAAGGGTTGCTGGGATGCTTCACCGTGTCTAAGCATCCCAACATTGGCTTGCCTAGTCTTGCCATCTTCTCTGCTGGTTCTTTTTTCCACCTCAGCCTCTGAAAGCACTCCTGTCTTGGCCACACAAATGAGAAGAAATGCTACAACTATACATGGGCTTGCTATAACAGCAGGACATTAATGTTCCTCAAGGGAGCAGAGTGCTAAGACCTAAACATGTGTACCAGCTTAGCAAAAGAAAAAGGAAAAAAAAAAAGAAAAAAAAAAAGGAGGGGGAATAAAAAGAAAGAATGAGAATGAAAGAACAAACATTCCTACATGCAAGTAACCATGCATTTTTAAATAATTACTGGCACTGCTTACAGTTCTGGCTTTCCTTTATATCTGCAAACATCATCTAATACATAAGAAATGGATAAACAAAAACTCAGATACATTAAGCTGCCCAGGGTGTTTTGCACATGTTATGGAACACTTTCAGTTGTGACATATTTGAAGCTATCTTATACTCTTGATTCACCACATGCTCAAGTTATCTACCACAGGAACACAGCTGAGTGCCAGCAAAGACTTTTGGAGAAGAAGTGAATGCTTTCTTTGATGCCTTGTAGTTCTGGGATCCAAAAGACTGGGGGAAAAGGGAAGGAGGGAAGGAGGGAAGGAGGGAAGGAGGGAAGGAGGGAAGGAAGGAAGGAAGGAAGGAAGGAAAACACCCACAACATTTTGCCCTGACGGTCCTATCAGGTACTAACAGATCACAAGCAGATTCCTCTAATCTGGGAAAGTGAGCTGTGCAACCTGGCTTGCTGTCCCAAGAACCCACTCAGGAAAACAAGTGCTACTGGCTGTACTAACGGTGCATGAGGAGCGAGGATGGAGCACAGGGCTGAAGGACTTCAACGTTGCTGGGGAAGTCACAAGTATTTTCTTTCTGAACAAGTTTTGGACAGTGTTTGGGGCTCCCCTGTACAGAATGGAGATGGCCAGGGCATTCAGGCAATGCTACCAACTTTTAGAGAAGCACAGTGGTCGGTGATTCATTGCAGTAAGTGTTTAGAGGATACCTAAATATCCCCTGATACTGTCATTCAACTGTGCCTGTACCCCAACGGTTCCAGCACCTGAGAGGCTGCTAACAGCCCAGACTAAGGCATGCATGACAAGAACAAAACTAAGAACTGCAGTTCAGTATTGCTGACGGGACCATCTTTGAGAACATGGAAAGGACATATGTGGCCATATGGAAAAATCCATTCCCATGTTTTCACTGCTGAAAGCTAAGCCCTCCCAAGAGACCCCACGAATGCATTAAGAGCTCTAGGTACTTGATTTCACTTAGAGCTTCACTGCCTCAGCCAGTCTGCTAATAATTTTACATTAAAATAGTTAATTAATTAACGGTCTGCCATGAAATGCATCCAAGGATTCTGCGTTTTAAATCGGTTGGAGAAATGATACAATTAAAGTAATCTTGCCATATTTAGGAACTTCTAAAAACGCCGCTGTGCCGTTTTGGTCGCATATGGAACGATTTCACGGCTCGGGAAGCTCCGCCACCGTCTTTTCAAGTGCAAAAGCTCAGAGTTGGCAAATCGCGTGCGTTACCTCGCTGGGGCACGCAGTGTGCGGTGCTGCCCGAGCGCGCTGACACCGGAGCGCCCGCAGCCTCCTGCCGCTCCCGCCCGCCCTGCGGCGTGACCCGCACCGGCAGACACCTGCTCGGTCGGCCAGAGGTGGGAGGGGCAGCCGCTGCCCCCCTGCGCTGGCCGCAGCGCTTTGGCACCCATACCCGCAGCTCTCCCCGCGACAGCCTAGCCTCCCTTTCACCTCGGTCTTCCCGCCGGGGAGCTGGGAACGCCGTCGCCCAGGTACCCCGCCTCTCCCAGCGAGGACTAACGGCTTGTTTTCGCTTCAAGTTTCCCGGCCCCTGAGACGCTCCGAGGGATGGCCTTCCGCGGAGGGCGGCGACCGGCGGTGCTGTCGGGCGCACAGCCGCGGCAGGGGGTGTCCGGCGGGAGGGCTCCGCGCCGAGGATGGGGTCACGGGCCGGGTCCCGCCGGAGGCCAAGCCCCAACCTCGCTCTCGCAGAGCCCGACCGGACCTGTTGCCGCCGGGCTCGGAGCACCTCCGGCTGCTGTACTGATATTAAAGGAGGAATTAACGGGCGTTTCAGCCCTCTTCGTTTTCCCCGCCGACTCCGCGGGAGCTGGGTCTCGGCAAGAGGCTAGCACCGGGCTGTGGGCGACGCGACCCACCTGCGCCGCGAGTCCCCGAGCTCGGCCGTCACCGCGTTCCCCTCGCGCAACAGGGAGCTCAGGCGGCGGAGTGCCCGCAGCGACAGGTGGGGCGGACGGCCACCTCCCCCCGGCCGCCTCGGACCGCGTCCCCTCGGGCGACACGGCCCCGACCATCACTCTTTCTCTCCGGCCACGAGGCCAGGAGCGAGACTCTCCACTCTGCACTGACCCGTGCGCCCTGCCGCCCACCCGAGCCCCAGGGAATGAGAACAGAGCGGCGAGGGACGGGCACCGCGCCCTTGCTCGCACGCAGCCTGCGGGCGCTTTCGGGCTTGCCTTACCCTTCTGGCGGAGAGGACCTGCCGGTAGCGCTCCTCCTCCGCGGGCAGGGCAGGGAACTGTTGCATGGAGAGCATGCTCGCGCTGTCGCCGGCTCCTCTCCGCTCTCTCCTGTCCCCCACTCTTGTCTGCCCTCGGCGCTGCCGAGCCGCCCGCCTCCCGAAGGCGCACACACGCTTGCCGGGCGCGGAGTGGGGGGCCCCCCAATTTGTCTGCTCGGTGCGCTCCCCCCCCCCTCCCCCCCACTCCACCCGCCCAATAATAACAAACCTCCGCGAGAAAGCCGCCGCATCCCCACCCCTTTCCCACACAAAGGCTCTACCCTTAGGGACAGGCTGAGGGACAGCCTACTTGCTCGTTTCGCCCTCAGCGCCGTCCCCTGGGGAGGGCGACTGAGGTGGGCGCTGCGCAGCCTTCCAGCTGGCAGCGGGGGGCTCATCCGGCTGCGGGCTGGGGCCGGGGCTGGCCCCGCCGCACCCGATCTCCGCCGTACCGAGCTCCGCGTCCCCAGGGCCGGGGCTGCCGCGGGTGGCAGAGGATGCGCACGGCTCCCTGCTGCTCCTTGTGCGCGTTAGGAGCCCGTACCAACTCCCGCTTCTCCCCGAGATAGGAAGTTTCGTGCCTACGGGCGGTCCAGCTCTTCCTTCCCGAAGCACGGCGGAGTGCCTTTCCCGGACGCATCCTCCTCGGCTCCGAAGAGAGGGCTCCGGCTGAAGTCGCGGATGGCGAGGGTTTGTGCATCTCTGAGCTCGCAAGCGCGATGTTCGACTCAGCAACAAACACCACGGCACCACTGGAGCAGTCTGGGACCCTTCCGGCAGCCACAAAATAGCATCGCCAGGACCGGGTCCTGGAATTACAAGTGCGAGCTGAAAGTCTCCCAGTTCTTAGTGTGCGTGTTCCAGTGCTTCTGAAGCAGTCCTTCAAAACGCAGAAAACACCCAAAAAATGTGTTAAAACCATTCGCCATGAGTATGGCTTCTATCCCTAATCACGACTCTGGCTGTCAGTCAGGATGACACCATCCAGATGCAGATATATATATATAAGCAAACCTTAAGTCAAAAACTTTCTCTCAGCTCCTAGCCGGCTTCTGTCCCAAGTATCTGGTACTTTACCTTCGGCTGTAGGGTGCGCCACTTCTCATTAGTGTGTAAAGTTGGGGCATTTTGTGCTTCTGAAGTGCCGCTGAACGTAACTGTATTTCAGTCCTGCACTCTTACCCAACCTAAGTCTGCTCTGGAGGGAGTACAGTATTGGGTTGTTTTTGCTTTTCTTCTTTCTTTTTAAACAAATGCACAAATAGTAGGAAAAGGAGAACAGAAGACAGAAGCAAGAACATTTATGCATTAGGCAATTTGGACATGGTATAAAATAAATAATGCAGGCTATATTGATTTAAAAAAACAAAAGGAATCAAGTCACAGCCTATTGTTACAGCATTCTACAGAGATTTATTAGTGCTGTGGAAAAAAAAAAAAAATCACAGTGAGAGCAAATGAGAACCAAAAATGAAAAGGTATGGTACCTGGCCAGCCTGGCCCTGGTGGGAGGTTGCATTCTTTCAGCAGAAATATTGAATTCCAAACCCCAACCCAATCTTTACTCACAGCCTTGTGGCAACCCACTCAAACTGGAGAGCCACTCTGATGTGGTTTCATAGCTAACAGGATTCAGCCAATGTACAGCACGCAGAGAAAGCCTAAGCTGAGCTCTGCTTTTAGAAGTTCTATGGAAATACTGAGAAACAATTATTTAATCATACTTGGTTGAGTTAAGCCACATGGCCCATATTCATAATCCCCATTTGTTGCAAAGGAGTTGGACTAGATGACCTCTAAAGGTTCCTTTCAACTCTAAGGAATCTAAGATTCTATTTTGTGATTCAATATTGATACACCAGTCCTGGTAGGAACTTGTTTTCTGGTAGAACAACATATAAACATGTCAATGCAGAGTACAAATAGCTCAGTAACATTACCTTTAGTGGAAATGAAGAAGTACGCCTCGTCATTATCATATCATTTGACTTTTTTCTTTTTCTTTTTTTTTCTTTTTTAAAGTTTCATGTTTCCCTTCCTACTCAATACAGACCTCTACAGTATCTCATTTTATCCTTTTTAGAGTGATTGACTGAATTGAAGTGGAAGGGCAGACACAAACATAAACCATCCATTCACTAAAAAAGAGGGCAAATTAGATGCCCGTGCCCAATAACCAGGATGAAATCAGAACAGAAGAGGGATACTGGGAGAGGAACTGCTGTCAGGGTCACACGCAGCCTGCCCACCCAAGAACACCCACCCCATCCTAAGCCACACACCAGAGCAGCTTCCACACGGCTCCAACTTCTGCTGCCTGGCACAGGAACATCCTCAGGTTGAGTGCTCCAACCCATAGCACGCGGACATCACCTGCAGAGGAGGCGGCATGCAGCGCTGATACACTTTGGAACCAGAAGTGCTGAGATGGCAGCACTCAGAGTTCAGTGCTTTAAAGCCATAATCACGCATAGAAGCTTTCAAGAACAAATTCTGGTATCTGCATAGTGACTTTTCCCTCTCCAGTAGTACTCCCAGAGCAAACGTCTAATAAATCAGTTACGTGTCTATTTATGAGGCCAAAGCAATAATCCACTAAATCCACTCCCATTTGTTTCATCTTAATCGGCTTCCCAACCCGTTGTCAGTACAGCCATGAAGGAACGTGATTACGTAACTTCAGCATTAATGTGAGCAGTGAGAACTACTGCTGCCAAAGGAGGGAGAAAAGCATGCCTAGAACTTCCATTCCAGCACATCAGCTGTTATTACCTGGGAGAAGGTTGATGCTTTTCGATACTAGTCCTTGAAAACAAACAAACGTGCAAGTAGCTGCGGATGTGTTTATTGTATGACTTGGTTTTTACATTAAATTAACATACACAAAAGTCTCACTACTGCTATAGGGAACAAACTGACCCAAGGAGTTTTCAGGTTAAAATACTGACAATTTATAAGCACCCCGGTTCAGTACAGAGATTAATGCTAACCAGAATGTGTTCAGAATCAGAACAACAAAAACCCCTCAGAAGTTACTGATTATTTTCTGTTATTTTTTTTCTTTATTCTACATGTATCTGAATATTTTGAAGCATGCCCATCATCGGGCTCATCTCTGATATCCCTCCAACAACCAAGTCACATTCTATCATCTGTTCTAATATATACCTATCAGTATGCTTTTTAATTTTTATTTGTTGAAAATTGTTAACATTCAAAATACTTTTTGTAATCTGAATACTTCATATAGATGATTTCATCTGTACCTTTTACTTCACCACCGCTGTGCTTGCAACACGTGGAGCTTCAATCAAAAACAAAAGGCAAAAAAAAAAAATGAACTGTAAAAATCATTTTAAAACAACGAATAGGAGACAGTGATTTATTAAACTGCAGATTGCTTGAGCCCACACACTTATTTTTATGCCAGTAAACATCTATCTGGTTCAGCAGGCAGAACTATTTTGAATGAAATCTCAAAAATAGGGGTTTTTCACATATGCAAGGATCAGGAGAGAGATGAATCTTTGAAGGGAATATGCTTACATACACACACGTATGAATGGAATGAATTTTCTCATTTGCTTTCTTATTTTAATAAAGATGATCAATCAGAAGCAAGTCTTTTCCTTTTCAGTGTGTCACACAAATATTGCAAAATATGCAGAGAAGTACGCTAAGAACCACTTCAAACATGTAACTCAAGTGCAGTTCATTATTATAACTGTAGAGATTTCTTCTCTTTGCCATACAGGCAAGGAGAAACTTTACATTGTACTTGTTTCAAAGAAATAGCTTACAGTACATAGAAAAATGGCTTTCATTCACATAAAATAAGAGCTGTTTCCACAATGTTCCCATTCACCTTAACCTAAATATTCCAGCTACAAAAGCTTCTTTTTGAAGTTTTGGACAATAGATGAGGTTTTACTTCAGTGAAACAAAAATATCTCCCTCCTTTTTTTCTCAGTGATGGGAGAATATAGGCCCAAGCAGTCACATAATGGCATCACCTCACTTGGTTAAAGAAACAACACCTACATATGCAATTATCTCACAGGCATCAGCATTACAGAAAAGAGTTAAAGTAACAATACGGAAATGATTCACTCCTCACACTAGGAAATAAGAGAATTCAACAGACACAGCTTTGATTACCTGGTGAAATTTCAGCTCTACGCTAATTTTAATTCAACAGCTTTACATACTAAACAGCCTAAGAATCTGACAGAATCAGTAAGTTTTTATCATCACTTTAAAAAAAATATATACATACGTAATACTCCCAAATAGAACTCATTCTTGCTAAAAATTGCCAAATTTTCCTCATCTCTCTTTCACCAAACTTGGGTGGGGAAAAAAAAAAAAAAAATCAAGAAATTGTTCCCCCAGGAACTGCTGCCTTTTGCAGCTTTTCTTGCTTTTCCTGCTGCTGAACCGTAATTACACATTTGGATATCAGCTGAGAATCGACTCCCTTTACATGTAGGCTAAAAACTGACTGAAAGAGCTCTCGAGCAAACTGCAATTTTCTCTACTCCTTCCCACAAACGGTCCCACCTGCTTTTGCAAGCATTTGCAAAGAAACTAGATGCTGAAATTACAATTGCTTTGGGAGGAAAACAAACATCCCACAGTCAGAACTCCAAGAATTGCAAGCTTTGTACCTTCTCTTTCAAAGGATCTTGTAAAGCACTCTTTGGATACACACGTTGCTCAAATATCAGCATAACATTTCCAGCAGAGATTTAAAAAAAAATAAAATCATCTTCTGATTTTTCCCTTACATCCCAAACTAAACTTGCAGCCCTTCAGCTGAGACAATATAGCTTTTCTTGTAATCTCAAAGCCATGTAAACCTTGCAGTTCTACCAATCACTCAATTTCCCAAAGCAAGGCATTTGAAACTGTCAGTAATATTGAGATATTTAAAAGATTAGCTAGATAGTTTTTACAGTACTGGAAAGCACCATCCAGATGGCTTCAGAACAACATATAGTTGTACTGGTACACTATTCAACTACTTTACATTTGTGTACATCTAAGCAATTAGTCAAATGTGACCATTCTCCATAAAAATATAGAAGCAATGCTCTAAGTTTAGTTTCAATTTGCTTTTCTGCCCTTGGTTACATGGAAAACAATGAGAACATCTCCCTCTATGCTGAAAGTACTTCACACCTATGCTCAGTGTATGCATCCATTCACTGAATCAAGTTTTCAGTTGATTTGATTTTGAGGAACCGAGCCCTGAAAAACAACAGCAATTAAAAAAAAGTCTCCAAGGGGGCCCATTTTATTATTTACACTATAGTTGAATTGAGAGGCATTTCACATTTTTCTCTAAAAAAAGTTTCGATGTGGGAGGCCGCAGAATGCTCAAAACTTAAATGATCTGAAGTTCCTCAGTAGTTACAAATAAAAGTGTCGTGAAGGACAGAAACTGTTGTGTGATATAACAAAAGGACTAACTTATAAATACTTCTATTTAATCATACACTAAATTGATTTTATGAGAAACAAATATTCAAGAAAGCATTTTATACTAAGCTATTTTTACTATAGTGAAATGGAGACAAGGAAAAGTAATAATATATTAATAGAACCGACGTTAATGTAGCTCAGACAAATTACATCAGCACTTCAGTGTCGACTAAAATTTACTATTATTTTCAGTGTCTGAATTCAGTTTTGTGCCGTGAATGTAATAACACAAAAGGTGACATTTCTTCCCTCCTCTTCACTTCTTTTGCAAATAGTGTACATACACAATCTATGCACATTAAGTTCTGTTGCATACAAACTAAACGTTCTAAGAATAATAGTTACCTAAAGCCCAACTGAGGTATACTGAATACTGAGATGATTCAGTCATTGTAGACCATGAGCCATGCAACCATCACAACAGCAACTCCAAACACTGGCAGCATAATGAGGTTTTTATATTTTTGCCATGATGACTGTTCAATTTCTACTTCATCTCTTCTCCTCTTATTCTTTCTTCGTCCTTTTAATCTGTTTTCAAAAGCTTCCAGTTCAGCCTACAAGAGAAAACCAGAAATTGTTGACATTGCATCAGGAGTAAAAACAAGGAAACGCAGATTTTAAATAACGTTCCCAAAAGCCACTTATAAAAATAATTAGCAGCCCAAGAAAGTTATATATCTCTTACAGATAAAATGTAGCACCGTATCTCCCATGCTTACAAATTACTTTGCTTCCAAGTGTTAATCCATTGTTTAGCTTCCTATAAAGCATTGCCAAAAAATGCGATCAAATGAAGTCTAACATATGATGTCTACCTCATGTTGAATACACTAAGCCAAAATTAGATTGCTATTTCCATACTATAGGTTAAAAATAGGGAAAAATATTTTCCCATTAAAGAAAAGCACTTGTAAGTATTTAAGCCATTAAAATAACATACAGAAAAGCAGCGGCTGAAATTTTAGAAGACGCCCTTTCTGTAATAAGGATGTATTCTGCTTTTTTTCGTTTAATTGAAAAAAAAACAAACACATGACACTCTTCAAAGAAAGCCCTTATGCTCAGAAAAGAAGCAAAGCAACTAGAAAAAGAAGAATGTCAAGCTTCTATCCTGAACAGTAGTTTCAGGGTCATGTCTGGAATGGACACAGTAGGATCCCCTGACCCCTCTTCTTCCCCCCACCACACTCCAGGAAGACGCCTCTTCTTAAAAGGATATTAGCTCAAGGCAAAACTCTTCTTAGGGTGTGAAGCTGGAATAAAATTGGAATTATGCAGCTTGGATGAAAGAGTATAAGAGTGTAAGAGTATAAGAGTTTAAGAGTGGGACTAGACTCCAGTGATGAGTTGCCATTGGAGCCATCTGATTGCTAGGAATACCTAGAAATACCACAAAAGAAACTGTAGGGGTGAGTCGACACAGATTAGAAACAGAAGAGCTCTGACAAGTATCTGGATTTTTAGTAGGGTTGAAGGAGTCAGGGAGCAGACACTAGCTGCACTAAAAGAGAGAACAGAGATCAGAGAGGCAGAGCACAACAAGTCAGCACCGTCTGGGCAAAAGGCACAAAGTTTCAGCAGAGGAAATGTGGACAGTGAACAGAGCAAAGACTGGATGTGAAACAAAATAAATCTACATGACTTCTACAGCCATGCTGCCAGGAAAAGTGGAACTCAGACAATAAAATAGGTCCATTAAAGAACCAGAGTGTTTTGGGAAATGGGCAGAGAAGCACTCCAGTAAATATAATTTTAATTTGGAGCTGAAGATTGTCTGGTCTTCCTCTACTGACAGCAAATACTTGTCAGCTTCATAAAGCACATCTTACTTCCTTTCTTGTGCCAGATACCAGCAGTAGCAGGAGCAAAGGGCCGGTATAATGTCTGTTACTTTGTAGCTACTAAAGGAAGAAACTGGCACTATTCTGATGATACCAGAGAAAATGTTTTGAGTAGCAGGTTGTAGAACTTGAACAAACCACTTTCAACTAGCTAATCCTCCTTCTGAGAAGAATCTTAATGAAACAACACTGTCTTAATTGTTCAGAAGAGGTTGTTTCTCCCTCCAGTCACATCACCGTTGCTTTCTACTTGTGCTTTCAGAGCTACAGTCCAGCAGCATGCTGTGTGTACAGCAAACACTTCTGTATGCATATTTTTGTGATGGACTGTGACTTCAGGGATGGAAGACTTCACTTACATGTAATCAGGCCTATTAATTAATTAATAATGGCCATTTCTACGGCATAATAGCAAAGATTATTTTAGGACAAAAGTAGCTAATAAACAGTCTTTAAAGCTGCACTAAATTACTGCTGCCTTGTAGCTAACATTGGTTCCTTTCCAATCTGATCTCATTATCTACCATCTGGTGATGTGACTTGAAGCACATCACTGTCATAGGGCTCTGCTTCATATATATGTGTATACATATATATGTGTATGTAAATTATATATGTTCTTGCTACCTTCTGAAGAGGTTTGCATCTCGTACCATCTTTCTGATCTCATTAGTACCTTTTTGCATAGACAGTTCATTTGCCAGTTGCAGCTTCTTGAGACTTGTTTTTATTAAGGCTGTAAACTAGTTAGTGCTTTGGTAAGTCTGCAAAATTGCATTTTGGTGTTTGCTATACTTCTATAATGTGACCAGCAGAGAAGCTCCCTACCCAAGAATGTTCTAGTGAGATTGGGAGAACGGTACAAGATGATCAGACATGTAAGCAAGTCTTCTGCACCCACTTCAAGCAGTGAGCCACTGCTGCGATAAGAATGGAATGTGCAACCCAGGTGAAAACTCATGCATAATCTAATACAGAACTGTTTTGATAACTGAGTAAAAGGAAAGTCAGAAAACACACACCAGACTTAGAACACGACTTGTGTCAAATGCTCTGGCACAGACATACAAGCCTGCTGGAAGGAGTGCATTGATCATCTGTGGCCCCCAGATGATAAACCTGAGCTAGCTTTCACCAGCAACCAAGCTTATAGTTAATTTCTGAAACAAGATTAGTGATAGTGTTTCCATGCAGCTGGCACAGATGCTTCTTGGATTACAGTGCCGACAACATACACTCACCAGAGCCAACAATTACAGAAAAACTCCCCACCCACGCCAGACCTTGAAGGACAGAGACCAATTTAGGTTTCTTCATTCTCAGTAAGGGGATTAAGTGAGAAGTTCCACTCCATAACTGAAATCTCTACAGACTAGTAGCTACTTAGTAATTCTGTGAGTTTTATGCATTATAAAACGATGGATAAAAATCAGAAGTATTTTGTATTTAAAAAATACATATATATATATAAATACACACTATACAGTAATTCTAAAGTGACATCAAACTCATTACCATTTTGCCCATGGGTATGAGAATTGTTAGAGAAAATGAGATTGCTTTTAACTACCGTAGATCACTCACGGCACACACCTAAGGGCAACATAACAGCTGAAAGCAGTAACTGGGAACACCACTGTACAAAGTATACAGCTTGGACTGCACGTGCATCAAATGATTTATTAACACAACAAGGTCAGGGGGAGGTAGAATTATGTTTGATACCTGCTGTCTTCGTTTCTCCTCTTCAATAGCAGCTTTGGCTTCTGCCTCTTTTATCTGTCCAGACATACAAAGTGATAAGCAACTGCTGTAAAAGCACGTAAAGCTATTCTCTTACAGAGCCATCATTACTCTTTATATTACAGTTCTCAGAAAAGCAAGCAAAACCTTCACCATGTGAGCTATGAGCTTAGTCAGATTCTAAAACATTCTGTGAAAAACCTCTTATCAATTTCTGTTTGAAAAACATGGAACGTAAGAGATGGTACCATGTTATAAAACTAAACTTCTGACTAACTGGAAAATTCAACTGACAAATATAAAACCTGGGGAAAAAAAAAGAAGTTTATTCATTAACACCAGGGAAAATTCCTTAAGAAAGTCACTCTAAGCTTTCAGTGACTGAATCCTCAATTCAGCACACTGTACACTGACAGGTAATTCCTATATACCTTAACAATTAACACACACACACACACACACACTTCATTCCAAGTAGTTCAAATACAACCTGACTGCTATAGCAAAAGGAAATCTCCACCTTTGTACCTAATAACATATTGGATAATGTGTACTCAAATTGCTCTAGCACCCTTGGTGTAATGCAAACTGTCAATGTAATTACATTTGCTTCACCATCAGAAAGTTCTATGAAAAATAAAACCTGGAATTACAACTGATCATTCTATAGAACTGTTACATAGCATTCAAGGCAGCAAATTAAATGCCAGAAATTACAAGGAAAACGAATGGCACAGAAAATATTAAAATATAAATATACAATGCACTTGAATCATAGTTCCTGCATTATTTTGATCCTACAATAACAAAAGGATGTGAAGCCTGAACATATGCAAAGAACAATGGGATGGACTGGCTCGTGCCTAGATAAGAGATGCTTAACTTGGATTCATCAGGTAAAAAGTAGGTGATTGACAGGACACAAAATCCTGAAGAAAGAGATGCCAAATAAGAAAATACATCAATAAGGACTTTTCATTACACACACAAACAAAAAAAAAAAATAAAAGAAAGAAATCAACAGGAGGCAAGTTTACAACAGAGGGAAATATTCAACTTCAGCTAAATGCTTGGCTAAACCTAGAAATCAAGTGCCACATATTTACATACCTCAAAAGTTTATGGCAGCTGAAAAGCAATTGGACCTACTAGCAAACTGAATATAGATGCAAAGGCATCAAACATTAAGACACCCCCTCTATCTCTGAAATTCCCTCAGTCAGGCATCACTACATTGACTGATGTGAAATATCAAATCGATCAAATCAAATTGACTGATATGAAATATCACTAATAATTTCATTTAACCTAGACAATGGCAGAGTCTCTCATCAGGAAATGTACAAAGATCTTTTCAGTCATGCGTATCTGAAACAGGAAAGTTTGCTATGCAAAAACTGCACCACTATCCTCCTGGTGTTTCACTGCCATCTAATGGCAGAACATCAGTTCTAAAAGAAGAATCGGTCCACCAACAGAATGAAGCCACAGAAGAGCTTCTTTTGTACACAAATATGACAACAGCAGTGTAAGATACATAGGTAAAGCAGGAAGATTAACTGTCATAATCAGTGTGGGAAAAAAAAAATATCTAGAACTACTTGGAGTAAAATTAACAGTAAACAACACTCAGTTTCTCAGAAGTGCGTGCTCACTGTGCCATATATTAAGAGTTAATTTATTAAGAATTAATACACTTCATTTTTGGAAAGTGGTGGTCACTTTGCAAACAAAGCAAACTAAGTTCTCTTTGTATATATCTGCACTTTGAACAAAGCTATTTTTTCTAGTCTTACCAATTAAACACCAATTGACATAATCTCATTTTATAAAGTGCTTATGATAGAATATCATTCTAGAATGTCATTTGTAAGTCAACACAGGTTGTATCATACAAACCCAAAACAAAGAAATTCACATTCTTCTGTGAGGAAGGAACACAAGGCTAGTTTATGCCACACAGTACATCCATGGCATTGCTTATCATAGGAACCTGGAGTAATTTGCTTGTTGCATTAGAATATTCCTCCCAGTTGAAGGCAATGGCACAGGTAAAAAATATGAAATATTATCTGCTGAAGTAAAACTGCAGCTGACACTGCACCCCATTGAAATGTGCTCCTCTGTTGATGCAGACTTCTATGAATTCACCCCACTTCAGTGCACTCCATGTCCAACAAACTCACTTCCACACTTTACTAGAATGATTTGTTATTCCTGATTGCAAAGTTGCAGAATTTGGTTTACAGAGTACATGTTAGAACTTGCCTGTCAATCCTGAAATTCTGAGCAGAAACAGACCAATATTGCTTTTATAGAGTGAGCTTTTGGGTTGAATGATTATTACATATACTACTAAGTTGATAAAAGTCAACCAATTCATGCACCACTTCCTCATGCTTTCATAAAAGGTCTACAAAAACAATGTAGATATGCTGTCTCTTTAGGTGAGATTATGCAGCAGTTTATATACTTCAAACAAAACTACTGGAGAGCTGTTCATGTTTACAACAGGCTGAAAAGCACACACAATTGCTGACAGCTCTCTATACTTGTGGCAGTCACCTAATACTGTGAGACAGGATCATGCAATTTAAAAATCACACTTAACTAACTTTCAAAGAAAAAGTAAGGTCTAAATGAAGTGAAGTGCTTCTATTGCTCTCATTAGCACCAATAATTTTATTATCATTGATTAGCGCTTCTTGGCTGAAGAAAACTCCAGTTACAACGTACATTAAAAATAAAGAAGAAATAATAGAGTATTATCCTAACATAGTACTTCATTGAGTTAGTTGACACTACCTACAAGTAGTGTAATTCTCAACAATAAGCAGATTCAATAGTCAAAAATTAAATGTGCAATTAAACCATACACTGACTTACATTGCATTTCTTGATGTTCTTGTCTTCAAAAAGTAATAATCTGCTTGTTTTTTCCAACTTTTCTCAAGGCAATGAGGATAAATTATAACTAAAATGGATACGCTACCTCAGACGCCTTCCGTTTCATTTCCTTGCATAATGCATCGCACTCCAGTGAAACCTGGCCTTCTTGAATCTTGCTGCACTGTACTTCCTGTTAAGTATAAATTGAGTTGTTTGTAATTCATTTCCCTACATAAAAATTGAATTATAATGTTCATTTTGTTAAAATTATAAAACATTCTTATTCGGTATAAGTATAGAATGAAGCTTATTAATAAAGTATTACTTGAAACCATAACTGTATTCAAGCATCCTTTTCTATTTTCCTTCTTTCTGATAAGCTAAACTGAAAGCAAGAATAAATCAAATGGTTCCATTTAATTTTTCTTGTCTTTTTTTTCCACTTGTTTATTTAAGACAAAGCAATATAACCTTGTGAACTCTGTTTAAGAAGATACCATGCAGAGTAACTAATAAGTAACTCTTACGTAACTTCATATCAATTCTTGCAACTGTTTGAGACCACAGGGCAAGGTCTGGTCATGGGAAGATCTCCTTTACTTCCTCTCCTTCCTCCCCCTTACATTGAAGGCCAAAAAACAAAACCAAACAAACAAACAAAACCAGAATACCACCACACACAGAAAGATGTTGTCTAACTAATAGCCTATGAAGAATTTTGTCAGGAAAGCACAGTAACATAACCAGAAGATATTCTGGTTTTCATACTTTTGATGATACACAGAACAAGTTTTCAATGTTCATAACACATAGTAAAATCCAAAAACTAACTTTCTTTCAGAGCAATTCAAGCACGTTAAAAAAAACCACCTGTCTAGACAGTTAAGAATATGGTCCACCACAAGTTGATGGTTACAAATTCAAGTGGTTTATATGACCTTGTATGTTTACATGCATAGCCTTATGATGCAAGTTAACTTCAACACCAGAAAAGGAAGAAAAAATCCTCCTGTTCTGCACTCAAATTATGAACTCCTACATTTGATATTAGTTGTGGTGGTTCAGATGAGGCACATTTACAGGAGAGCTTGGAATAAGCGTCCTATCGACTACCAACCTCACCAGTGGTATACAGAGACAGAAGACTGATACTTCTGTAGAGGAGAATTCAACTGTAAATATTAGGTACCGAATTCTGTTTCTCCGTATCTTCAAGATCACATGGAAGGCTGCAGGCACAAAAAACTAAATATACAGATACACTATCCTATCCAAAAAGCTAAGAAAGAAGTTCACTATCTGCTCTAAGTATGCAGCTCTAAGCAAATATGCATAAGGAACTTCTGGAGTCAACAGACACCCTAATTATCATCACTGGCAAGGGCAGATGCATAAGGCAAACATTAAAAACATCATCTTTCACACTATAGAAATGAGTCAGATTTCATAGCTGCAACTAATACACGGTCCAATTATCAATGGCTTATTGGTTCTATCATCATTTACCCTCAACACTGTAGTTCGCTATACAAAAGAGAGCATGGATTTGGGTCTTGACCTGGAAACAGTGAGATGATATTGAAGGTGAGGATAAGTGTTTTCTTCTCTTTCTGAAGGGAATTACCATTTCAGTAGGAATCAGAAGGATCAGTTTATGGCTATTTAAACAAGTGGGCTGTCATTAATAGAATTAATAACTACTTATAACAATCTCTCCACCTTATTATAATTAAATTTACAAGATTAAGAAAAAAAAGTAACTGTTGTCAGATTTAAAAAACATAAAACTTTCAGAATAGCAGATCTGGAATGTTCCATTTCTGGCCAGTCTATGAGTGAAAAGTGAGTATCCTAAAAATTAATTTCATTGCTTCTTGCTACCACACTTCAATTGAACATCCACATAAACTCTGAAGACATCTTGGCATCCTGGGACAATATAATCTGAACTGGCCTAAACATAAATAGCTGCATAGTGTCAGAACTCAGCAGAAGATGATATCACATTTCACTTTTCCAAAAACAGTATGAAAATTAGGGACAGCAACAACTAGATGTAACAGAACTATCATGGAAATACCCATCTTCCTTATTCAATTAAGTCTGGCATAAGAAACAAGCATACTTTTTAATAGGTATACAGACTAGAGTCACAGTAGATCAAGGTTGGAAAAGACCTCAAAGATCATCAAGTCCAACTGTCAACCTGTATCTTAAGGAACAAGAAGCAGAAGTACAAGTATATAGTCAACCAATGATATTATTGATTTTACTGAACACTGTAGTGAAAGAAATTAATAGGAGCACTTAGTTACAACAAAATAATTTATCCACAGCAGAAGTCAACATTTCTTTGTACCATGGGCAACTTATGAATAAATAAAAGCTTGCTATCCTGCTCAATTTGAAGCACTTACTCTGGGCATTACCATCCTTTCTCTTGAACTTGCCCCCTGCAAGATTTTGGATTTCAGAAGATGTTTCTTGGAGAAGCTAAGAACTCTGGGGAAACTGCAGTCTGTGTGGATAGCTCAGAAGTTAACCGGGTCTTGAAAATAATTTAAGCATGCTTTATTTAAGCTAGATAGCAAATTTTTCATTAAGTTATTAACACTTGTCAAGAGGTCACACCAGCTTCTGTTCTTCCCCTCACAATATTTGACAGCTATAACAAGCTTCGTCCTTTATCTCTGCTAAAATCTAAGGATGCTGATGCCTCTGTTTGCTTTAAGGGCTGCAGACAACCAAAATCAAAAACATCAATTAGGGATTCAAAACATCTGTGACTGTTCCAATTTATGTAATTATAAACTTCCCCGTTATCATTAGGAAAACGTGCTTTGACTTCTTAAATCACCCCGGATCATCTGATTATTTTCCTAATGGAACTACAAAAATTGAAGTGTGCTTGATGATGAAGGTATTGCAAGTCTGGCAGCTATCATTTTTTAAAATAAATTTTATGTTCCTCAGTGAATATTTTGATTGTTCCACCCAGACCTTCAGCTGCTGTTATTGCTCCGTTCAAGTAACTGATTCTATTCCAATCTGCACCAGAGACAATCTGCGTACACAAACCTAGATACATACAAAGAAAATACATCATTCTCAGAACTGTAACTTCAAAACTTACCTTTTTCAGTCTCTTACAAGGACACTTGAGTTTAACCTTCTGGCTGCAGTTCAGAGGACAATCACCTGAATGGCAAATCTCTTTACACCGGTGACCACAAGGCAACTACAAACAGCAAAACAAGAAATACCCCCAACAATAAGTAACTGAAATTACACGCAATCTATGAACTAGTTTTATTTCAGACATAGCAGCTAAACAGAAAACTCATTCAGTTTACCAGGTTTGTTTTCCTACTTGCAAAATTTGAAAGAAAAAGGTCAACTCATTGTACTAGTTATTCACAGTTTTTCAGTTCACATAGAATTATTTATCTTTTACTGGGACAGTTTGATCAAAAAACAATTTTTTCTTTCAGATGTTACGGGAACAGTAATCTCCACAATGATTCATACAGCAACTACCCGAACTATCTGTATGGCAGAGGAATAAAAGTAGGTGAGATAAGAAGAAACTGAAAACTGAAATGAAGCATGTTGTGACTCAGCCTGTCCTACAAATTGCTAACAAGACGGCAGAATTAGAAGCAAAAAAACTACAAAACTAGGTTTTCTGTGCAAGAACCTTATGAACTATGCAGGAGTCAAATACAGGCCACCAATATTCTTATATCTGAATTAATTTCACAAAATCCTAAATTTCTGCATTTGGTAAATTATTCTGTTTTTGACATCTGATAAATAGCATTTCCTCTTTTTTAAGCTGTGAGTGAAATTTTTAACACTTACAATGAAACTATTATTATTCATTACTGTATTAAGAACCGAGATAGTAATTTAAATATGCTGCTGCCTTTCAGGAATGGAACAGCGTACCCAGAATGACATTAGATATAAAAAAAATAATTCACAAGAGTAAAAAAAAAAAAAGTTTTCTTCCACTATGTTAGAAGCTCAACTGACCTTGCTCAGGTCCCAAACCAAATCTTCACAATCATTTTTCATTTTCAATTACATAAATCAATACTGCTCAATGCTGTTGATAACCAAAGGTGATAACTCATGTAAGATACCTAATTGACTCATTTGTAAAGGTAAGTTTAAATAATAAAACTATTGAAAATTATATTAGAAGCCGTCTTTTTTTTTTTTTTTTAGTAAAAAAATGACATTTCAACCGTTAACTGCAATCAAGCAATTAACACAGCTTAGAAAATGCTTTATGGTATGCAGTTTTAAAATACATATTTTTCACATTTATTAATAATTGAAGAGCTTCATATGCTACATCAGCTGTTCCACAAGAATAAGAATGCTACATAAGTAATAAAATGCAGGTGCATGCACTTGTTGATGAGTAAGTTTGGATTCTTAGAAGTACAGCACAGCTCAGTTAACTTCAAAGCCAGAATCATGAAAACCATACCTAAAACAGAACACAAAATTTTCCAGCTTGAAATTACAGAACGGGTATACCAGTTTTCATGTCAATACCAGTCACGAATTTACTACACTGACAGATACTCTGCAGTTTGGGCATTGTGCTCTCAGTCACTGTCCCAGAATATTCCACACAGGACCAGAAAGACTGTCTCAGTCGCCAAGTCCAAACCCCCCAATACAATCTCTGTATAACTGGATCACTCCTTGTCACAGAAAGAGCTGGGGGAGAACATAACAGACACTTGACCACAGAGGCTTTTCCAGGATAACACTTCAAGAAGCAAGAGCTTTTTCTTTCATTTACATTTTATCCAGCCATTAGTTCTTATCCCCAGACTGAAATACTTCTCTACTGTCCTTTCGTAACAGGCTCTTTTTTCCCCAGAATATTCCCTTCATTGAATTCCAAGCAGCTTTAATCAATGCTTCTTGTTAGCCAGAACTGCAAGCAACATTCCAGATTGAAGAACTTTGTATAATGCCTTAATTGCAGCTTATTCTTAACAGAATATCTTTTCCTATACACGTTCTACTCTTATGTGCATTTCTCTTCAGTTATTTATGCAGTGACAATAAGGATTTCTGCTGTCTCCCGGGAGACTTATTATTGGTCTTGACATGCATCGTCTTTCTGCTTTTTTCTGTATCTGTACTATGTCCCAAATGCATGTATTCTGCTGCACATACATTTCCTCAGTTGTCACCTACTGACAATACACCAGAAATTTTCATAAGAAAATCCCAACAAGCTTTTGGTGCCAAGGTCATTACTGAAAACAATGCAAGACCAGTCCTAAGTCTGAGCCCTGAGAAAATCCCCTTGTTGCTAACATCTCACTCCAATCGCTCATGTAGGAAGTTTTGTTGTTGCTTATGTTTTTTTTTAGGGGGCTGCCATTAAAAAAAAATAAAACACAGAAAAAGAAAAAAAAAGAGAACCATAAGTAGCTGTTTTCTTCAGTATACCCCAATCCTTCCATCGATCCTCTCCTTTACATGAATTAGCTGTTCACTACCTCGCACAGCCTCAAGTGCCCAACTGAAGCATGACGTAGGGGACCTCATCTCTTTTCTTTGTCTGGAGGAAAAAAGAAATTGGTTGTTCTATCAAAGAAGGAATTCAGTTTTGTCTGGCACAAACGATCAGCCGCAAGTCTACTTGAACTCTACCTCAATTTTAAAAGGCGGGTTAGAAGCTCATGATTAAGCCTTGTACATGCTGAAGTCAGAGTATAGGCCAGGGGCACAGAGTCCTAACATGAGTGCTGCACACCAGCGACTCCAGATCTCACAGAGGCAGCCACACAGCCTCTGCACAGTAAGGGAGACAGCCTCTTTCTGGCTCCCTGCCCAACTGCATTACCTACTGAAACAGCTACAAAAGTCTCATCTGCAGGACATCCTAAGCTAGAACCAACCATTTCAGATTCATCTTCCATACTCACTAGGCACGCTTTCAGTAATAATGTCAAAGCCCAAACAGTTTTATAACTCACGTGTCAGAGCTGTAAATTCTACATAATCTCCATGTGCTACTGCAGTAGAAATTATAAAGTTACCTACCATCAGAGCACAGCACAGACATATACTTAATCCAATACCAAAATCATATTTGCTCGTCTACTGCATACAGTCACACGGTTCACACTCAGCAGGATGCAAGACAAGAACGAAGCTGACAGGTTCGGTTGCTTCTCACTCCCTCCAATGCAAACACAACATATAAATCACGGGAAGCAGTTCGACGAGTGGCAAAACAACACCCCCATGAGCTAAGAGAACAGAAGCAATCCTACCACTTAGAATCATAGAATCACTAAGGTTGGAAAAGACCCACAGGATCATCCAGTCCAACCATTCACCCATCACCAATGGCTCTCACTAAACCATGTCCCTCAACACAACATCCAAACGCTCTTTGAACACCACCAGGCTCGGTGACTCCACTACCTCTCTGGGCAGCCCATTCCAGTGCCTGACCACCCTTTCAGAGAAGCAGTATTTCCCAACGTCCAGCCTGAACCTCCCCTGGCGCAGCTTGAAGCCATTTCCTCTAGTCCTATCACTAGTCACCCAACAGAAGAGGCCGACCCCCAGCTCACTACAACCTCCCTTCCAGTAGTTATAGAGAGCAATAAGGTCTCCCCTGAGCCTCCTCTTCTCCAGACTGAACAATCCCAGCTCCTTCAGCCGCTCCTCATAAGGCCTGTGCTCCAGACCCCTCACCAGCTTTGTTGCCCTCCTCTGGACACGCTCCAGGGCCTCGATGTCTTTCTTACAGCAAGGGGCCCAAAACTGGACACAGTACTCAAGGTGCGGCCGCACCAGTGCTGAGTACAGGGGGACAATTACTTCCCTGTTCCTGCTGGCTACACTATTCCTGATACAAGCCAGGATGCCATCGGCCTTCTTGGCCACCTGGTCACACTGCTGGCTCATGTTCAGCCTAGCGTCAATCAACACCCCCAGGTCCATTTCCTCTACACAGTCTTCCAGCCACTCTGCCCCAAGCCTGTAGAGTTGCCTGGGGTTATTGTGGCCAAAGTGCAATTTGGTCTTGTTGAATCCCATCCCATCGGCTTCAGCCTAGCTGTCCAGCCTATCCAGATCCCTCTGCAGGGCCTCGCTACTGTCAGGCAGATCGACACTTCCAGCCAGCTTGGTGTCATCTGCAAACTTACTGAGGGTGCACTCAATGCCCTCATCCAGGTCATCAATAAAGATATTAAACAGGACAGGCCCCAGCACCGACCCCTGGGGAACACCACTCATGATTGGTCGCCAGCTGGATTTAACTCCATTCACCACCACTCTCTGGGCCTGGCCCTCCAGCCAGTTTCTTACCCAGCCAAGAGTGTACCTGTCCAAGCCATGGACTGCAAGCTTCTGCAGGAGAATACTGTGGGAGACAGCGTCAAAGGCTTTACTGAAGTCTAGGTAGACTACATCAACAGCCTTTAATTCTGACACTTCTGCCAGATAAGTACTGTAGTGGCAAGGGAGGAGTTTTTGTCCTTTTTTTTTTTTTTTTTTTTTTTTGCAAATGTTGAGCTACTAGGTGCTAAAATATAATGTGTGTATCCCTTTAGATCTTTCTCCCTGTAAATATTTTGTTGTTAATAGCTAGTAAACTGAAGGCTGAAAAGAACAGGCTTTATGTTTGTCATGGCAAGCCCATTAAAAGAAAGCAACGTAACCCACAACTCTGAAAATAAACAAACAAATCTTTATGAGCACTTTCCACTTTGGGGATGCATTCAAATCTTAACGTTATGCCTGGTGACTCAACATTTACAGATGCTTAACTAATCTTCACCAGCAGGTAATAAACATGCTCTGTTAATACACACATAAGAACTCCGCTCTTGAGCAGCTGTCTTAAAAGTTATACACAAAAGTTGAGTTTATCACTTCCAACCCATGAGGAAGACTCATCAGTTTTAAGTGCAGCTCTGCTCTCAGAGCTCTGTGAAAACCTCTGCTGCTTAAGCTAGACATGGAGGAGAATGTGCTTATGATAGAAGCAAGGCTTCTGTTGCACAGCAACAAAGTGTAACAGAAAACCGGTGGGGAGGTTCAGCCTCTACTGCCATCCCATTAACATCTGCCTCTGATGTCATGGGCCAACATAATAAAATAGGAGGCATTACTTTCAGAGCAGCCCTCATAGATGTATCACAATGGGGTCCCATGTTCCACATTAAGACAATAGCAGAGTGCACAGTAAAAGCACAAAGTACTGTTATTTTGTTGAAAAACTACTAATTACACAGAGCAAAGAAAAATGTGTTAAACAGACCCACAAATACTGGTAATGGGTATGTAAATAATGGAAACTGATATGACTGTTAAAACTCGCATTTCAGATCTGTCCCAAAACATCTGCTAACTTGATCATAAGAATTTAATTACCACCGATTAAAAAAAGTTAAATTTCCTTCAACAGGATATTTAGCTATTGCTACCAAACAAAACAAAGAACTTTTTAATTAAAACTTCCCATCCAACAGCTGTAGCAATATCAAAGACTTTGCTTCTCCCTAAAGCAGATAGGAAATATGAGCTGTACCGCACAATATTTGAAGTCTTTTTTAATAGCTTTATACTACCACATCCAAAACAAAAGCATGAATCCTGGCAAGACTTTTGAATTCCTGTTGTATTTTTCCCAAGGCACCAGACAATACAACTGATCTTCATAATCCTTCGAAGAAGCGCACTACCTGCAATTCAAATGTGGAAGTATACTGCTTTCCACAATTTCCATTAACCAAAAAGACAAACATCTCAAAACTAAGACTTCGGTAGAACACTGTATTCCATTGAACCTAAACTGCACTAGGCTGAACTTGGCAGAGTTATAGAATACACTGATTTTTAAAACGCGTTAGTTTCACTGAGCTCTTCTGGTAAACCAAGTTCAGCTTCTGACACTGAAAAGGAAATTCTCATAAACACTGACCTGGTATTTACTTTTGGGCTGCGAAGATAACACAAAAGCTTTTCAGATTTGGTGTTGAGGGAACCATTTTTTTTTTTTAGACAAAAAGAAATTAAGAAGAACAGAGAGTACTTCTGAGGTTATCAAAACAGGATTGGGGAAAGTAGGAGAAACTGAAAAACAACGATAGGAATCATTTGAAGCAGGACTGAACTAACACGTTTCAAGAAAACTGCTAAGACACAGAACTAGAAACACAGGAAGGGAAGCATATGCAATATCAGTTATGTAAAAATACACTACAAAATTTTTCATGTAGATGAAACTACATAAATCCATATCTACAGGAATGAGAATTTTAAGAGTTAAGCAAAAGCTTTATCCTACTAAAACAGATTCCGTTGTCCTGAGTTTTCTGTTCACATCCCACTGAATTCAGTTCTAGAAAGGCCCTGTTCTGCAGATGATGCAATTCTGAACTGCAAACTTGAATTCAGTAGTATTACTGGATGGATTTTAAACCACAGACCGAGTCTTGGGAACACATCCAGAAAAATCTCAACAGTTACATTAATCAAAGTCAAAGATGAGATATGGAAAAAATCTTTGAAGAGAACCTGAAGTACAGGAACACACAGTTCACGTTAAGAGATTAGAAGTACTCTTGAAAACAAAGAGGAGGAAATGTTGCAGCAAATAAAACCGAAATAACAGAGAGGGAAATGAAAGGACAAAAGTAAGAGGTAAACAGACAATGAAATAATATCCTAAAGCGCTCCCCTGCCAGAAAGAGAACTTTCAGACATCCATACGAGAAAACTGTGTCAGATGCATTCATTTGCTCATGTAAGACAAATAAAGAGGATGAGCAAAATGAAGACACCACAAAAATAAGGGCGAAAAGTAGAAGATGCAAGTAGACATACAGCAAAGAGCCCAGAATTTCTATTGGGGTTTCATTAATTTGTTAACATAACTTTGTCTGAAAAACAGAGACTCTTGGGAAGCAGGCCAGAATACTGTCAGTTTTGCAAATTACTCAAAACCAGAAAGTCTATCTAGTAAAGGATTGGACACTTCTGAAACCAGAAAATAATGCAATAAAAGTTTTGAACCTATGTTTACTCAGTTGAGGCAGAATTCAGACAAGGAAAGACAACAGATCACAGACTAGAGGACACCACATGCAAACCAGCATAACGGAACAGAATGCAGTCAGTGGAGAAGGACAAGCTGAATCAAATTACTTCTGAGTGCCCACTACATAGTACTGGACACAAAGTAAAAGGCCAAAATAGAATAACAAAACAATAAACAACTATGGGATTAAGCATTCTCAATACTTTGAAAATATGCACAAGCCTTTTCTTTATTGCAGAGAAGCAGAATTCCTGAGAAATTCTGAAGTGTTCAGCAGTGGAAATACTTTCCAGAATATCTCTGACTATTCAAATTTTTCCACTTTGTAAATCTTCTAATTCTATAGAATTAGAAACAGAGTGAAGAAAGGGCTGTCACAACTAATGACAACTAAAGAA
This sequence comes from Gallus gallus, assembly GCF_016699485.2. Lineage (NCBI taxonomy): Eukaryota > Metazoa > Chordata > Aves > Galliformes > Phasianidae > Gallus > Gallus gallus. The sequence continues at coordinate 66,132,888 of NC_052535.1, read as the reverse complement.
CAAAGGCACAACAGTAAATAATACATAGATTACTGAAAAACACAAGCAGCGCAGAATAACAGCACTGGGAGGGACTAGGAAGAAGTCATTTTGCTCGTCCCCCATGTCTTAAAGCAATAAAATCCATAACTAGACTAACCCCAATACATGTCTAAGCTGTTAATGATGAACATCCTGTAGGTCTTCCAACCTATTCTTCCCATGCTCTACAAGTGTTACTACTCAAAGGCAGTAATAAACATGAATTTCCTAACTGACACAGCCACTAGTTCATAGCCTGTTTGTCATATAACAAGGATACTACTCTTCTTCACAGCAACCCTTCATAAAGTCAGGTACAGTAGAGCAATTAACTCCTTTGTCTTAAGCTTCACACTACTTAACACATTTCACTAGCACAGTCAAGCATTAAGAATTCATTTTACTTAGGTCCCAAAAGTTTTTTTCTCTTTTTTTTTTTCTTGTTTCCTAAAACTGTTGTGCAGACAGTGGTTACTAATCCAGCACAAGAAAAATCACAAATACAATCCTCTGTATTTGTCCCAACCAAAGAGTACCCTGTTATTTGAGAATATATATTCAAGATCAGTTTTCAACCACATCAAAAGACATACTCTTTCTTCCTCATTCAACCTCACCAGCCTCAATCTTCAGCTTTCAAGCCATGAATGTATTCAGTGATATTGTCCTGGAGACTTACCCCTTGTAGAATCAAGAAGTCATTAAGGTTGGAAAAGAGCTCTAAAACCAAATCCAACCATCAGGCTATCAACACCATACCAACTATACCATGTCCCAAATTGCCACATCTTCACAGTTTTTGAACTGAACTCCACCCTTCTTGATCCTTTGATGTATCCTTCCAATTTGACAGCTAGACATTAATAACTCTCCTACAGGTACAATTCACAAACTACCCCCTTTGCACCTATCATTCAGCACATTCATTCAGACTAAGATTCTTGAGCTTACTTGGCCTACAAAACTGTATAAAAAAACCCTACAAAAAGTAAAATTTGCAAGCTACCAGACATTCATCAAATGAAATATTTATTTGTTAACATGGCTTACCTGTTTTGGACACTGGTTTTTGCAGGAAGTAAGAAGATCTTTTTCTTTTATATCTGCACTTGTTAGTTTTCTACAGAAAAAAAAGATGTATTTGTGGTAAAATCCAAATTAAAAACAAAACAAAAAACAAAACAAAAAACAAAAACAAAACAAAACAAAAAAAACAAAAAACCAGGAGTCAATACAAATAGGAATGTATTCTAAGTGTACCTCATTGCAAAGATAAATGGGGTCATATGTCCACATCCTGTGGGACTAATATAAATGACACTAGGCCTCTATCAGACAAAAACACCTAAATTAAGAGGATTTACAGTGCTTTAAAGAGAGCACAAAAAAAAAACCCCACATGTGCGTGGGATTAATGTTTTTGGAGCAACATACATACAGAGGATAATGCTCAAACCCACATGTCCAATTTATATCTAGTAAAGCTTATCTTCCCCCTCTACCCACACGCTCATAAATAATTAAAAAGGAGTACAAATGATTACTAAGATGTTTTCCAATTAAAACAGATAGAGTTTGAAGGACATTTTGTTTCAGAAGTCCACATTTTTCTAGGAATTTTAGCTATAAGATCTTTTGCAATAGCTACATTAATTCTAATTCTTGTTACAAAATTCTTTTTTATTTACTGTAAAAGAACATAAATTAAAAACATCATGTAAGATTACTACGTACTTGCGTAACTCAAAGTATTACTATATCATAAAAGCATTAAGATCAATTCTGCTCATGAGAGTCCATACAAGTACTGTTATTTTAGCAGTATTAGTAAATAAAAACACTGAAAAGATTTCAACATACGAACAATGTACCATATTACAAATGATAACCTTGAAAAGAAGTTTTATAACTTGCCACAGGAGTAGCCCCCATCCCCAGACATTTCAAATTGTTTCCAATCAGGAGCATTTGAATGAAAAGTTGGGTTCCAGTTCTGACACTTACAAGCATTCAATATACAGTACTGATAGTTTGCAGTGACACTTTATTTTAAGCATCTGGAGACAAGATGGACAATCCCCAGGATGACAGGGTAAAACACATCGGTGAGGACAGCCCAATGGCCGTGGCTTGGTACACTCCTCTTCACACCGCAAACATTCTGGACCTGCCTAACAAAATAAAAACAAAGTACTAAAGCAAGTGCCAAATGTTAGTTTACAAGATGCCACTAGCAAGCTTTTAGATAGAAGAAAGAGTTGGGGTGTTTTTTCCCATAGAATTCAGCTATTGAGTAACATATCCCTCAAGCAAAATATTAAAAGGAAAAAAACCCACATATTTTAAGGAAATGTCAGTGTGTATCAGACAAAAAGAGCTCTATTTTGCCTCCTAGACATGAAACGACCTCTCAATATTAGTGCTTTGAAAAATAGCCATTAAGTCTGCTCATTTTCCATGGAAAACTGTTAGAAAAAGAATTTCATATTCAGAACTAATTCTTGCCACCCAATGTGTTACCGTAATATTTCAGTCATGATACACTGCTCTACAACACATGGGTGTGGAGGTTTGAGAAAAAAAAATCATTCCATTTCCCTACATGTATAATAGTTCAAGTAACCTTTCCAGAAAATATTTGATGAACATTAGGAAGGTAAAACATGCTTCATTCCTACTCATTCTTGTCTCAATAACTTAGACAGAACCCCGGTTTGCAATCAAATATGCACAGATAAATCAATGCGATTTAATAACTCAACCCATTCAGCACAGTATTCAAAGCACACACAACCACATTCAAATGCTCAGTTTAACATAAACCAACCAAAGTAAAGCCGGTTTACCCAAGAATGAGGCTACACAATGCTTCTGCAAAAGAACTAATTCATAGAACCATCCAGGGTGGAAAAGACCTCCAGGATCATCCAGTTGAACCTCACACATTGGCCTCAGCCCATGGATCTAACCACTGTTTTATGCTGTTTTATATAAGGGCATAAGTTTTAAATATTTTTCCTCTTATTTTTTTCCGCTTACAGTTGAACAATCTTCGCTGCAGAAGTTCAACAAGGAACCCTGCTACAATGATCATCTACAAAACACACCATGTCCAATACCTAGGAATCAATACCTAGGAAAGATACCTTTTTTTGTAGGAAAAATACCTACAATCAATACCTAGGAAAGATAACAGAAAATGAAAGCACTTTCAGTATTGTGACAAGAAATGTAGCAAACTGTCTGTAAATGCAAACAGCTGGGCTTTCTACTGTATTTTCTAACAGTAATACAGTTAGAAAATACTAACTGTATTTCCTACAGTTAGTATTCTACATTCTGAAAATGTAGGCAGAAAAAAAATTGATGAACATTAGAAAGAAAAAAAGGCAGGAAAAAAAAATCTAAATTCCAGACGAAAATAATTACAGACAAAGGCAAGAAATTTAAACAGCCATTTTCTGAATACATTTACAATTTAGTCTAGTGAAACAACAATTGAGAAATGAGATCTATTCATACTTCATATGTAGAAAGCATCCCTCTTTTGAGAATGCACTGCCTCATCCAAAATGGAGCCAGGCGGGTTGAAACTAGGTAATCACTGTGGCCCTTTTCAACCCAGGCCATTCTATGATTCTATGATAACCCTGAACAATATACACATCAATTGGTTAAACTGAAGCAGACACTCTCTTACACTCATAACTAGAGATGCCTAGAGAGCTGTCAGTATTTACTGTTGTCATTCTATTGCTGGACTCTGATGGTCCGCAACTTGCTCTAACAGCTCATACTCTTCAGACAAAAAAAATCTGCAATCATGAATTAAATATTAACATAACTGCAATATATACAGTTATTAGATAACACTTCTAAGACATGAATTCAGAAATTAATAATCCTATTAAATTTAAAATACAACAAGCTAAAACATAACAGATATGTTTCGTATCCTATTGAATGCTTGCTCAGTTTTCTAAATGACCAGAGGTTATGCTGCATTTTTTAAAGTAATGCTTTAAAAGCTTAAAAAGACTTTTTCTTCCAAACTATGACTCTCTCAAGCCAGAAGCCATATGCTCTCAACTGATCAAAACTACAGCAACTTTCACCTTTGCATTTTTGTTTGTTTCGTAATATTACTTTCAGCAACTAAGATCTACAGCTCCTAAGTGACAGTTTTTAGAAGAAATTGATAAACATGAATATATCACTCCAGTGATTCAAGAAGTCTTCGCCTGTTCTGCAATATTTCCAGTGCTCTCTCCCAAAGATGTCAAACCTCTTCAACCCATATCCAGCTCTTCTCAGTAAACAGCTTTCCCAGTAGACTGCAAGTGCATTTGCTCAGAGGCATTATCAGTAGGTTGTGAAAACAAAGCAACATATCTACCAAAAACAAAATGTGCAGCATTTATGAAATACATAATACTGTCCCAGTTTTGTTGTCTAAGGAGTACAGACTAGCTAATTGTCACAACATCAGTGGGAATAGATCACACATAAATCAGATTCCAGTGGAATCTGTAGTAGATCCTATGTCTTCTAGCAGCAAATTCTTTATTTTCCAGTTAAAACTGAAGACAGCATATAAAACACAATAAAGTAAAAGCAAAAGAAAAATCAACCTACCTTCTTTCCATCTGCGTTACTGTTGATTTTAGTAACATGATGACATTCTTTCATACAAGTGTGATTCTGACAACTAAGAAGTCGCCCACAGAATCTTTTACATGAGTAGGGACCTGCAGAGTGACATGGTAGTGGACTAACCTGGAAGTTAAAAATAAAAGATCCCTATAAGTAGGTATCTTTGTATCTATCTATTTATAGGCAGATAGCATGTGAATGCATATATAGGATTGTACATGTGCACTGTGTCGCGTGTGTATAAACATCTATATACAACACACACCACCATTAGAGAAACTTTTGTTCTTAAGCACCCTTGCTAAAGAACAAAATCAGTAGTCAACTTTTTCTTTTAATATACACACATACACAGACACTTCAGGCTCTCATCCCTACAATCACACATCTGTTTTATGCTGATTACACCTGGTAAAAAAACCTTGCTAACTTTCACAACCTAGCTTCCCTCCTCCCCATCTCCTTTTTCTTTTCTAAACAGACTACTACAGTCTTAAACCCTTTAGTGCTATTTAGTCCTTCTTTCTGGTTTATGCATTTGCCTTCCAGTAAAGGTTCCCAAACAGCTCTATATCTATTACAAAAGCTGTCTATAGCTTGTTTTCACAGGGCTAACTGTGTTATGGTCATCACAGACGCAAAACATTCTTACAATTCTACAAATAGAAAACAACCTGAAAGCCAGTAATTTTAAAAATCAAGTAGTTTACACATCAAATATAAGTGACAGGAATTGGGACTGAAAGAAGAAAATGCTCTATGACAGACCTGGGATTTTAATTTCTAATGAATGTTATTTTGGGTGCTTCTAATTTGAGGTTAACATTTCAGTTGAAACAGCATATGCTTAGGAGCCTTTAACTTCCACGGGTACTGAAATGGATTGTTAGCTCCTAACCTTGCTAACTAAGTTACTTCCCTAAAGCTGAATGGTGAACGTACCCTCCAATATAGAAAATATTAAAGGAAACTCACTGTTCCTATTTTCCTACCATTACATAACATCCATGTTAAAAAAAAAATTGTTTCTGTGGTGCTGTCACAAAATTGATTTTTTTTAAAAATCGTGCTCATTTCACAGAGAAAAAGAGAAACAATTTCTGATGTTATTATGAAACAGGCTAATGTGACATAATTCACTTTGACTGGGCTAAGAGTGCAATTTTATGTTATGGCTTTAGTTGACTGAATAGCTTCGCTCTGCACCCCTTCTTCTCTCCTCCAACTCTACAATCCTAACTGCGCTATCCTACCACTCTTACTTTGAACAAGCTCTGCCACATATGTGTCTTTGGAGCAAAATAATACAGCTAATTAAAACGGATGAAAACTAATTGACAGAAAAACAAGTTCTTTTATTTTGCCAGGCTCACAAGTTGCTTGGCCAGCCAAGCAGGTGGGTAAGGTAAGAGAAGATAGAAGCACATAGTTTAGGGTGGGGAATGTTCTCCCTTCAGCAGTGTCCACATGCTAATTTCCTTCAATCCTAAGTAAAACTACACAAAGCAGGACTTGAATTCACTTGCTTATAGAAATCTTTTTTGATCCCATACCAGGAAAAAAAAAAAAAAAAAGGCTGGATTCCACAGTAAGCCACTACAAAACACAATTCATTCACAAAACTTCTGAATGCCTTCTCATCCTGATCCACAGAAAATCTGTGAACAGGAAGAATCCATATGAGAGAATGGACTTCAGAAGAAAAAAGCAATGGGCTGTTGTGTCCAACTTCTCTTACATCTCTACATGAGAACTGCAGCTCATTAGCTGGCTAAGGCACTACTGCAGCTGTGAAACATAGTTTGAATGCTGCCTGCTCCTACTCCCTCCTGCAAGCATGCTACAGCTCAGTCCCTAATGGCTTTTGCTTCTGTTGACCAAATGAGTAAAAGCCAGCAATGGGCTTAATGAAAGAGAGACTAAAAGAGAGAGTACTGCTGTATCTAGTGAACATAAACTGATTATCAGAGCTTGTATCATTCCTATTATCCTGCCCCTTCCCATCCTCCATCTCCTTCCTCCTCCCTCTCCTAGAGTCACTTCATTTCAGCAACCACATAAATAGTAAAAAGGATGTTGGAAGGTAAAAGAAAAGACAATAAGGAGGCATCGTTCTCAGTCCACTACAGAACAAGGACAAAGAAACAAAAAAAAGACATGACAGCTTTTAGAAGCTTTCCAGGACATTTTTCAAATGGAAAACAAACCCAACCAATAGATGCATCAATTGGAATACAAAAATAAAAAATAAAAAAAATAAATCAAGCACAATAGAGCAGGAAATTTTTGAAAGTATTCATCAGTCATAAAGATTAATCTCATCGAGGCTCATGTACAATTTATCTAGAGGCAGACTAACAGTATTCCTCCTATAAATTATCCACACACTAAAAAAATTCAGAATAATACAACAGAGCATTAAATTTCTACCAAAGAACACACATACTCCACCCGCCCAAAAAAAAAAAAAACCTAATAAGAGTTCTATCATCCTGAGAACAAAACCGATTCTCCAGTATGTTCTAAATACTCATCATAAGCAAAACAAGAATATTTTCCAAAAACCTTCTACAGGGGCTTTAATACTTTTCCATAAAATTAGATTTTGAATGTATACATCAACTCTCGGAATTAAATTTTGAAAGACCACAGGTATGCTACTGCTACAAAATGTGAAAGTCAAAAATAAAAGTAAACCATCAAGTTTTATTTTGTGGTGACAACAATTATGATGGCAGGTGAATTTCACACCTACAACTTCAATCAACATCGAGTGCTGCTTTTAAGCACTTTGATTTATAAGAAAAAAAGAATTAACAACTGCTCTAAACACATGTAAAACTACTCAAAATTGACACCATAAAAATACTTAAAAGAAAGCTGCAAGCTGTAGCCACAGGAAATCTTATTTTAGGTTAAACATCTTGTAGAATGGTATTTCAGTGAACACAGATTTGATAAAATTATGTTTTCCGAGTAGTTTTAAGCCTGCTGTCTCAAGTGATAAATCACTTTCCTAAATACACAAAGACATGTGAGAAGTAGAACTAAATCCAAACCTTAAAATAAATTAAAATGTCAAAGTTAAATTAAAAAAAAAAAAAACACAAAACTTCACTGATTTAATCCAGTGTCTACACTAATTAAAATTATTGTCCAAAGGAAAATGTAAAGAAAGTAAATTTGTACTAGCAATAGCATACAATTCCTAAACTGCTTCCATCCATTCTCTCCTCTATCCATTGTCTGCAGGTATCTTGGTAAAGCTCAAGGAGTCCTTGTAACTTGTTTCATTCTCAGCAATTGCTTTTCGTACCTCTCCCACTATAGGCTCTATGACAACAGTCCAACAAAAGTAAACCATAGCACAGCAATGAATCCCTCTTCATAGAAAACTTTGCTTGAGAAAGCCGTTACGTTGCTCACCTGTGAAACTTCCAGATTTCCCAGTGAAAATCCCCTCAGGGGCCAGAAACTACTGCAGTAAAGCAAGTGTTCAGAAATCTATACAAACAATTTCTCTTTTTAACAAAAGTAAATTACCTTGAGCTGACAGAACTTTTTAAGAGACAATGAAACTGTAAAACACTGAGCAAACATTATTGGACCTGTGTGGGTTTTTTCCTTCTTTTTAGAGATCTCGAACAACATGAAATTTGGGATGCACACTGTAAGCACCCTGCACATGCACAGTAATAAAGATGTCATTCTTTTCTTCTCCAGCTACCAAAGATTAGGATACCTAATTCCTCTCCAGAAGCTGCCAAACTTGAGCAGGAAGGAAACACTGCACTCTGTTGGGCAAAAGAAGGAAAGTTCCATCTAATATCAGTAAACATAAATTCCTTAAGTACAGACTGAGATTCCTCCTTATTTTTCTGCAGTAAGCTGTAATAAAACCATAACCCAAAGTCATTAACTGGCTCTGCTAAGAGCATTATGCAACAGAGAGGGGATTTCTTTTTTCAGATATTTTGAAATAAGCAGTTATAAATACATAGAAATGTGAATCATTTTCGCTATAAGAGCTGCTGTACTGTCCTCTGTTATAGGGAGGTATATGAAGTTCACACCCATGCAAATCGGAACAGTACTAAAACAGCTTACATTATCTAGAGCACATTATGTTGGGCCAATTGCACAAAGTTTAAATTTTGTTTGAATGCAAATTCACGAAAGAGAGGATGAGATTTATTATGATCTATCACAAGAGATGCCATTCATTCAAAATAAGATACTGGTTGATATACCTGGAAGTTTTACTATGGAAAGCAAAAAACATAAATCAGCTGCTCCAACAACAAACAAGAAGACATGGTTACTCCTTTCATGCAGTTCAAGAGCATATTTTTCTTTGGCAGCTAGCAAGCTGAAAAGCAGCTCTGTGGAAGCTGTCTTCACAGCATGCTTGGATCAATAAACGTATTGCATGAATAGACTGCTGCTTTAACTTGGTTAAAAACATTCATGACATTGCCACCACATACTGGGCCACCATTACAACTCATACCAAAAGATCATTAAAGAAGGTCAAAGAATCAAAAAAAAAAAAAAAAAAGAGTGGGTATCTTGAATATTTAGAGTTTACCATCTTCTAGAATTTTCCTCCAGATTAAAATGGAACTAGGTTTGCTACACCGGTAACAGCTGTGCTTTGACAGTGAATTACTTACCAGTAGACATATTACCAAACCAAGGTGTAAATAGCAATATCTTTTTTTAAGATTAGTTTAGCAATCATCTTTTAAAAATGAGAAAAACATGCTAATCTTCCATTTCTTGACTTTTAGAAATGACTGCTGATGATGGTTATTCAGCTTCAAGTGTTAATTTGATTTTCTTACTATACTACGTAAACCAGAATAGCCAATGACTTGATTTAAGATGGAGAAGCCTAAATCTCAAAAAGATAAGCTAATAATTCCACTACGTTGTCTGACATTATCCATTTATGCTTAGATCCAAATCACTTGTGAATTTCCTGGTACTGCACTATATTCTCTTCCCTTTTAAAATGAACAATAAAGACACAGCAGGTGCTAGAAAATTGAAGAAACAGAAAGAACAGAGAGAGAAGAATAACTATACAACGAAGTGAGAAAGAAAACCACAGAACTACATAGTGGAGTCAGAACAAATCAATTTAAACACTATTTGAACAGATATGCAAGAATACACAAATAGCTTCATAAATGAGTTTTCATTTCTGTCCAAGAACTCTAATTTTAAAAGGAACTAAAACACCTGTGATATGTAAGCCTTTGTGATGTTACTGCATTGGTTTTAAAACATAAAGAAGCCACATAACATTTCTCCTTCAGTACTTTTTCTTGCTGATTGACAAAGGGAGATATGCTTCATATGTTACTTAAAAAGCCAGTTTCCAGACTCACCTCATGCTGTCCAAGACACTCCCTGTTAAGGAGAGTAAAAAAAAAAAAGAGAAAAAAAGACTTAGAAAACATATATTGCTTTAAGAAAATAAGTGATAGCGTTTTTCAGAGGAAAGCAATACATTTTTTAAAGAAAAAAAGTGCAATTCAGGCCAGCTCAGGCAACACAGGCAGCTAAAAAAAAAAGTAGGTCAAAATCTTATCTGCTTTTGTAGCACAAACTAAAATAAAAAGTCTATTTATTTATGTAGGCCAATGCCTTCATTTTTCAACAGTTCTTGCTATTATCTTATGATGACAACTCCAGAATTTCTAACACAAAGCAACTACCTATAGCTACATGTGGTCTTTAGGACAATAGGATATCAGCAAGAAGAATCAAACTTTTGCAGATCAAGAGTCCCCCACAGCAACCTTGCATTCAAGCTGTGATGTACTGGTGTCAGATGAGTAACTAGTTGCACGAAAAGCTGGCAGGATCACTGGGTTCAAACAGTAGTGGTTAGTTGGCTGCATGCTACTTGGACACCAGTTACAAGTGGAATTCTTGTTTATTTGAAGATAGCAATGCCACTCAGAAGCATCTCAACAGACTGGAGGAATAGTTTGATAGGAAGTTCATGAAATACAAAGTCCTGCATCTGGGACTCCATAGCACAGGAAACTTCTGTCATGTAACTTTCACAAAGAAAAAGAACATTATAGTTGCAATGATCTATCAGAAGAGTTTGGATATTCCAGAATTAACGTTACCTAATACTAATAGAACTTCAGTTTGCCAAGCACAATAAAACGTAGCAATGCTATCTCTTGTTAGAAAATCAAACACAGCTTTCCCAGTATGGTTTCCTTCTCACTGAGCAAACTAATATCTTCTGGAGAGGTGCCCTTGGACTGAGGGAGGTGATTTTAGGATGGGAGCTCAGAAGAACTAAGAGATGTGCCCTACATAATGCATGATGCTACACAATGACCTCTGCTGAGCACCTACATGAGACTGTTCCTATGGTAATGTACCCAAATTCTGAAACCAAGCTTTCCAGATCTCTACATTTTTCACCTTTTGGGAACCTGGCTTTGAACTCTGAGCACAAGTATCAGGGCTATTGAGTAGGAATACTTTCCATTAGCATATAGTAAGTTAGATGCAAGATCCACGCACTGAACAAGTGAAAAACAAAATAGCAATTAGTTATGCCAAAAGTTAAAATCCTATGAACTAGAAAAGAAAGAAACTACATGGAAAAATGGGTATATGTCACTTAAGACTATCAATTTACAATGTCAGTCTTTTAGATTTTAATACTTTTAAGTCAGCACTGTATTAGAAACAACCACTTTTTACTTTCCTTTCGTATAATAAATACATACTACCAGAATTATTAAGCCATCACCAATACTTCCAAGTTTATGAATGAGAACATTGTTCACATAAGCTCACTTCATCTGAAGAGGAGAACAGTATTTACGCATCCAAAACTTTGTTTTCTTATTCACTTATTTAATACTTACACTGGTATAGGAACCTCACAGGGTGGACATGGTAACGCAGTCTGAATAAAAGCTGGCTCAGATGGCTGTTCCCAAGGACCTGCGAATTGATGCTGAGAGCAAAGTATAAAACACAACTGGAACCACCTGCTTAACCTTAAATAAACTTATCATCTAAAGAGATCCCAGTTCTAAAAAAATAAAATAATCGATCCACTTTGTAGTAATTTAAAAAAACCAAACAAAAAAATGAATGGAAAACCCAACACCACCTCCCCAAACAGAACTACAATTTCATCTTTAGCATAGCAATAGGTAAGAAAGGCCTGTGGCCTTACTGCTAAAAACCAAAAGCAAAGCCAAACAAACAAAGAACCAAAAAAAAAAAGTCAAAACAAGTATTTAATAGAGGTAAAAATATAAAAAAATATATAGAAAAATTCCTACTAAAAATTGAAATCATCATACTGAAATGCACGTATGCGTCATATTTGATGATGTCAAACAATTTCTTCTAATTTCTGCACACTTTGATGGTTTAGTAAATACCAGTTAAACTTAATTTTTTCCTTCTATCTTAAGACTTACTGGCTGGTTATATTTGAAATTAACCATATGGAATGAAACTCTAGGCAGTAAAGTTCTTATAATTTCTTGAATTACCTTAACTGCTAAAGGTTGCCCAAGTACAAAGATTATGACATTAATTAGATTGCAACAAAGGAACTAGAACCACTTAATTTTTCAGGTCAACAGTATGAATAATTCTGTGTTCAATTACTTATTCTGATTTCCGAAAGGCTTCAACAAAAGATTAAGGCCAAACAACTGTTTCTTATTCTTCAGAACACAAGTAACACCCCATTTTTCACTAGTTACTTACAATGCCAGCCTGCTTCACAAGTGCTTCATCGTGGCAGGAAACAGGGCACAAATGACCACAAGTTAATGTCTTCTGGCAGGTCTGACGACACGGAGGACACCGACCAAAGTGACAGTAGTGCTTCTCCTGGGTAGGGTGGTGACAGGTAGGAGGGCGACTGAAGTAAAATACAGAAATCAACATAGCAGCGAGGAATAAGAAGATACAGTCACTAGACAATTATGGCTCAAATATAAGAATGAAAACAAATTCTGTTTTTAAAAATACGCTTAATTCTCACTTTCTTCATGACTAATATTATGGTAAAGTTATACATGAGTTCTAAGTGAAATTAAAGTCAAAGCTGGGTTTGCATATTACAGTTACTACAATCCCAACTCAAATGCAGGCTAAGTAATCTTGCTGCAGCTGAGCAGAAAATACTCTGTTTTCGTTTTCACTGTCAAGATTTTTAAGTGAACTGCCTTATGGAGGCACCAGAGATGACGTGAAGAAGGAAATGGACAAAAGAGTAAAAAGTGTTCAGTGGAGCAGAACCTCCCCGTAATGTGCTGCTCATGAAACCACAGCAGCTAAGGGGTGTCTTAAATGAAGGATGAGTACTTATCTCCCCATCCACGTAGTCAAGAATACAGAAACTGACAAGCAATGTAATTTTTACTTTTTAAACTGTTGTATTTTACTACTTTCTTTGAAGATACTTTAAATTCCACTAAGGAACTAGAAACACACCCACTTTCTATACTGACCTGCACAGCTGTTTACATTTTGGAGGCTTGATGGTGCGCTCTCTGCCACAGGGCACTTTAATAACAGTTTTTCCACAATTGCATTTCACATCTACAGTCTCTGGACATGGATTACAACTACCTAAAAATAAATACATTAACAGCATGATCATCTGAATAAACCACTGATTCTAAACAATGGTAATCAATGTAACTCTGAATTTGCACATGGTATCATTATCTTCCTCTGGTGATCTAAATAACAAATGGCTGTTCATTTATTTCTGCTTACTCAGTTAATTTATTTCAAATCCCTTTTGGGAAAGGCAATTTAATCATCATAAAAGAACAGTAATTATAATGTTGATTATGCTACCATTTGTTAACTGCTACCAAGTTTGAAACAATCCCACCCACTCATTTTAAAAACAGAAGCCAGCATCATTAGTGCCCAGCCATTTGGACTACACAAAGCTCAATACTGTCATTTAACATTTCACTCTTACATATGTATAAAGTCATCTTTCTTCAGTATATAAAAGAGAAAAGACAACATTGAAAAAAAAGGTAGGATACTGTTTTGGGCAATATTACAAAGTGTTCATTCTTTACGTATAATTAATGCTCTTTTGAAAAGATCCTCCTTGTTTATAAGTAATTCATACAACTAACACAATGTACTTTTTCTATAAAAAAAAAATCACTAAACTGTTTCTAAATCTATAGCTCTCCCACACTACTTCAAGTGCCAACCGTTGTTTCATTACTGAGTAATTAACAATAAGAATATGCATCTTAAAAAAAAAAAAGGGGGGGGATTTTGGCTTTCTGACCATGTTGCACCCAAACTTTAAAGAAAGCAAGAAAGTAAGCATTATCAACAGCACAAGTTTTTAAGCAATTCTGACAGAAAGCTGCTGAAGAAAAAAAGGTTGTAAGTGTACAATCTTTATAAATGGAATTGTAATACATAATCAGCACATATAAGCAGGTACTTTTATAAAATAAACCAGGAGTCTGAAGTTACGCTGCCCTGAATGATTAGCATGCATACTATTTAGAATCATAGAATCACAAAAATTGGAAAAGACCCACAGGATCGCCCAGTCCAACCATTCACCCATCACCAACAGTTCTCACTAAACCATGTCCCTCAACACAAAGTCCAAACACTCCTTGAACACCTCCAGTGTCGGTGACTGCACCACCTCTGTGGGCAGCCCATTCCAGTGCCTGACCACCCTTTCAATATTTACTTACCATACACTTACAACTCGTACACTGCTGAATGCCAAGTGCTTACTATCAGCAGCTATCTTAAAAATTCTGAGAGCAGGTATCTTTTCAAGACCCTGATCTGGCAAGCTATTTCTAGGAGGTATGCTATTTCCTTTAAAACCAGTGGTCACTAAGATATATTAGATCACTGCTAACATGGTCTGGCATTACAAACTGACAATAAAGTATGTAGTCATAACTTTCAGGAGCAACAAAAATATTGAGGAGTAGGAAGAAACACACAAATATATACTTTTAAAGACAAACTCATTGCCTCCATTAGAAATATTTCCAAACATTGTGACAATAAAGTATAACAAATTGTAGCCTACTACAATTTGTGAGAGTGCAGGAGTTAATCTTCTACATCTGATACTATAATTATTTGCTTCACTGGGTATAAATTCTCACAAAAATCAACATCACTTGTTTATTTATTAGTTAAGATACTTTAAGGTATTTATTTCTTCATAATTTCTTCTAATAACAACGTTAACTATTGGAAGTCATTAATGTCACTTCTAGCCAGGTAGTAAGATGCAATCAACAACAAATACAAGCTATTGAATTTAAGCTTACCCTGTTATGCAGCACTAGCTCCTTGAAGGTTTCCAACTAGAATTTTGTTCTGCTATTTAGTTATGATTTTGTTCTGTTATTTAGTTACGATTTTTACACTATGAGGGGTGTTGAGGCACTGGCACAGGCTGCCCACAGAAGCTGTGGATGTCCCAACCCTGGAGGTGTTCAAGGCCAAGCTGCATGAGCCTTTGGGCAAGCTGGCCTAGTAGAAGGTGACCTAACCCACAGCAGGGGGCCTGGGACTAGATGGTTTTTAAGGGAACTTTCTACCCAAACCATTCTATGACTGTATCAACCAGTTCAAACTAATGCAGGGAAAAAAAAAAAAAAGTAACCAGTTCTTTTCTGACAGTGCAAGAAGGGAAGGAACACAATTAACAGAGAAAAAAAAAAAAAACCTACCAGTCTGTGGTAATAGATTTAATAGAACGTTAAATGGGACAACCACCATATTTACCTTTCCCAATCATCTTTAAGATTCACTACCACAAAAGCAAGATTGACTGAGCAAGTTGTGAATTATTACCTGAGGTGCTGCAATTTATAGTTCAGAATAGTAAGGTAAATTATACAGGCTATTCTGTTGCTCTTTCAGCAGGGCACCAGTTTCTTGAAGGAAAACTGCTGAGAAAATAGCTCCCTTTCAGTCACTCCAATTTAATCCCCTACCACATGAATGTCAAAGCAATTGGTCAGGATAAAAGTGGCCAGGTAATCTTGGTATTCATCAGGATATTTTTAACCAAGGTTACTGAAAGGTGTAGTAACTTTGTTGTTGTTGTTATCTTTCATATATTCAGTAACAAGTTTTTATTTTCTCATCTGTACGACCTTAATACACATCCAAATTCCATCAACATTTTTTTTCAGACCACTCATATCACACACTGTATTCTAGGATTTTCATACTTCATTCAAATTTTGCCAGCATTGTCATTTTTATATGTGGTTGGACTTCCTTACGCATATTTAGTGACCAGAATTATTTAGGGAAAAGTCAAGCAACGTATTTTGATTTAAGCAGTTGGAAAGGGGACAGAGCATTTTCAGAGGAACACTGCTAAGTAAAATTAGCAGGCAAAAATCCTGGCTGTCATTATGTAAGCCCTTAGGCTCCAACCAGCACTGAAAGTCTTTCAAACACATTGCTCTCACAGAAAGCCCACATGGGGACTCAAGACCAAAGGGGGGGAATTCACGAAGCACCACAGAGAGTCATACAAACACTAAAATAAACCATATTTTGTTTATTATTATTGTTCATCACTACAGGGATCCTTCATCTGTTCTTACCTCTGTGGCAGCCTGAAGGACATTTGTGATTTCTGCAACCTAGAGTCCGCCCACACACTTGATCACAAGGTGGACAGTTTCCAGGACAGCACTGTTGAAACAAAATACTCTATGTAACTGCAAACTTCTGGTATAAATTTGTCCTCTCCTAGTATATTCTCCCCCCCCCCCCCCCTCCCCAGTACTTCTTGAAATATTATTCATGCAATTTAGTCAAATTTCCTCAAACTCATTTCATAAACAGACATGAGAATATCAATAAAGTTTTTAAAAAATAAAATAAACTTAATAAAAAACTCACACATTTTAAAGTGCTTTTTTTAGTGTATCAAAAGGTCTTTTGATACACTAAAAAAGCTGAAGGCTTCCAAAAAACATCAGAACATCTTAGAAGTTGATTTATAAATAAATACGTATTATTATCTAAGGAATACATTTGCAACAGACCATTTCCAGACACTTACCTTTCTTCTGCACTGGTGCTTTTGGCAATCACGAATTTTAGTACACTTTGTCTCACATAAATAAGGCTTATGACAGGGCATGCGTTTAGTGTGCTTCCCACAGCGACACTGTTTTTCAACTTCCTGGGCAACAAGGTAGGGAAAAAGCAAGGTATTTTTTAATACATGAGCTCCACCCCAGAAGAAAAAAAAAGGAAAGGGAAGGGAAGAAAACAGATGCAAAAGGAGTGGGAAAAAAAGATGTTCCACTATTAGCTGGAAAATAACATTCATGGCATAGTAGTATTACAATGCTCTATCACAACAGATAGTATATTTCATGCTCTAAGAGCAATAACCAACATGGGATTTTGTGTCAGTACTGCAAACGTTGTGCTCTAGATGGCACTTCACAGTAAGACTTTAGCCTTGGTCTCACCAGGAGGATGGCCACTTCAAGAGAACCACTTGAGTATGCAGTGCAAAACATCAAGCGTAAAAGCAATATGAATTCATGCAAAAAAACTACCTCAACAGCATAGTAAACTCATCTACCGCATACACAATTTAAGAAGTAGATGAGTGGCTTTTCTTTGACCTTCATCCCAGCTATATTATACGAACTACACATACTAACATCACAGACTCCATAGTCAAAGCTGGTCCAGAAGAGACAATCAGACAGAGCTTTACAGGCCAGTCCACGAAAGTTCCACAGATATTTAGGGCCAAAGCATTATTTTCTAACAGGAAAACAGAGGTATGTAACAGCATCTTCTCTTTCATCAATGAAGAAATATTAAGCCAAACAGCAAGGAAGTTTAAAGAGCTGGGGGAAAAATTAAGTGCCTTTCACGGTGCGCTTAAGTTAAAAATAATAATAATTACAGTAATAAAATATCTTTATCTCAGAAAAGTCATAGATTTTGTGACAGACATTTCATTTTCCTCAGTAGACTTGCAGTGTTCTGAAGATAGAGTGTTTGATAACACTAACGTGTGTGAAACAGCTACACAGCTGGACCGACCTGTCGGCATGTTTCACAGGGACCTCGATGACAGCGCTGCAAACATTTATGGATGCCACACTCTAAAACTTTGTCACAGCTATCACCACAGGTGGGCACATCTTCTGTACAAGGCAACGTAAATTCTAGATGAAAAGAGAGAAGTACAGGCAAACAATAAGGAAAACAAAATTTAGAAAACAATGCATACTGCAATATGACTTCAAACACCAATTATCTATCCCGTTTTTGCAAAAAGCTTCTCTAGAAATATTCACATACACAGTGAAACCCCTGCCACTAAGTCAAGCTTTGAAAGAATGAAGCAAAAAGGTAAGTTTCAGCTTTCACAGTTCACTGCAAGAATTTTTTATGGACCCTGCACTGCTTAAGTAACCTAAACTGCTGACAGTCAAAGGCTGGATGACATTTCTTTAACTTACTGGGGAAAAGAATGGCTTACTTGATTTTCCACATGGACAGGACCTTTTCCCAGAACGAGGACAGTCTCCACAGGGACCAGCATGACAAACTTGTTCACATGTGTGATTACCACAAGGTAAAGCTTTTCCACACACCTGGAAAAGTCAGAGAACTCAAGTGAATGCAACGTAACAAAATGTCACATTAAGATTAAGCAATCCAAGACAAAAACAAACAAACAAACGTATGGATGCCAGACATCTGGATGGAATTAAGCTTTCTCAGTAATGAGGAGCTAATTGTAGCAATAACTTAACAAGCCTTCTGTTTGCTGAGTTTGCCAAATGAAACCAATCACCCCTACAGCAATCCTGACTGGAAGACCGCTGTACATTGAATGGTCAGTGATTCACAAAACAGCCTGAGCAGGCACAGGCCTGTACTGCGGTAGGCTACATGTAGCACAGACTTCAGGCCTGTGTAATGCATACATCCCATGGCCAGAGTTTAAACTTAGCCAGTTAAAAGCAACAAAGGAGCCCACAGGCAGCTCCTACTTGATGACAGTGATTATGCCAAGCACAGGACCTTGCCTTTATCTAGAAGCACAGTGAGAAGTTCTCACAGGAACATCCTTTCTGTTTGGCAGCAGCAGTGATTAATAGAATTGTTTTCTTGTAACAAAATCCCGCAACAGTTTGAATGAGTAAAACAGAGTAACACCTGCTACGGTCTGCTCAGCATGCTGAACATGGATCCCAGGAGCACTAAATGCTGCATAGCTTAGGATTCGCACCATCTAAAGGGTCGTAATATTAGTTATACTGTTCTCTCTTTCTGTACAGTGTTAGCTCAAATAAACATCATTTTAACTGATACTTTACAGACTCTTCATTATTATTCTCATACAGAAATGTGTCTTTTCAATCTGTAATACACCGAGTAATCAAGTTTTATAAAGATGTGAATAAGGTGAGGAAAGTCATCTTCATGAACATACCTGTTCACACTGCCACTGAGGACTTGCACAAAGCCTTTCTGCTGTCTGCCTTCCACAGATGCACCGCTGTTTACTGACACGTGGACAAGGCTGACAATCTCCTGTATGAAATCGTAAAGTTACGCTGAGCATAGGAATTAGATTTTTTGTATTCAACTTGGAAAATAATAATACTTCTTAAAAAGTAAAACAACTGCTCTTTGGAAGCCTAAGGAGGCAGGCTACCTGAGTGACAGGGATTCTCACAAGTATGCTGTCCACATAGCAACATTCGTCCACATGGCAGACGACATGACCACTCCTTGGCACTGCACCTTCGGGGCACTGGTTTAGCTTTCCTACAGTGACAGGATGTTGTGACCATCTTTGGGCAAGGTGGACAGGGACCTAAGCACAGAAAAAAAAGAAACCATGAATAGCTATTCAGCAAATGCCTCCTTAACTACATCTGTTTTATTCTGGAAATTTTAAATATAGACAGCTTCAATTTAAAGTAAAATTATGCAACAACTACATAAATAGAGGTCAAATATTATAATAATATATATATAACATATAGTTATATATATATAGTATTATATATATTATATATATATTATAGTTTATATTATACATATACAACATATACATATAGCACATATAATACATATAATAATATAATAATACAATATAGCAGCTGTTTACAAGGGCAGATAGTGATAGGACAAGGGGGAATGGTTTTAAACTAGGACAGGGGAGGTTTAGGTTAGATATTAGGAGGAAGTTCTTCCACACAGAGGGTGCTGACACACTGGAACAGGTTGCCCAAGGAGGTTGTGGATGCCCCATCCCTGGAGGCATTCAAGGCCAGGCTGGATGTGGCTCTGGGCAGCCTGGTCTGGTGGTTGGTGATCCTGCACATAGCAGGGGGGTTGAAACTTGATGATCACTGTGGTCCTTTCCAACCCAGGCCATTCTATGATTCTATGAAATAATCAAGAGACACGAGGAATTTACCTGGATGACAAAGTAGCAAGCATTTATGCCCACAAGGAGGTTTGAATTCCTTCTCACATACTTGACCACAGGAATGAGGTACCAGCCATGGGTCCACTGTTGGATTCTCTACTTTTCCACAGTAACAGTAATACTTATTGGGAGTTTCAGACCGTTTGTATTCAAACCTACATTTTGGGCTATAAGAAGGAAAAATGGGAAAGAAAAGGAAAAGTGTTAGTTTTAATTATTTCAGTTTCCCAAGTTTGTTAACAGCCTACCAATTAAGATTCTTACAACTAGAGTAACCAAAAAAAACTGTATCCATAATAAATAATAAAGGTCTTGCTATACATATATCTGTTAGCCTTGATGATGTCAGGTATTAAAAAAAAAAAAAACAGCATTCCTAAAGGTTGATAGGTATCGAAGGTCTGGAGTTTGTCAGTTCCACAGGCCCTAAGCACTTTCTGGTGTGAGCCACTGATAAGGGAGGCAATGCAAGAGGAACAAAGCAGCTACTGGGGAAAGACAACAGACAAGCAGTTCCTTGTCAGATAAGAGCAGAGTCCTTAAATGGGCTAAGTCATTATCATCATCAAATAAAATATCAATTTGCCCACATATGCCATTTCTCTCAAGTGACTTCACTGATTTTACTTAACATTTAAGCACACGATAAATGTCACCTGCCTTGAAATTTTTAAATGTACTGTTTTTAAGCACAGTGTTTATAGAACTAATCTGTAACACAGCAGGCATTGTTAACTTGTACAAAACTTGAGACATTGCCAGGCAATAACTCTATACCTTATTTCCTAAGCGAACCAGCTTGTCTGAGACCCTACATTAGAGTTCTTGAATCCACCAGGCACTTTCAATCAAATTTGACTGAGGATTCCATCTTAGAGATATTACATATACCCACATAAAAGCAGGTGGGAAAATTATGGTACAAAACAAATGTACATCGCAAAACCTTAATTTCCAGAGACAAACCTACTGAAAGAAGTAAGGTTTATTATTTATGTATCCATAGTATTACCACCTCCTTTAGGCAATCTCATATAAAACTCATGACTGACTTGAGTTACAAAGGGACTTGAAAATCATGATAAGTAAAAGAAAAGTTATACTACTTTAGAACTGACTTTTAAAAATTTTAAATTTCATTTGCCAATTTTAAGAGACACAGATAAATAAGTAAGACCATTTAAAAATAATTATTAAAAGCTGACATGATAGATTGCTTACTTTTTTACAGATTAAAAAGAATTTGATGCAGCAAAATATTTTAATATCACTGGAATACTACCAACTTACATTAGCAAATACCTAAAAAGAATTCAGGAAAATAATACAAAAGCAAGTCTTGTAAACCTTTTCATGTATGTGTTTGCATGTCACCTACGTGGACCAGTCCTTTCTAAAGCAACTCAAGTGCACACATTTCACAACAAAAGCACCTATGTAAATATGTAACGAAGAACTCACCATGGCCACGGATAATCTTTCTTCCCAAAATCATCATCTGTCAAAGGAGATGACACAAGGAAAAGGCTGTCCTTGGCCCACTTTTGGATACACACCAGGTGAAATATACAGAAGCATCCACAACAGCTCCAGACCTAAAGAGCAGATGTAAGTGCCACTTTTTTTTTTTAATGAGTATTTTTTCCCTGTTTCAATTGATGAAAATCAATATCAAAAGAAAAACAAGCTTGCTATTTCCCTGTTAAAAAAAAAACAAACAGATTCCCAAGGGTAAATTACACCTGTTGTTACATCAGATTAATAGAGAAAGTTTTGTTGCTACAGATTCACATCCCTATTATTCTTGCCGCTTTCACCAAAGCTTAGGAGCCCATGTAGTCATAGAAATACTGAGTCAAGCACACCTTTGGAGGTGATACAGTGGTACCTCTTGCCCAAAGTGCAATTAACAGCCACCTTAGCAGATGCCTAACTTCACATCCTGCGGGCCCCTTAAAGATGGAGACGCCACAATCACCTTGGGCAAGTGTGTAGCACTACCTTTCCTGTATCTAGTCTGTACCTTTCAAGCCTCAGATTTTATTATCAAGCCTCCCCTTTATTACACCATCTGTCACCACACAGAGAACTGGCTTTAGTTTTCTTCACAACTTCTAAGTGGACAGAGCCTGTAATCAAATCATTCCTTTGCATCCTCTCTGCCAGACTAAACAAGCCCAACTCTATCACATACCCTAGATCTCTAAACATCTTTCCCTGTTCAGGTTTCAACAGTTACCTAAAAACATTAAGAAAAAGGTTTTTTTTTTTTTTTTTTTTTTTTTTTTTTTACAAGAATGGATTACAATATGGTCTTTTTCCAAAGAGCTAAAGAAATATAATGCAAAAGAAGCAGCAAACATTTGCTTTTAATTCTGTTCAACTTAAGAGAGCTGACTTTGATAGTATTCTCCCCCTGTCACTAAACCTCTGTGGTTTCAGCACACTCCTCATTGCTAGTTCTGGAGGGAAATACTATTTTGCTTAGAATTTCAACCTGCTGCTGAAAAGAAGTTTAAGCAATAAAAATTCAGTTGTATGCCTTTGGAACCTTTCTCATGATGTCTTAAATGGTCAGCTTAGAATGAATAATTGGCAAAAGAAAAGCAGCAGAAATTTCTTTGTCTTTTTAATAATGTATGATACTGCCACAAATTAAAATACTTGAAAGCATACCATAAAGTACTTACAGCTTGGTTCCTTTTAACTGAAGCAATGCAGATCAGACATGTCATAGCCCCTGACTGAAAAGCTTCGTTCATGTACTGTCTTGTACGTTCCAGTTCACTTGCATCTCCATCTTTAATGTACAGAAATTTTTAAAGCAATCAGTAATGCTTGATCTGCTATTCTGTACGTGTTGAGACTGTTGCAAGAAGTAATTTTTTTCCTCTGAACAGAGGCCAGTCATACATTAATACAAAACCACACTATTATAAGTACTTAAGTAAAGCTGCAAAACTATACCACTGGTTCTGCTGAACAAGGCAAGAAGCACAGCAAGTATGCACTACTGGGAACAAGCATTTTCAGTACATCAGAAAGAAAGAAGTACATCAGAAGACCAGTGTTTCCCCTTTAACTGTGCAAAAAGTCTAAGATGTAACCAATAACATCATCTCTTCTACGCTTTCATATCCAAATAAAAGTCAGCACACAAAAAAAGTTTACCGGTTTGACTGGTGTAAATGGTAAATGTTTTCGCCAAAATCTTTCCTTGTTTTATTTCAGCATCTTCATCATCATCTTCTGACGAAGAACTAAACTGTTCTTCAGCCAGCTTTCTTGCTGCAGCCTGATTCGCCTTCTTAATTTCATCAAATTTCTTCTGTGAAGATAATTCTATTTAAAAGAAAAGACTGTCACGATCTGAATCATCGTTTATTCTAACGCCACATTCAGTCCTTCATCTTTTCAACTATCCTTCTCTTAGCGAGTTTGTTTACTTTACATTTCTGAAGGTGCTATTTTGTTACACTTCCAGTACCACACAGGAAAATATACACTACTTTTCCTTCTCCGCTGGGCATTATCCATAAAATCCACAACAGGAATTACTATCTGTCGATTACTTGTGGCCTTCAGAGGTCCCAAAGCAGCTGCTGGTTTCCCACATCAGACTACACACGCCCATCCTACCGCCCGACCCCTGCCCGCTGCCGCACACGGTCCTCACCGCGCTCCCTAACAGCTGCTAACCACGCCGCAGCCTTTCCCGAGGTTCACCCCACTGCTCGAAGGGCGCTGACTGAGGACACCTCGGGACAGCTCCAGGACACTGCGCACACACAGGGCTCCTGGAAGGGGGGAAGGGACCCGCGAGGCCCCCGCCGACCCCCGGCTCGCTCCCGCCGGCAGTGGGGCTGAGGCCGGGCCCACCGCCACACGCGTCCGCCTCGCTCTTCCAGAGGCCCCGGTCCCGTTCTGGGGTCTTCCCTCTGAGGCCAGGCCGGTCTGCCGGGCCCCGCCGGAGGGCTGAGGGGGAGAAGGGCACTCACCGCAGGTCCCCTCGCCGCCGCTCGCCGCCATCTGAACGCACGCACCGCCGCGGCCAACAGGGGCAGGAGGCCGGGCGGCTGCCCCGGCACGGTTGGAGAGCCCATCCCCGAGCCTGGCGCGACCCCGGCCCCGGCCGCCCTGCCGCCAGGCCGCCTCCATCCCTCCCCGCCAGCTAGAGAAGGGCCGCACTCCTCACACCCCGGCGCCTCCCGGCCGCAGCCGCCCCAAGGCGAGCTCTCCGCCCTCCCCGCCGGCTCAGCCCCTCCGCACGGAAGCCGCATGCGGAGGCCTGACTACAGCTCCCAGCATTCCCCGCTCGACAGCGAGGCGAGAAGCATCGGGACGGGGCCGAGCGGCGGCTCGGAGGACTACAACACCCAGCGTGCACCGCGGTGGGGCCTCCGGGGCGGAGGCGCGCACCCACTGCTGTCTCCCGGAGGGGGCAGCAATGGTACCTCGGGGTTGGGGGAGGCAGGGCGTTCGTGTGATGGCTCTGTAAGCTCTGTATTTAAGGCTTTCTTCCAGCAGAAACATATTGATAGGAGTTAGTAAAAGATTTCAGATCATAAAGAACCTGAAAGTGCTAAATAAGCTGCTAGAGGTCAATCCTGTTTTTTGTTTGAAATGTTGTTCATAGGAAAGGAGCACTGAAAGATCCAAGAGAGACAATGTGCACAGTAGCCCTCTGTCTTTATTAAGACTCCGTCTAATAGTACTAATTCCATAACATTTCTCTAATACAAAACCTTAAGCTCTTCAACAAAGATGAAAAGTGCTTCTTAAGTGCCTAGTAAGATATGACACATCCCTATAGGATGCTGCTGCCATATGGATTGTGAGTTATAACAAGAATTCTGATTGCTAAGCCCGACATTCAAAATGCAGAAAATGCCAGAATAATGCTTCTTGTTAGCACCGATAGGTTTGAATTAAATGCATACCCTTTTGCCTCACCAACACATTTTCCAGTGCGTTGTTCAAAGCACACGATCAGTAGTGAGTGAACAGCCATCCCATATAAATATTCCATATAAAATCTATGTGTTTATTACTTCATAACATTTAATCCTTGCTGTGAATCAGTTATTTATAGATCTCTTCCATTCTAGAAACTCAAAAGTATTAAAAAACAAATAATAAAAAATGCATACACTTTGCAAAAGACCCGTTTTGCTCAAACAAAAGATCCAATTTGTAGCATTTCCATCTTACTAAAGAGAAAAAAAATAGAAATATAGAAAGTTTATCAAGTTATAGCAGTTTTTATACGTGTATTGTTTAAGACTGGAAGTCCAATTGCCCAAGATGTTAAAAATGCTCTAAGTACAGAATTATGTATTCTCTCTGAGCACTCCCTTTATTCACTCACAGTCATTGAACTAGTCCAACAACAAGTGACTATGATAAAATAAGCTGAGGTGGACCTAATGAAGTCATAATATTTTCCAAACCTTACAAACTTCAGTGCTCACATCTGCATTGTAGATAGACCTAATTCTTTAGAAACAAAAATACACAATTCTTTATGTAATAATATCCCACATTTAATTAATTGTACTTTAATCAGCAGATATTAAGATGTGTTTGTTTATACACAAATTATTATAATGATTCATGCCTATATTCACTTCAAATAATTAATACAATTACCAAATGTTTTCATCTTTCCATAAGAAGACATGAAGAAATGATTTTAAAATAGTCAGGAAAACCTGCAGTACTCATACACAAGTAAAATGCATTAGATGTACAACGGTGTAATATAAAGAGTAAGATAAGATTTTATGTCCAATCCTCATTCTTGATTCTTCTTTTTCTTTCCTAAACCTGCCAAATATGTGTTGTTTTTAGGTAATCAGTGATATACCTCAACAGATAATTTTTCATAAGTAAGTAATCATTGGGTCATACAAGATTGGAGAAGAATGTGTGCAGCCCCATGAAAGACTGGGCCTTCAGTCCCGTTGCCAACCACTTGGTTTTTATTCTGTTTTTGTCACTCCAGGTTTATCTGTGGGTGGATCTGCTTCTTCAAAGTCTAAGAATTCTTGCTCCATAACTGGCTTCAATATTTTCTCGATCTGTGTAAGTCTTTTTTTCAGTTTCTGTTGTGCAGCATCATACTCAGCTAACAACCTGGCAAACTTTGTTTGTAACCTGTCCATTGATCCTTCCATATAAGCAACCTTCTCTTCCAGGTCTTTAGGATCACTTCCTAAATTTGCAACTTCAATATCCAGCAATCCATCTTTCATGAGGATTTGTTTACCTTTCTCTTCCAGCATTGCCTTTGCATCAGGATACTCTGTTAAAGCCTCCATGAGATCATCTTTAGACAGACAGAACAGGTCTGAGTATCCAATACTTCTAATATTGGCCGTTCTTCGATTGCCAGCTTTGCTACCTTTGATATTAAGAATGCTGATTTCTCCAAAATAGCTGCCATCACTTAGGACCACAAATTGTGTCACTCCATCATCAGCGACTACTGCGAGTTTGCCTTCTTTGATAATGTACATTTCTCGTCCAATATCTCCTTTTCTGCAAATATAGTCTCCAGGACTGTACACTTGTGGCTGGAGTTTCAAAACAAGTTCAACCAACAGACCAGCTTCACAGTCTGCAAAAATCCGAACTTTTTTTAATGTTTCCAGGTGAACGTTGATTGCAATCTCTGCTCTTAGTTTGTCTGGCAGATACTTCAAGACTTCCCTTTCATCCACAGCCTTTTTGTTTGTCCAGAGATAGTCAAACCACTTTATAACTCTTTTTTCCATGTCTTTACTTACATTCCGAAAGTGCATGTACTGCTTGATAGCATCAATCTTGGCTTGAAACTCTGCCCTGGCAGCATTCATGTTGGAGATCATAGAGCCGACGTTACCAACGATGGTAGCAAAAATCAACACTCCAACCAAGAAGTCAACAACCACAAAGAAATACTCAGAATCTCGTACAGGAGGAGGTGTTTCACCAATAGTAGTCAGGGTCAGAGTGGACCAGTAGAGGCTATAGACGTACTTTCTGGTCAGACGGGCAAACTCAGGATGGGAGGTGTTGGGGTACACCCACGTGTCAGCCCCAAATCCAATGGCTTTTGAGATCGAGTAATACACACAGGCATTCCAGTGAATAATAATCACAATGTACATGACAAGGTTAGAGATTCTGAAGATATTTGGGTAGTTTGTTCTTGTTTCTGTTCGCTGGAAAAATTCAAACATCCGAGCTACTCGGAGCAGTCGGTTTATTCTCAATTCCGGGTAATTCAGTCCTAACTTAAAGTATAAGAGGTCAGTTGGTATGATTGACAGAAAATCTAATTTGAATTGTAGGGAGCTCTTATATTTCTCTTTAAGCTTTTGTTCTTCTTTCACTAGAAGACCTTGTTCCAGGTAACCTAAAATCAAGTTGCATGTTAAGTATTAAAATTTTTCATTTTCAACTGTTTTGTATTCAGTGTCAAACCAAACGTAAGTTGAAAAACACGTTGTGTGCAAGGTCCAGATAATACATAACTTTTCTTATTTTTAAAGCAATTTCTTGTATGTCCAAGCAGTCAACTTAGTGCCACGTGGTTCAGCTTAAGCTAAACTATACAGTTTTGAAAAGAATACATTCCTAGTTCTGACCCTTTTCCTTTCACTGTTCCAGTATCTGATGAACATTTCAGGGAGGAGGGGGAACAACAAAACAGACCATAGGAAAGGTGGTTAATGGGGGAAAGGAGTTAGAGCTTTGGACTTTCAGTTCCATATTAGAAGCATCTAGTTCTGGGTGTAGTATAAGATTTTAAAACGAACATGTTAGTAGAAAGAATGAATTATCAAGTATACATACCTGTTCTTGTCCGTACAAACATGTCAGCAATATAGATGACATCAGAAACATAATCAACAATAAACCATACAGCTAAGTAGTCATTCTGAAGCTCATCAAAACAGGCTCTGAGTAGGAAAAGGAAAAAATAAGTTACCATGAAAAGAAAATGAAATACTTGCGTGAAATGACTGATGAATGAAGTAAATTTCCTATCAGGTATATATATTACAGTTCGTCAGAAGTTTTATTAAAGGAGTACCTCACCTAGCAATAATCATAGTCCAGTTGTACATGACAGGCATTGTGATGCAGAACAACCAGTTGTAATACATATTTCCTGCTGGATCAATGATGAAAATATCTTTCTTCTTCCTGAGTGATAGGTAGAGAAAAAGAGCTATGAGAAATGACTGAAAATATACGTAATAAATTTTGAGGAACAAAGAATTCCAGAAATAATTATTGTTAAATAAAAGGCCTTTATTAAAGCTAAGCTTCCTTGAGTGAATGCAATAAAAGAATTGTGTGAATATGCGTGTTTAACTGAGATAAACTATACCTTCCTCACTGTGAAAAATCTAATTCTGAGCAAGATGAATTATCAGCACAATTTATATACAGAAACCAAAGAACATGAAAAAAAAAGGAAACACATTTAATTGGTCAAAAAATGATGATTTTTCCAAGTGCAACAGAAAAAAAAAAGAAAAAGGAAAAAGCAAGAACTTTTAGGTCACAGAAAAGTTTACTTGTTTATAGGCAACACTGACATGCAGACCTTCCTTTAGTAGCACATATTATGCTGCAGATCATTACCCAAAATATGTTGGACAATCATAATCCACACGAGATCTTTTTTTTTTTCTGTTTATTTTTCTAGATCAATTCCATGCAGCCTATACGCTCTCATTCTATTCTCTACATAGAAAGATAAATCAGAGCAATTCTGTTCCTAGGACAACCGCATTCTATATACCAATTCACTAGAAAGTAAGCATCTTGTTTACACCATGCCCATGAATGTATTTTTTTTAGTTGTACTTAAAAAGTGATTTTATCAAACTAACATAGCAAGACTTAAACGAAAAATACTTACTCTTCCTCCTTTCCTTTCTTCTTGTCTTTATTTTTGTGTTTTTCCTTTTTTTCCTTGTTCTTTTGTCTTTCTCCATCCTTTTTATTTTCTGACTTGCTACAAAATAGATTTACATTTACAGTTATTACAAATTAAGCTAAAGCATATTTGGAAAACTAAATGCTTTAGAAATAGTAGTAGACGCCACTGATAGCCAAAATCAGTGCTCCAACCAAGAAGTTAACAACCACAAAGAAACATTCAAAAGCCCTTAAAATAGATTTTCTGCCTTACCTCTTCTTTTCTTTTTTCTTCTTTTTCTCTCTTAAGAAGAAGAAAATACAGTAGTTATTTTTTCCTAATTTATTATTAGAATCATCTGAGTTTGTTAAGGATAAAGCATTATACTTAGCTGTTCAGTCTTGAAAATTTGTTTTTCTTATTGCGTTAATACAGAACTACTTATATTCACAATTAATAGATATAATAGCAATAGCTTTGGTATTGGGAATAATCTTAATGTTTGATGTATGTAAAGTTCAAATGTATATGCAATCTCTTTTGGGATTACTTGCACAACATGACTGCTTGTAAGGAAATTATTACATATAGATTATTCCTTTTCATTGCTGTTTAAGCAATCAGTAAAGCAGTACTATCACTTTTGAAATTGCAAAGGTACTTACTCATCTTTATTACTGTTGTTGTTAATATTGTATTGTGCAAATGCACCAGGTAGATACCATTGCCTAGGGAACAGCAAAACAACAGTTATATGTTACCTGCTGATATATATATATATCCTCTACATTGTCACAAGTTGTTTGTCACAATTTTAATCACAGGCTAAGTAACCTATGCAAATATTTACAAAAAAAAAAAAAAGAATACATCGCATCATTATAAAATAAATTTCTTAACAGAGGGAGAAGAAAATTAGATGAAGGCAAGTTATTTATGCTTAATTATTCCCAAATTATTAAATAATAGAAAAATAAACTATACATTCAAGAATGGAATGAAAGAATGGAATGGAGCAAACCTGGCAAATCTGTTTTCCCCTTTCTCTATCAGTCCAGGATCCTCACTGGTGTCTTGCACCACCACGCTGGGAATAATTGGATGGGAGTGATGGGTCTCAATTACTCCTACCTTCATGGTCAAAGTTGTCTTAGCTTGGGTAAGAGAGGAAGATTAATTTCAGAAAGTATCACAACCAGCAGAACACACCTCTTTTTTTTTTTTTTTTTTTTTTTCCCTAAAGATGAGCCTTTTATTTCCTTGCTCCCTCCCAAACTCCTAGCAGTTCCCAGTTTCCTCTCTCACATGACATTCCCTCTAGACAAAAATGGCACCGTAGGTGCTGCAGTGTGCTGAGTGACCAGGCAGCTGAAAAAATAGGAAAAATTTTTGAAGCCTCTCTTGCTATTGTATTTGGTTTTGAAGCAGAGACTCAAAAGTTTTTTTTTTCATGGAGATGGATAAATAGGTTCCTAAACAGGTGACAGCCTGAACCCTCAGTATGCATCACATCTGAAAGTTACAATCTGATGACAGCAAGAATAGCTGCTCTAACTCAGACTTTGAAGACTTGCTGTAGTGTTCTCCTTACTTGCATAGCACGTAGGATAACCACATCTTAAGAAGAAATGCTGGAAGCTATTCATGCCTGGCTTGTTCACCCCCGATATAATAAATAAATAAATAAATAAAAAGCTGTAGGGTGCATAACTAATACAGTATATCTACTACTGCATAAACTTTTAATCACTGAAGTAACTTCTGCTGTCTCTGTCTTTTTCTACCATTATTCATATGATTTTGTCAGTTATATCTTCCTATCAATAGGACTGCTAACCGTTGGAGCATCAGTGGTGCCTACAAGTGATCTGCTCTTGACAGGGCCTTTTAGCTAGGATTCAAGCACTTGACAGACATGAATGATACGTGTAAGAAATGATATAGACTTATACATAACTCTACAAAACAGAAAGATGAGGATTGAAGGCTAACATCTGTTCTTTCAAGAATAGTCCTAAATATTGTCTACTGTTGCTGATCAGTCTTAAATGCTCAACACTGAGTATCAGGTCTGAAGTGTCACAGAAAAACACATAGCAAACATTAGGTCAGATTCACCAGCAGCCTAAAAGCTGTAACAGAGTTTTCACTGACTTGCTCCAAGGGTAGATTGTATTTGAGTGTGTGGAGACTGAAAGTATACCAGGTTAAATTAAGCAGCTTTGTATCTGCTTACAGGTGCTCTGAAAGCTCTGCTAATGCTGGCAAACAAAGCACCACCCTGATTTGACCTATATCCTCTGCAGAGCTCACAGGAAAGCGTATAGAATAAAGCTATGTCAGACCACTTCCAATCACTTGGCATCAAACAACTGCAAAAATACTTATCTCAAGGCAAACCAGTCAGTGTACTCTAAATCAGTTCACATTAACACTCCCTATAACAGCTTTTCTGGGAACTTGCTTTTCATGTTTATCTTTGCAAAAGAATGACAGCAAAATAGATATCTTAGACTTTGTGATACACAGACATACTAATTTGCCCATAAGCTAGAAATTAGACAGTGAGAAGTGTGGTGAAACAGGACATGTAGAAAAACCACACCTATCCAGAATACATAGTTTGGGCAAAGTCTATGTCCTGCAGTTTCCCCTCTTCTCCAGATGAATAGGAATTTCTATGCTTATTATTTTTTTTTTAATAAACCAATTCCTGTGACTCCATTAGTGTGTCATTGAAAAAGAAGCACTGTAGAGTACTGTACTTTGTGTTCTGAGAAAGCAGAATTTGCTGGGAGAGAAGAGCAGCTTTTGGGGGCAGGACTGGAGATTTCATATTTCTGAGGCACAGGAAGCATTTAGTGTTCATTAAGTATGCTTCAAAGTTATCCACACATAGAAAATGGAAGCATTTACTATCCTGTAGTCTCAAAGAATTAAATCCAAATCTCAGCTCAGGTGGCTGCTGCCTTAGGTTGTCTCCCTTCTCGTATAGTCAAGGACACATAGCACAAGAATATCTTTAAATTCCATTAGCTCCAATGCACACTGCTTGGAACCTTGAACTTGTTGAGTCTTAAGGCACAGAAATGATAATGTGGCCCCATGCAAACAGAACAGATGCAACAGTTTCTCCTGGTCTGGGGGCTGCAGTCACTTTGTTACAGCATTTGTATCACAAAACCCTGGCACTAAGAACAGCAGAAAATTCCCTGTTAAACCCACTGGGCCCAGGGTCTCCCTCAAGGCATTTCTGATTACATTATAGAGCTTTTTCAAGCCAAATATACTAAGCTGTATCACTACCATGTTTCCTTTTCTGTGGTTGCACATTGTTTCTTAAACTGGTACGTTGTCACATCTCATTACTCTGATGTTATGTCAATAGTCAGATGCTCAATGCCACATTGTAGTATTCAGGCATGAAGTTTGAAAGTAGAACAGATAAATGCTTCCTTTGCAGGTATTTTAGGTTTTTTATTTCATTCTTTCATTTATTTCGTTTCTTTTCTGTATCATCACCACCAGTTTGCTTTCACTACCTTGGATTTCTAAATGTGATTACTACAACCAACTACTGACTTTTCAAATCTTATGAACTAAAAATTAAATATGTTAATTCCTACGTGTCAAAATCTTTAGGGCTGCAAGAAGATGAAGGCAGCATTATCCTACAGGACTGCAGTGAATGGAAGATTAGCTTCCACCTCTTCTGCTTTCTTATTTTACCCATTTCTCACTTTGTCATTGGTGCACTGCATTCCAAACCACAAAAAAAAAACAATCAGCAGCAGCTTTAAAACATGAAGTCTATCAAAACATAAAACTTCACTGACATGCAGAAAGAGTTCCTAGCAGTTCTGCAGTAAAAGGTTTCATCGGTGTGCACGCTTACCTTGGTGATGTAATCTGCTGCTTCTTGTAGCAATTCCAGTCCTTTAAATGAGCCACGTTTCCTTACCACATAAGTGGAGCCACCGTGAAAAGCTAAATATCATCAACATATCAGAATATCAGACTTAAATCCCTTATTAATTGATTTCTCAAGGAGCCAGCTCCGTGTGTGGTTCCCTGAATTATTCCCAGGGATGGATGTTAGAGGAGGATTTCCTCGACCTAGTGCTGGATTTTGAGATTTAGAGAGAGATGAAAGTGACAGTGGCAGTCACTATTATCCTCTACCTGAGCAGATGCTTAAGAGCCCTTTTGACATGCAGAAGAAATGGCAAATATTGGGGCACACTCTGTTTTAAAACTAAAAACAGAACAAACACCTGTTAATAACTATATACTTGGTGTCCTTTGCTGACCCACCTTTTTAATAATGCAGGTGCATTTTTTACTGTAGCAACAGTTCTTCGCTGGAATAGAAGAAAGAGCATAAATGCAAACTTCCTGTTTATTTTTATGATTTGATCATAGTGATGAACAATAAGAAACGATTTCAAACTATTGGAGGTTCTTCGCTAATTTAACATAATTTTTACATTCCTAATTCTTTAAAACATAAAAACAAACAAATAAACCAAAACAATGATGTCACTAGCTGTGTGTATATATTCTTAGTGGTAAATCACTGAATCACAGACTTGTAGGGGTTCAAGACATATCCTGTAACCAAGAGCAGGAGAAAGCAGTACTGCTAGCATTTCTATAAGCCACCATAAACATTGCAGTGCACGTGAGTAAGTGGTCTTACATGAGCGGATGGATGGGCTGTAGCTTTAATCACAAACCCAAAATGATGTTCAGCACCACAGATCAGTCTCCTGATCAGGAGAACAATTCAGCCACATCTGCTGCTATGACTTTCCAACCCTGGATATAATTCATTTTCTTTTATAAATACAATATACATTTGAAATTTAAAGATTTAAGAAAAAAAAATGGTTTAAATCAAATAGTGTTCAACAACAAGAAATATACATAATATTATGTCCACTGGAACCCAGCTGTACAAATCTACAATAAAATATCCAGCATAGCAAATGGAGTAAGATGGAAATAGTTCTAAGCCACTGTTTCATGGTCGTCTTTGAAGGGCTGAAGTTCAATTCCTATCCTAAACTCATAGACACAGAAGAAATTTCCGAAGGCCTAGTACTGAACCAGAGTCAGTTTTATCTGTCATTCTCACAGGTTTTTGCTTGGTCTGCAGTCTGAATGATCCCAGTGTTGAACGCTGAGCAGCTATTTCGTGAGCGTGTGGTGGGCACTGAGTGGTCAGAACTTACACCTCAACTGTGTATCTCTTAAGCACCAAACTATAATTGTGCTCTTAATGAAGAGCAGATCTGTATTTGGCAGATGTCTTGCCCAGAAGTTTTAGGTGGACAACAATGTCTGTGCTGTCCCTCATCCAAACACAAATTGCAAAGTAGATTCACCTATTTAATCTGGTGGAGAACAGTGAGCTTTCTTTTAAAATAAGCAATCCCGTAAAGGAACTCAAACTTCCATAAGTTGCTCTTATCTGTTATCTTATCTTTTATGGGAGAGCTTTTCAGCTCTCAAACGTAAGAAGTGGAGTCCCACTGGGTGCAGCCAGTTCCCTATCCCAAAGTGGGACAACTCCACCCCCCTTTAAGAGCCAGTTAACCAGTTGTCACTGGCTGCAGTGACAATTAAACTAGTTCTGAGTCAATAGCTCTTCCCAGGGATACTTTTAGTACCATTTTGTGTTTCACTGAAGTAACCTTAACTGTTGGGAGGATGCCTGCACTATTGGATTATCATTGTAGCAGGCCAACTTTATTCTATTTCTGTATCCTGCTTTGTCAGTGTATCTGTAATTCTTCTCAATCCTATTAAAGCTGTCTCTAGTTTCAAACACTCATAGCCAAAACACTTGATACATTGAACACAGGTATTCATAAAGAAATAGTTTTTAACAGAACAGCACTGTGTTCCAGCTGCATGTGTTGCAGCTCTGTAAGCAAA
This sequence comes from Gallus gallus, assembly GCF_016699485.2. Taxonomy (NCBI): domain Eukaryota; kingdom Metazoa; phylum Chordata; class Aves; order Galliformes; family Phasianidae; genus Gallus; species Gallus gallus. The sequence continues at coordinate 66,097,828 of NC_052535.1, read as the reverse complement.
TGATTGGGTGGGACTGCTGTTGGGGCAGGCTCATTTTCTGCAAATACTGCTCTGTGTCTTCTAGTGATAATGCTATTTCAGCATGCAGTGCATGTAATGTCAGAAAGACCATAGCTGAGAAGGCTCCAAGGCTTCTGGCTAGTTTAGTATAGCTCTGTGTAGATGTGCAATGGGAAATTCAGAACCACATAGAGTTGGCACCTGAGAAGCCTGGTGACTGGAAAACCACCAGAGCAAGCAGCGTCTCCACCAGTAGGTGGTACTGCGTTTTTACTTTAGGCTTAGAAGGTTTCTGGGTGGAAAGGAAAGAAGTACATGAGGTTTAAGATGTGTGCTAGTGTGTTAGATTCATGGGTGGAGATGAGGTTGGAACCTGAAAGCACTGGGCAGACTTCCAGCTCAACTTTCAGTGAACACAAGGACTAAAGAGCCACAGATAGCACCACACAACATGATAAGAGCCTGTGTCAAAGCCTTCTACCAGTATAGAAAATACATAATGGTGACCATACAGAAGTGCCTCTAACTCTGAATAGTCTGGGTGGATTTCTTTTTAGTAGAATTTTATGGCAGGCTGAAGTAACATGGGAAATCTGGGCTGATTACACAGAGTGATTTTGCTGAAATACAGACAAAAAGTTATTCCATTGAGGTTAATTCTTTTTATTTCAAAGAAAATCATTGACGTATGACACTGCAGCTGATAAAAGTGGTAGAAAATGCACTGTAGTTAAAATAAACTTGATATACACATTCTTCATTGCCATTCATTGTAGCATAGCAGATAAGACACTCTCTGTGCATCTTTAAGGCAACTTGTGTAGGACTAGTAACTTCACAGCAAGCACAACATTTTGATCCTACTGAACCACAATCCAGAAGCACAGCTTCTTGTAACAGTTGAGATTACTTCCTTTACACTCTCCTTTATGCTGCAGGCATTGATCTAAACCAGTCACATGTGCCATTCTGAAGGGTAAACTCACATATTTTTCCTCTTTATCTCACGTGATAAGATTGTATATCAAGACCTTAATTTCTTACCCAGTTGACCTTTGCACGTCATCCAAAATAAAGAAAAATGTATCACTGTTGATAAATGAATTTTATGTATTTTCTTTCTTCCAGGCATTGTCTCAAAGTTCTTTGAAATTTGTTGAGTATGCAGAGTACTATGAATCATCAACGATAAATATACATATGAAATCACTAACTTCCGTAATTATGCTTTAGATTGGCAGTTCATTGTTTTGGATTGTTATCTTTTTTTAACATTTTTTTAATTGTGTTTTAACAGTTTATTGCAGATTTAAAAACATGAAATAAGAGCTATATAAAGAAGTGTGCACGTGTATATATGTGTGTGTGCACTTACAGCCCAGATATCAAAAGTATCCTGGGCTCCATCAGAAGAAGAGTGGCCAGCAGGGAGAGGGAGGGGATTGTCCCCCTCCATTTTGTCCTTGTAAGGCCCCACCTGGAGTACTTTGTCCAGGCCTGGAGCACCAGCACAAAGAAGATTCAGATATGTTGGTCCAGAGGAGGCTTCAATGATGCTCAGAGGTGCGGAGCACCCCTTCTGTGTGGAAAGATTGAGGAAGCTGGGCTTGTTCAGTACGGGGAAGAGAAGGCTCCAGAAGACCTCACCACAGCCTTCCAGTACTTGAAGGAGGATGGAGACCAACTTTGTACATGGTCTAATACTGACAGAACAAGAGGTAATGGTTTTAAAGTAAAAGAGGGGAGATTCAGATTAGACTTCAGAAAGAAATTCTTCACTAGGAGGGCAGTGAGGCAGTGGCACAGCTGCCCAGAGAAGCTGAGGGTGTCTCGTACCTGGAAGTGCTCAAGACCAGGTTGGATGGGGCCCTGGGCAGCCTGAGCTGATGGGTGGCAGCCCTGCCCACAGCAGGGGGTTGGAACTGGGTGGGCTTTAATAAGGTCCATTCCAGCCCAATCCCTTCTATGATTCTATGACACAATTTATATTTCAACAGAGAAATAAGTGTATCTCAGATTAAATGTTTTACTCCTTAATTAAAAATACTTCAACACTCATCATCTACTGAGGGTGTTGGCTGGTAGAGCAACACACCTACAGAAGTGTTAACCACATTGTTCCTCAGTATTCTTCTGGGGATCACAGTGAACACCACAACCACAGTGAGCTCTCTGCAGAACCATCAGCTGAGCTGCTTGCAAGATCAACACTTAGCATGCTTCAATTGCTGTGCAGGAAGTTGGGAACATGACACATCATGACAGAGACAGAGGCTCTGGTCTGAGGGGGCTTAAAGTAGATATAGGAGCTGAAGGTGTGTATCTGTTCAATGCATAGCATGACTATGTTGCATGAGAAGATGAAGTTTGCTCTCACATCTTCAGATTATGCTTTAAGATGTCAATATAACTGTTTCAAATAATATTTAAAAGTATTGATCTTTGGTAGCAGTAATCTGTTTTAGAAACATTGAAGCTGAGAATAAAGATGAGGAATCACACTGTTTCTACAAGGCAGCCTGCAAATGGCTCAGGGCACATTCTATAGGATTTCCTACAGCAGTGTAGACATTGTAAAGATGAAGAGGAGAGGTCCTTAAATACGCACAGCACTGCTTACACTCAAAAATAAACGCAGGAATAAAAAAATCATACTAAGACATCCAAATAGATCTCTCAGCCTAATCCCAATACCATATGATCAAGGCAGGGAACTCTGAGTTGTTCTGCAACCATCTTTCACCATCTTGCACCAGCGTTAATAAACTTTGTAATACCAAGGATCACTGATGTAGGAGCAGTGCTCCAAAGCATGGCTGCAACCCAGCAGCGAGTCCCTGCCATGCTCTGGAGCTGTGCCCTATTTGCAGCTCAACTTGCAACCAGCTTGTGATCCCTGTGCCTGCTCCAGGTCCCGATTATCCCAGGTAGCAAGGACGCACCTCTAGGTTAGCGCAGAATAACTTACATTGTGTAAATGAATTTCATATAACCATGCTAAAAAAAAAGGGCTTCAACTTCAGCCTGAAACTACTGATTGAGCAATAAGGCTAATTGCTTCCGTTCACCCACCTCTGGGCAAACAGCACCAGAATCTGCTGCCTGCCTATGGGACAAGTGGCGAAGAACAGCACGGGCAGCACACTGCACGCTTTGTGTAGCTGCATGCTCAGAATGCTCACTTTTCCCCCAGAAGTGAACAGGAACAAAGTTAAATTAGAGCGTCATCAAATCATTTGAGCTGGGAGAGACCCTGAAAGGTCATCTAGCCCAACTCCCCTGCAATGGACAGGGACACCCACAGCTCAGTCAGGTGCTCAGAGCCCCATCCAGCCTGACCTTGAATGTCTCCAGGGATGAGGCTTCCACCAACTCTCTGGGCAACCAGCTCCACTGCCTCACCATCCTTATTGTAAAAAATTTCTTCCTTATTTTCGATATAAATCTCCCTCTTCTGGTTTGAAACCATTTCCTCGTCTTACTACAACAGAACATGAATGTGCTCCAACAGGTAGGTCTATATCACTCCTGTACTAAGGACTCCACATCTGAATGCAGTGCTCCGGGTGAGACCTCACCAGCGCAGAGCAGAGGGGCAGGATCACCTCCCTCGACCTGCCGGCCACACTTCTTTTGATGCAGCCCAGGTTACGGTCGGCTTTTTGGGCGTCGAGGGCACACTGCTGTAGCAGAAATGAGAGAGCCGGCCGGATGCAGCAGCGGGACGGGCAGGCACACCAGTCCGGCAACGCGAGGCCCTGGGCTCGCAAACGACGGACGCGGCACGCGGAGCGTCCCACGGGCCGCCTCCCTCGGGGCGGGACGACAAGGGACAGACAAGGGCTGGGCAAGGGCCAGGCGGAGCCGCCGCAGCCACCGCCTCCCGCCAGCTGCGGAGCGGGAGTGGGGCGCCCGCAGGCGCGGGGCAGCCGCGGGGCGCAATCGGTCAGTGCTGCGCGGGGCTCCGCCGCTCGGTCTCTCTCGGTGTGACCGCCGCGTTGCGCGGAGTTCTGAACAGGACACGGTTCGGAAGCGGGGAGCTCTGCTGCCATGAACATCTCCCCCCCCACGACGGGGCTGCTGCGATGACGGCTGCTTTACTCCGCCCTGACGTCGAGCAGGTGTTGGCCGGGGGGTGTGGCGCTGGGAGGGCTCCTACCGTGGGTGGGAGGTGTGAGAGTGGGGCAAGGAGCGCCTGTCTGCTGAAATGGTGATAACAGTGCGCGTGTTTGTCTTTCGGGCGCGGCTTTGTAGCTGTATACTCGCTTTTCAGTTTCTTTTGTGTGTATCTGTGAACGCGGGTGTGCCGGGAAGCTGTAAACCCCGCTGTCAGGGGTTAGTAGGGATGGGCTGGCATCTCCACGAGTGGGAGAGGTGGGCACCTCTTGGGCACGGCTCCTGCCAGTGTGACCTGGCCTGGGAGTGCAGCGAAAAGTGGACAGTGATGTATCTGAGGGAAGCAATGGCTCTTGAGATGGGAGCAGAGGTGAGATGAGAGCTTAGGGAGGGGTGAGGCCGTCACTGCCAGCCTGTGGGACACAGCTGTCTCTGTGGGACTGCGACACTGCAGTTACACTGAGTACGAGCAGTGAACCCTGCCTGTCTGCCACCTGACGTCAGATGGTACTCAGGTGGATGAGGAAAATCTTACCAGGAAAACAGTCAGAGGTGAAGCAGTGGCCACCTCCAGCTCTGGATGGTTTCCTATTGCTATCAGCCTTGAGTCAGAGCTGCCAGCGTTTATTTCTGAAGGAGCAGCCCCAGTGACAGTTTCATGTTGACATTCGGGAGTGAGGAGGAGAAACCAGCTGAGCTACAGAAACCGGGTGTTGTGTGAACCGCCTTCCTTGGGAGCCCATCGACTCCTGCAGCCCTTCCAGGCAACCCTTAAGCTGTTTCCAATGGGCCACAAAGCCACATCAGCCTCCTTTTGCCACCTCTCCCTCCGTTCTTTAGGCTGCAGAATACCCTCGTTCTTTATGCAAGTGGAACAAACGATAATAAATAATAAGCAGAGGCCACACTGCTTAAAGGGACACTTCTCAGCTGGTAGAGGGGACACACTGAAGATCCAGGCTCTCTTTGTACAAGTGAGCAGTTATTGGGTTTCAGAAAAGGGTGGCAGTCACTCAGCAATGTTCTGCAGGTGTCATGACGAAATTTTCATTATGGAGTGTCATACAGTCTGATGGGGAACAGAAAACTGAAGAACAAGTAGTAGGATCAAATAGAAGGGAATAAGCTGCCATTCTTCTATAGGTAGATGAGTCCACCGTTGGAGGAGTGTTGTTTTCTTCCCTGTAAAAACACAACACAATGGCACAAAAACACATTTACAACCTTGGGTAGCCAAGAGACCATATTTATGAAGAGTTTTTGTGCTTTCTTTTAATTAAAGGCCATAGCTTCTGCTGCCTCTCACACAAGACCTGCAGTAGCCAAGCAGTGTCACAGCCTTCACCAGTCCTGTTTAGCATCATTGTAAGAAGTTAAGCAATCCACTCTGTTTCATTCCTTTCTTTTTTTATGTTACTTACTATGCAACTTTTCCTTTGATCCAGGTACCTCTAAGAAACAAAACCAAAGCCGTGTTACTCTGCAGATGGCAAAGTCCTCCTTTCCTGGAGGATTTTTCTTAGAGAACCCATTGAGACTGTATGAGAGCAGCTAGCCATATACCCAGGTTTTCTTGGATATACATTTTTTTGCCAGATGGCAGCTGAGAAATCCAAAACCTTACTGGGATTTCTGGCCACTCAGCAGAGGAGTAGCTCTGGCCACATTGCAGACATTCAGGCAATCTTCGGTGTGCCTATGGCACGCATTCCGCAGAGGTGACCTGGCCTTATGCAGGGGCAGGTGACATATTCAGGTCATGTTCCGTTCGCATTGTATGCAATGACAACACATCAATAAACAGCTGTGTGGGAAATCCTGACTGTCAAAATACATCAACCCTAACCTGACACTGGGTTGTTGTTTTTTTTTACTGATATAAAAGAAACTCCAACTGTCGTGGAAACTTTTATTTCCATTGTCTAAGTAGACCAGCTCACCCAGTTTGATTAAAGTTACGTGGTTTAAAATCACATTCTGCTACCATCCTTTCTTCTGTGTCATGTATCAGATTTTCTTTGTTTTCCTTCTTGTTCACCTGCAAGTATTTGCTGCAGAGCAGCTAACGCCTCTCATAAAACATGTTGAGCTCCCTCTATGACAAAACAAATTGAAGAGCTTTTCTCTTGAGCCTTCACAATCCCACAGCAAATGGCAACAAATCCATACAGGAGTGCTCAGCAGGGCATGCTGCAGCCAAGGACCACTCGAGTCAGCTGGCAGGCAGTAGGACTCAGGATAAGGGAGCAGGAGAGAGGAGCATGGGGCAGGCAGGAGGACATGACCCAGGAGCACTCCAAACTGGGGAACTATGGTAATACTTCACACTGGTACTTTAGGATTTAAAAATATTTTCAGGTACAGATGCAAATCTGTATTTCTTATTCCTGTTTCTTTTCTTCTTATCCTATTTCTTTTGTATTATTCAGTTGCAACTTCTAGAAATTGTATGATTTCAGAACAGTAGTATCCTCATACTATGCATTAACGTATTGTAACTGCAGGACTTTAATTTTCACCTGCAATGTATGGGCATACCTATCCTGTGCAACCTTTTTTATTAAGAACTTTGGCTTAGCAATTCAAAACAACTTCTATTAGATAGAAACTCTCTTGGCAAACAAGGAAACATGATTGCAGAGCCTGAAAGTCACGTGGAATCTTACAGCAGTGTGTCTGCTGCGCCGTGTGGCACAGGACACCCTGGAGCAGGCATTCATTCTTCAGTCCTTACTTGTATATGGTGGTATCTCCTAGTGATGGTGTCAGCATTCTCAGCTGCAAATGAAGATATGCTGTCAAACTTCATACCATTTTTAATTCTTTTGATGTTTTACATTTCCCTTCCCAAGCAGTATTAAGTGAATTATCCAAGGTTAATTATTGTTAATTGTGTAACGAAGTAGTTCTGACTCAACGTTAATACTTCTGTAGCTTAGGTAGGTGGAGACACAGGGGCTCATCCTTTTGTATCAACTATCCAAACGTTTTTTCAGTTGAAAAAAAGAAAAGGTGTATTGCTGATGGTGCCATTAAGCAGGATGATTCCTTCGTGTGTCATTTAATTACAGGGGAAGCACAGAAAACAAAACGATTTGTTGCATCCAATGCTTTCTGTGAATTACAATGGACTAAGCTTTTGTACTTATGTTAAACTATATAACTGCTGATGAGTATCTTAGCAATAAAACCTTTCTTTCCAAACAAGACTGTCCTCAAAAGCAGTTTCAGCCTTATTGTAAGGTCCCCACACACTATATGTGTGTGCTTTAATAACAAAAAACTGAAACTTCTGCCTAAACTGCTGTGTGCTGTGTTGTAGCATTGCTGTCCCTCTGGTGCTCCCCCATGCAAAATAATTCCTCCTTCTGTTCTTTTCTTTCTTCATGGATTTGGCTGTGGGTTTGTGTTCGGGAGATGTGGTCTCTGCACAAAACAGAACGCTTTATTTTGAGGTTTCAGGTTAGCTTTTCAGTTTTCAACTTTCAACTTAAAATTTCAACCTTTTTTCAAGTTGAATTTTACGTTGAAGGTAATATCTGATCGCTGCATTCCTTGGTATTGTTGTAATTGCTTGACTGAGCCTATGTAGTGAGAAAATCTCTATGTAAAGTAAGACATACACCTGTGAATTACAGGAATGCGTGATGGTCCTGGGACAGAACTGCATATGTTGTGTGGATTTTGTGCTGGCACTCCAGGAGCTATCTGCAGGGCCAGAAGGGACATGGAAAGAAGCGAGCAGCACAGGGCCAGACGCCTTCAGAGCTGTGCCTGGCAGGTGGATAGCTTTCCCTGCTTCCTCCCTCAGGTGCTGTGTTTGGGCTTATGCCATCACATCTACCAGGCCTGGGGTCAGGCCTTCAGCAGGGCCAAATTCTTCCTTCTCCTCTCACCCCTATGGACGGGACTTTTAATGAAACGAGCCTGAGGCCTTCTACACCTGCAGGAAGCCAGTACCAGCTCTACATTGGCTTGGCTCTGGCAGTCAGTTCCAGCATCTTCATTGGATCCAGCTTCATCTTGAAGAAAAAGGGCCTCCTGAAGCTGGCCACCAAAGGAGCTCCCCGTGCTGGTAAGCAGTACTGCTGCTGGGCATGGCTTGATGGTTTCATTACCAGCCATATTAGCACTGACTTACAACTCCTCCCTGACAGCAGTCAGATACCAAATGAAGTTCTCTCTTCATGCTGATCTTCAAAAAATCTTTATTATTTTTCCTTGATTTTTTCTGCCTCCCTTGAGATGGGAAGTCATGAAATGGTCATTAGATCCCCCATATTTTTAAAAGCCAAAAGTGCAATGAGCTATAGAAGTACTTATTACAAGAGTTTCTACAGTTAGTACAACTAATCTTCCATTGGTGGCAGCAGATGCAGAACTAGGAACATGTCAAGAGCTTTAAAATACTCTTCAGAGTGATCTGATAATTCCCTTTATGGCATTTACATGTACAGTGTTAGCAGTTATTCTTTTGTTTGTTGCATTTATTGCAAAATCTGTTATTGCAAAGAGTTGGGTACTTGAAAAAATTATGTAACTGAATGCACGATTTACTTATATTTTGTGCAAGAAAAAATTAATGCATGCAGTGACTTTCTGCTTTCTAATTTCTTTCTATTTAAATCATAAGCAGATTCAAAAGGCCGATCTCTGTGCAGCAGTATACTGGATCTGACCTGGGCAGGCACCTCAAAGTATTTCTTAAACTCATTGAGAATCTTAGTTGATACTTCACTTTTTCTTGACACTTTTCCTCTGTGTGTATTAGTCAAAACCATTTCTCACAACTACAGGTCATAAAGCAGCAGAGTGATTAATAAAGATGTGAGTCAAATTCAGACAAAATATTAATGTCACATCAAGACAACATGATGTTTCTATGCTCTATATGACTTGATCTAAATGTGAAGCTGTGCTTTTTTTGCTAAAATAAGGTGATTTCTCTCTTCTAAGGTGACATTTTTTTCCCCACTTCCAGGACAGGGTGGATATTCTTACTTGAAGGAATGGCTTTGGTGGGCTGGACTACTTTCAAGTAAGTCACCCTTTCTCTCCCAACTATATGTAAATGCTACATAAAACAGTTCATTTTTAACAAATTCATTCTCTAATTTTTCACTCACCTCAGTTAAAAGAAATATCTTTGCAGTCACCTTTATGACTGAAACCATTCTGGTATCTCATCTCAACTATTTTGTTTGCTCTTTGGGGTTCTTTGCAGAACAACAGCCTCTTCCTTATTATTTAGTCAGAAGCAATGTGGTTGAATCTGTCCAGCTTCTATGTGTTGTCCCTGTTCCTTGCAGAAAGGTGTAGCCAGTGCAGAGCTGATCTATGAATGCCTGCCTACAGTTTTGTCATCGTAGTCATACTGCACACAGTACTTAGGGTACATGCATATAACTTCCTCCAGTCCTTATTTCCATTGTGTTCATCCAAATGTTCTTTCTTCTGCAGTGGGATTGGGAGAAGCTGCAAACTTTGCTGCCTATGCCTTTGCACCAGCAACCTTAGTTACCCCTTTGGGTGCGCTGAGTGTTCTCATAAGGTTAGTGCAAATTGGAAGCAGACTGATTATTCACTGTCTGAGGGAAAAATAATGTCTTTGCTTAAAAGGAGATAATTTTAATAAGAAAACTGAATGGCAAATACAGATAAGAGAGGCTTGTTGTTCCTCAGTGGGAGGATCCCTTGATTATTTAGAAATTAATTTCCTGCCTAGACGGAATGAAGTCTTGTTTCAAAGACTGATGCATAGAGCAGCCTTCCACATATTCCATATGTGTTTCTTATCAGCATATACCTGGTATACCACCGATGCACAGTGTTAGAAGGCTGTAACTTATTTCCTCCTAGAGAAATGACACTTTCTTAAAAAAAAACAACCTTATCCTGACCTTATCCTGTTTTTCAGTAGTGACAAAACTTTAGAAGAAAATATGGCATTCCCCCCTCAAAATGTTCTCAAAAACATTTTTTGTAATGGAAGTATAATTTTATATTGAGACACACTTACTATGCATTTTTGGCAGATTCACACTAATTACCTGGCTGGCTGCAGCCCCTTCTTTCTGCAGGTGGCAATTTTCCAACAGAAGGCTTGTGAGAACTTAATGTCAGTGCAAAAAATAACTGAAATTTGACGAACAGGTTGAAAAACTGTTTGTGAATGTATCAGTACACATGTGGCTATGCCTAAGGTTTGTGTAATTCTTGATCATAGGTGCTCTTTGGTTGCCTTTTTTTGAGTCATGTTATCCTTAGGTTAAATCTTAAACCAACTAGAGGGCTCAGAGAGAGATGATGAGGAGCTGTTACCTAAACTTGCTTGTGTTTGTTCTCATGGCAAATGAAGTGCTTTAAACCATTTTTATGAGAAAAAACAGCTCACGTGATCAGCTGTGGGTGTCCAAGGGCTCTGTATAAGCAGTCCATACCTCTGACCCAGGCAATCATGAATGACCAGTTCCTTAAGAAATTCAGACCCTTCAACCCAGAGGGGTCTGATCAGAGTTGCTAAATTCCCCTAAAACTTCAGATTGACCTTTGTTGTGCAAAACTCCTTGTAATTTGGTTGTTTCGAGCATGTTTCCCTTATATCCAAATTCAAGAGTCTTCGAGTTACTCATATTACAAAGTCTCACATGGCTGGTGGATCTGAACCTTTTATTTCTGTTTTGTCAAACAGTGCTATATTGTCATCCTACTTTCTGAAGGAGAAGCTGAATATTCACGGCAAGTTGGGCTGTGTTCTCTGTGTTTTGGGTTCTACAGTCATGGTTATCCATGCCCCAGAGGAGGAGGAGATCACCTCACTGGATGAGATGGAAATAAAACTGCAAGATCCAGGTCTGTACGCTTAACCTGACATATGTCATGGCAGACACATGACAGATTTTGATGTGTTCTCACTTCACTGGTTATGTTTGTGAGTGAGTGGATTGGGATATCTAATCAGAACGTCCTGGCTGCAGAGCTGTCTTGAGCTGATTGTGCCAGGAGCCCAGAATCCCTTAATACATGCATGAGCACATATGGCTTCTGCACATGTACTGTATTTCTCAAAGATGCAGGATTAAAAGCAGTTCATCTTACATGGCTTCTTGCAGATTATTCAAGTAAGAAATTATGTACTGATTTTTCCTGCTTCCAGCCCGTTGAGGAGTTCTAAGGCTCTATAAACCATGTTACCTCCACTTAAAATAAATCACAGCTTTAAATAAGGCTACTTTCAACCAGTTCTTAACTTACTTCATTTGAAATGCTGTTCAGTTCTAAGTCCCAATTACTACCTAGCTCTAAGTAAGCAGGTGCTCATACTAATTCAAACAAATATCCTTGATGATAGCCTTGGGTACACTTCAAAGAGAATGTATGTTTGAGAAGTTGAAGACTTTCATATGGAGGAGTGTAGCGTAGGACCAAAAGAGCTAAATTCAGATCAGCTCATAATTTAAAAGCTGATACAATCAAAAATTAAACATACAGTTGGCATTTTAAAAACAAAACATGTATCCTTTGTTTATTTCAATGCAATGAGTTTGTGCTTCAGTTCTTCGAGAAACTGAATTGAAGTTGAACAACTTTTAGCGTGTGTTTGAACACAGTCTGATATTTCATCTTTCCTCTTTCATACAGCGTTTGTTGCATTTGCTGTTCTCCTAATGTCTGTTGCCCTCGTGCTGATTTTTGTTGTGGCTCCACGGAGAGGTCAAACAAATATACTGATCTACATTTTAATTTGCTCACTCATTGGTGCCTTCTCTGTCTCATCTGTCAAAGGCCTGGGCATTGCCATTAAAGAAATGTTGGAGCGGAAGCCAGTTTATCGACATCCCCTGGTTTATATTTTGGTGGGAATCCTATTGCTCTCAGTCAGCACCCAGATCAATTATCTCAACAAAGCACTGGACACATTTAACACATCTCTAGTGACACCTATTTATTACGTGTGTTTCACCATGACGGTGGTGACATGCTCCATCATCCTGTTCAAGGAATGGAGTAGTATGGACCTGGATGACATCACTGGGACCCTCAGCGGATTCTGCAGTATAATAATAGGAATTTTTCTATTACATGCTTTCAAAAATACTGATATCACCTGGAGTCAGTTGATGTCCAGTGTTGCAAAAGAATCATCATTGCCGCATTGCGAGTATGAAACCTCTCACACTTTACTGGAGAGCATGGAAGACCCAGCTGTGATATATGGGGAAGATAATGTTTTATTCAGCCAATGAAATTCTCAAGTGACAGCTCCTCATTCCACTGTCGTGAATTGCAGACTCACCTGTATCTACCAGACCACTCTTCGTCACTGCTATCCTCTGGAAAACTGCCTTTAAAGGCACACTCCTCTGTGTGCCAGCTGTTGGTAATAACGAATTAAAATGTTCAATAATTGACATGAGGGACAGAAACCTGGTGGTTATAATATGTCAAGCAGTGAACAAGTTTGTCTATTTTTTATGCAGCGTCTCCCATTGGAGAATTTTAGCAAGAAAGGATTTTTTTCCACAACTTGTATTGTTCAGGGTGAGCTCAGAACTCTTACCAGAGGATGCTTGCCAGAGCTTTAAGCAAGAGAGCTGGGTTATTAAAAATGACTTTTGATCAGCTGGGATTTATATGCCAAACAGAACCTCTTCATAAAGCAGGCTGTGTAATGTCCAAGGAGTAGAGTAAATAATGACACTTTGGGTTACGTTGTTCCATGAAGAGAAAGCTCACAATTTATCTGTAGGAACAAAATGGTTGCTACTGCTTGCAGCATACTTGCACATGTGCTTGTGCTGTGCCAAGTTTAATCTTGATGCCAAAGCCATTTTCTTCCTTTCTGAAAGGTGTTCATGAAACATCTTATTTGTTAATGATTTTTCTTTTATTTTAGTGAGGATTTAGAAGCTATCAAAACCTGAGTGGCTCTAGGGATACCTGTTTGAAGTTACTTCTAAACAGCAAGCATCTTTCTTTTCCACTTGAATAGATTTGTAATTGACATATGTACAGGAGGAAGTAGTAATTGTACCAATCACATAGACATTATTTCTAAATCCTTGACTAGAAGAAGCAGGAATTCTGTATTTCCTACCAGACCTGCTTGTCTACTTTTATGTATAAATAACGTCTACTAGGAAAACAATGTTATCTTCTTGCAGTGTCAGAAAGTCTAAGTTAATGCTTATATCCTTGGTGTACTAAAACACTAAAATGTTACAAAGTAAATTATTGATTATCTTTTGTATAAAAGTTTTTGCTAGAAGAGGTATTATTTTTGAAAGTGTTCATATTTAGTAAATGATTTGGAAGAAGTTTAATTTTTACTGAAATTATGCTAATATTTTTCTCGTAATAAATTATATACATGGATTACGTATTAAATACTCGATGTTCTGTAAGCGTGGGGAAAAAAAGAGAGTAATTCACATTTACAATCAGCAATAAAAATGGTTTTAGTAGCACATCCTGTATGCGCACGCAGATTCAAGATGAAGGCGGTCTGGCTGCGGTCCCTGCAGTTCATGTGAATCTCACTAGATCATAACCTTCTTTTAGTAGCTTTGACTTCTGATTTTTTTCTGATAGGAAAGCAAGTTATGTACTCCCTTAGAAAAGCCAAATGTGAAACTACCTTTAACTAAAAAGACTGTAGTGTTCTGATGCAGATGGAGGGCAGAGTATGGGGAGACCAAGAGGTTTTGGTCTCTTACAGAGTGGCTCAATTTGTTTGGTTGTGTTATTTTCACTCATGTTCTACAGAAAGCATCAGAAAGGAACATTTTATACTAATGATAGTATTAGCTTTCCAAAGACAAGGATTTTGAGAAACAAGATTGGTGGGCAAATGAAATGCCTTCCCTTCTAAACTAGGGAAGGAAAACCAAAGCTGAATATTAGGGAGTTTTTTGTTATGCTCATGTTTCATGGACAGTATTTCAGTGTATTTTCAGATTTTCCAAGCAGCAAAATGAAAGCTATTTTTTAAAGTAATCTGAAGTTTTTGGAAAGAAGGTAGAACGGTTAACAACTGAAACAAAGAAAACCTTAAAGGCAATACATCACTAAGCAAATTAGGGCTTTTAGATGTGGAAATAAAGCCATCTTGGTAGTTACTCATTGCTACCATAACTCAGGACAAACGAGCAATTAAATTAATTACACAGCTGTGCTGATTAGATGTAGGTAAATCAAGAAGTCTTGCATAGGTTACACGATCTGCAGGGAATTAGGAAGGAAGCAGCACATAGGTCATTATTCCCAGTAAGAACCTGCTTTCCCAGCCACACTTGAAACAGCCATGCCCCAGCCGGGTTTGTTTCCAAAGAATTCTCATTCAGAACTTAAATTTCTTTTACTCATGATGGTTGTGGCCTGGAGTTCTATCTTTAATCATATACTCACGGCAAACGTCATCCTCTTACTATTTAAATTCCAGCAAAACCAAACCAGCAAATGCGTTAGGAAGTTTTTAAGTGTTTTTCCCATAACTGACTCCTTTCTGGCAAGTTTCTAAACTGGACAAGGAGGTAGGCAGAAGCCAGGCTGACTGATGCATGAGGAGTGGCATTTAGGCTCATTACCTTCTTATGAATCTTCACTGTATAGAGGTGAGGAGGGAAAGCTGCTCTCAAAAACAAATGGCACTGTACAGAAACTTGCCCAGACTTGTAACACACAAGCAATTACTTGCCAGGAGTACTTTTGAGGATGAAAGTCATCTCACATTCTGGAAATATGTTCCAGTTTGTCAGCAATTCAGCTTTTGATAGAAAAGAGGTACATCCTAAGGGGCTGCTGTTATCAATGGCATAGGCCACTCTCACTGTTCACCTATCTTTCCTTTCTCCATTTTCCACATGTCTGGGGTTTGAGGTACGCTAGGAGCCACCATAAGGGCTAAAGTAGCCTGTTGGTCTTTATATGTGGGTGTAGCTTCTCGAGTAAGTAAACATGCCCTACACATCTGACCTTCATTCTGCCAGACCTTTCTTCTTACTGATTAAACACTGATCCCACTGACTCTGAAGCACATGATAGTGTTTTTTAATTTATTTGCTGTCAGCCTTGTGATATCAGCTATTAAATTCACCTGCGTCAGAGCGCTGACATCAGCACACTCATAATTTGTCCTGCCTCCAGAAAGGTGAAATTCTGAAGCTGAAGTAATGGTAGGCAAGTATTACTTTCCATCTGAGACCAGCGTGTGCCAAAGCTGCATGTTCACCACGGGACAACTCAACAATGCAAACAAAAGCAGGGTGCTTCAAGAACTTAAACTTACCAGAGTCCCTTTTTATTGCATGGTACTCTGGTATTATATATTAACTTGCAGTAATACATGTAGCAAAACCAGTTTTACAAGAGCTGTCGGAAAATATTCGTCTTATATTATTAAAAGTCCCTGAGTGCATTTATACTTCAGATACAGTTGGAATTTCTTTTTGTAGAGCATCATCAGCTCAAAAGCATTGTACTTCTGTAATACAGGCATAAACTTGTAGTGAGCTCAAAGCAGAGCACTATATTGTATAGGCTTGTATGCAGTTAGAGGTCTGAGATGGAACTGAATGCTCATGAATAAGTCAGTTATAAAAGTAAACAGAGCCACAGGTGGGTGGCAATTCTTTCAGCAGATTACACAAAAGGATGAGAGTATCATGTTTCACTTGAGCAGAAGGAACTTAAAAATGTGTGTGAAGTTACTCCCAAATGGTAGAGTTAAGTACTCCCTTCCCCAAGGGGTGGTAACTATCAGAATGTTATTGCAGTAAAAATGAACTATTAATGACACGAATTTGGCCCAGAGGTGCCACCACCTTCTGGAAATCCAAAACTCAGAATGATTGATTGTATTGTTACAGTTACTTTTAAAATGTGGAAATGAAAAAACTGATTTGTTCAGAGATCCATCATTCTTCATCTACTGGCTTTGAAGTATTTTGTCTGTGATATGCTATAAAATGAAATATGATGTGCTTCCCTATTAATAATTCACAGCGCAATCACATTTTTAAACTACCATTGATTTGTAATGACCTGACTGTTCTCTGTATTGAAAAATCACCAAATTCACCTGCCTTTTCTGTAATGCATTTGCATTGACCAAAATTAAGAGTTAGAAGTGAATGATAAGCTAACAGGCACGGTTACAGATATGGTGCAAGTCAGGTCTCACAGATTCTATTTGAGCTAAACTAATACAAAACACTTTGTTTTATGGCCAACTTTCAGCTCTTCCTTGTCTGTTCACCATTCTGGGCACTTGCAGGAGGAGGACTAAGAAAAGCACGGGCATTTGAGGATGCTGCAGCAAGCAAGGAATGGAAGACAATGAAAAGTTCAGGGTGAGGCTTGAATAAAATAATCTTTACTTGTTCTCTCACTCAAAATTAGCCTTTACCTATGAGCAGGATTAAAATTCTTCAGGGCTGCTGAGCCCGTCCAGCTGTTTGGATGTGGGTCAGGAGCCACCAAAAGACAACTGCTGCCTCTGCCCCCTCTGCGTGTCTGGATCCCCAGCAACGTGCAGTGCAGTGTCTGGGCAAACATCCGCATGCTGTCCTGGTGGCTGAGTTACCTCTGAAACTGCTCCATTCCTTCAGAGTTTGGCAGTGCAAAATGCCTTTAGTCCTAGAACTTTTTCACAGGTTCTTCCACCGCTTTTGCTGCTGCTAATCACTATTCCCCTGTGCACGAGCCACATTAAGTAACAAATCATTTCTTACCAATATTGTTACAGGAATTAGTGTAGCTCTGACAAAAAGAATAAGTAAAAGAGTTCATGTGGTGAGTTAGCTTGGTTACTTCTTTCCACATATGAGATTTTTCATAGAAATAAAGGCTTGAGAGTACAAATCCAGTAATCCAGTCTCCTCAGGCATCTTTCCCAAATTAGGCCAAGCCCAAACAGCTTCAATATGTGGGATGCTGCTACCATAGCTTAAGTAGTGATTGCTCTAAAAGGCTGAAGTTTCCAGTATAAGCTACATTGGCCATCTCAGTGCTCACTTTTCAGTAAATAGACCTGTATAAAACCCCCAGTTATCCCATCTCCATTATATCTGTGAGGGTTTCTACTAATTCTGCAAAAGTAGGACGTCCTTCAGGCTTCTGGAAAAAAAAAGAAAGAAAGAAAAAGAAAAACAGGGGAGGAGAAATTTAAATTAATAGAAGATGGTCACAAGTACATCAAAGCTACTGCTTAAAATCATTATTCATATTACTATTTTTTCTTGTTGACACAGGATGAAGAGATCAAGTTCATCCTGTTCTGCACATCAATGTGCCAGAAATCAATAGAATGAAAAAGTACTTTCAGAGGAAAGCATTTTTATGAAAAATTGAAGATTCACTTCCTCTGCACACTCCAGGAGGAAGCACAGGGGATATATTCAAAACCAGGGGTGATGTAGACCTATTGTGTAGATTATGTGCTTGGTATTTATTGAATGCAATAGTCAAAAGAAACAGAGGCTTTTAAACTAGACGTGGTTTGTGAAAAAGCATAGTGAATATTACTAAGTATTCCACTAAGTAGAGGTCTATTGCTATCTATTGAGGATATCTATCTATCAAGGATAGCCTTCAGATCCACATTGCAAGTGAAGTAAAATAAGTCACAAGAAAGAAAGAGCAACAAACCTCATGCCAGCAGCTGTACATGACTTTGTACACTGTGTGTGATGCCAAATGCGGTCGATAAAGTCGGTTACCTGCAGAAATCTCACGGACAACTTCGTAATTTGATTTACTTTCAAAAGGCATTTTGCCTTCTGTGAAAACTTCCCACATCAGTACACCTAGAAATGAATCAAGATATATAGAACAAAACAAGAACTGCAAACCCACAAGTTGCCTAATAAGTCCCATTCTTTTCTATGTATTCAGTAATGCGTGAAAAATACAGGCAACCTCAGGTGAATAAAAGAAAAAAATTGAACTGATGTAATTCTGCTCCTATTGAAGTCAGTTGAAGTGATGGTCCATGCAAATGAGATTAATAAGCACTTGGTTAATGGAGACACTCCAAGAACATATGGCTGTTGATGACCATTTTTTTTTAGATTAAAAGTCTATTAAAAAAAAAAAAATCACACTTCCTATACAGACAAGATTTGAAAAGCAAGATAGACTAAAGATTAAGATAGGAAACATCATAAAAAGTTGCGCTTTCCTCAATCTTATCAGTAGTTCTGGGGAAACAGCGTGTCACACGTTTACCTAACCCACTCACCAAATGACCAGATGTCAGATTTACTGCTGTACTTTTTGAAATGAAAGACTTCAGGAGATGACCACTTGATTGGAAACTTGGCACCTGAAGAGCTGACATATTCATCATCAATGACGTATCTAAAGAACATCAGCAAATACCATATATTTTAGTGAGAGTTAAAATGCAAGCAGTTCTGGCAGCATTTTGCGTAGGCGGTTTACAATTCCACAGAAATACTGTGACAGTTTGTAATAAAAGAAAACGTATCATTAATTTAATATAGAATGCACACACACCCACGCTGGAATATATGCAGTTAAAGAGATTTTAATTTAAATGAGTAATTTGATTGCTTGTGAGAGGTATGTCATAGTAAAATGATTTAGTGCTGTTTATGAGCTCACAGGATGGCTGTTGTTATCACCCCCTGGGAAAGATTCCTATGCTGCGGGCAGGAAAAATAGCAGCAATACATATTATTGTTACTTTTTAAAAAGAGAGGTAATGGCCTTAACTTGTGCCTGGGGAGGTTCAGGTTGGATATTAGGAAAAAATTTCTCTCCAAAGGAGTGATGAGGTATAGTAATAAGCTCCCCAGGGAGGTGGTGGTGTCACCATCTGGAAGTATTCAAGAAGTGTGTGGATGGAGCACTAAGGGACATGGCTTAGTTGGCAATACAGTGATGTGTTGACAGTTGGACTAAATGGTCTTAGTGTCCTTCCTAACCTTAATGATTCTATGATTCTATGAAATTAAGCGTTCAACAAGGGCATTTATACAGCAATATTTTAAAAGGCTGAGCCCTATATCCAAACCAGCTTTGTAAATATTTTCCCTGTATTAATTCTCATGAGAAGACAACAGCTATGCACTACACAACTCTTGCAACTGAAGGCATAATGTATTGGTACCTTTTAAAGCACCTTTCAAAGGATGTCGCATTGATAGAATCATAGAATCATAGAAATGCTCAGGTTGGAAAAGACTTTCAAGATCATCATGTCCAACTTCAACCTAACCATACTACCCTAACTCTAACAACCCTCTTGTAAATCATGTCCCTGAGCACCACATTCAAATAGTTTTTAAACACACTGAGGGATGGTGACTCAACCACCTCCCTGGGGAGCCTATTTCACAACCCTTTCTGTAAGGTTTTTCCTGATATTCAACCTGAACCTCCCCTGGCATAACTTGAGGCCATGAGAAATTGCCTCTTTGCGTCCCTTTCTTATTTTGGGGGCAGGCACAGATAGATAAGAGGATATTGGATAAAGAACATGCAAAATAACAGCACTAAACTGGTCTATTCTGAGCTCTAACTAATTAGGGAGTGTTCACATCACCTCTCCGCAGTGGACAGAGGTTTTTTTCTCTGGCCTGCACTTGCACTCTCTCTTCATGTGTGGTTGGTCCCCTCACTAAACAGAAAAACCACTTCCCTGCTTAGAAGCACACGTCACACTTCCTGCCCACGCCTTCCTTCCTCATCTACCCTGTTGCTGAGGCTCCAAAGGTCAATGGCAACACTTCCCTCTGTTCCCAGTGGCTTTCTGCCCTTGCTGGGCTCTGGAAATTTGGAGCACTCACTTTACTGAGCTTAGAACCATAGAACCATAGAATGGCTTGGGTTGAAAGGAACTCCAAGGATCATCAGGTTCCAACCCCCACTGCCACAGGCAGAGCCACCAACCTCCAGATCTGGTACTAGATCAGGTTGCCCAGGGCCCCATCCAACCTGGTCTTGAACACCTCCATGGAGGGGGCATCTACAGCCTCTCTGGGCAGCCCATTCCAGCACCTCACCACTCTCTGTGTGAAGAACTTCCCCCTGACATCTAATACAAACCTTCCCTCCTTGAGCCTAAAACCATTCCTCCTTGTCCTATCACTATCTATCCTTGTAAAAAGTCAGTTCCCCTTCTGTTTATAATCCCCCTTTTAAATACTGGAAGGCTGCAATGAGGTCGCCCCACAGCCCTCTCTTCTCGAGGAAGAAGAGCCAGCTTCTGGCAGCCCAGGGCACACTGGGCATTTCTCTGTCCACAAACTACTGCTGTCATTCACCAGATATTTTATTCACCTGTCTTGTACTCAGCAAGAGGACACTGTCCAAACTACAACAGCTGAACAGCAATGTTATTAATTTGATCAGAACTGTAGACGTGTATAGTGGAATTTCCCACACCAGTAAGCAAGCAGTGAGGGTGGCGATGAGCCCCA